>NW_022589764.1:7708838-8119353 GCF_004348235.1 Phoca vitulina | reverse complement strand
CTGATTGACTTATTTCGCTCAGCATAACACCCTCCAGTTCCATCCACATTGTTGCAAATGGCAAGATCTCATTCCTTTTGATGGCTGCATAATATTCCAGTGTATATATATACCACTTCTTCTTTATCCATTCATCTGTCGATGGACATCTTGGCTCTTTCCACAGTTTGGCTATTGTGGACATTGCTGCTATAAACATCGGGGTGCACGTACCCCTTCGGATCCCTACATTTGTATCTTTGGGGTAAATACCCAGTAGTGCAATTGCTGGATCATATGGTAGCTCTATTTTCAACTTTTTGAGGAACCTCCATACTGTTTTCCAGAGTGGTTGCACCAGCTTGCATTCCCACCAACAGTGTAGGAGGGTTCCCCTTTCTCTGCATCCCCGCCAACATCTGTCGTTTCCTGACTTGTTAATTTTAGCCATTCTGACTGGTGTGAGGTGGTATCTCATTGAGGTTTTGATTTGGATTTCCCTGATGCCGAGCGATGTTGAGCACTTTTTCATGTGTCTGTTGACCATTTGGATGTCTTCTTTGGAAAAGTGTCTGTTCATGTCTTCTGCCCATTTCTTGATTGGATCATTTGTTCTTTGGGTGTTGAGTTTAAGAAGTTCTTTATAGATTTTGGATACTAGCCTTTTATCTAATATGTCATTTGCAAATATCTTCTCCCATTCTGTCGGTTGTCTTTTGGTTTTGTTGACTGTTTCTTTTGCTGTGCAAAAGCTTTTTATCTTGATGAAGTCCCAATAGTTCATTTTTGCCCTTGCTTCCCTTGCCTTTGACGATGTTTCTAGGAAGAAGTTGCTGCGGCTGAGGTCGAAGAGGTTGCTGCCTGTGTTCTCCCTTAGGATTTTGATGGACTTCTGTCTCACATTGAGGTCTTTCAACCATTTTGAGTCTATTTTTGTGTGTGGTGTAAGGAAATGGTCCGAAATTCTTGTGCATGTGGCTGTCCAATTTTCCCAACACCATTTGTTGAAGAGACTGTCTTTTTGGCCTAAGGTATGTTTAATCAACAGGATTTTCTGGTAGTAGTTTGGGGGGGGTCAACAGTCAACAACTTTACTTGAGATTTTCATCATCATATGGAGGGTTCCTTTTGCTTCTCTTTTGTGATGGTCATACTTTAAAAATACTTTATGCTAAATCAGTTGGGAATGATTTGAGCAGCAAGTAAGAGAAAACCTAACTACAGTGGCTTAAATAAATAGAGTAAATTTCTCTGATGTAATTTGAGGTGGACATTTGCAGGCATTGGTTGAGAGGCTCCATAATGTCAGGGTCAACCATCTCTGATTCTTTCAGCCTATCCTGCATGATGAGAAGATGTCTGTGTAGCCATTCCATCTGCATGGAGAGCAGGAAGACAGAAAAAGGGGACACATAAGCAATGTCTTTCTGTTTACTAGGAAAGCCACAGAACAAGCACTCCACACTCAGCAGACCTCCTCTTTTGTCTCATTGGTCACATCTGCATCCCATGGGTCCCCCTAAAAGGAAAGAAGTCTTGGAAAGTTTGCACTCAGCTATTCAGTCTCTATCATGGTAACTCATAGTGTTATGTATTCCCTGAACTGTATTCTAAACCTTTGTGTCTTACACTCCTGTTTTCTCTACCTAGAATACACTTCACCCCATTTTTCTGCCCATAGAAATCCCCAATTGTCCTTCAAGTATTTGCTCAAATTGTATCTCATCATGAAGCTTCTCCTCAATACTCATAGTTAAAATTCATTTCTTCCAACGTACTCACAATGTACCTCTGTAAACAAGACCACTTGGCATACTCTGCTTACTGGTTCACCGTGTCTTAGGTGTTTCCCTATTAAGCAGTTCTGTTATCACCAGTGTTTCATTGTTTCATACAATGCTGCAGAGAACATCTTCTACAAATCTCCTTAGCAATATGTGTGTTTTTCTAGGGTGGACCCCTAGAGATGTCATTACTGACCATGTGAAATGGTCATACCATTTCACATTAATTTTTTTTAAATTTGAGTATAGTTGATACACAATGTTACATTATTTTCAGTGGTACAAGATACTGATTCAACTTTTCTATACATTACACCATGCTCACCACAAGTGTAGCTAACACCTATCACCATACAACACTATTACAATATCATTGACTATATTCCCTATACTGTGCCTTTTATTCCTGTGACTTATTCATCCCTTAATTGGAAGACTGTATCTCCCACTCCCCTTCACTCATTTTGCCCATTCTCCCTCTCCCTTCCCTTCTGGAAATGATCTGTTTATTCTCTGTATTTATAGGCCTGATTCTGCTTTTTGTTTGCTTGTTTATTCATTTGTTTTTGTCTTAGATTCCACTTATGAGTAGAATCTTATAGAATTTGTCTTTCTCAGCCTAATTTATTTCACTTAGCACAGAATTGAGAGCCCTATGAAATAAATCCACACTGATGTGGTCAATTAATCTATGGCAAAGAAGTCAAGAATATACTATGGGGAAAAGACAGTCTCTTCAATGAATGGTGCTGGGAAAACTGCATGTAATTTGAGGTGGACATTGCACGTGTAAAAGAATGAAACTGGACCACTTTCTAACACCATACACAAAAATAAACTCAAATTGAATTAAAGACCTAAATGTGAGACATGAAACCATTAACATCCTAGAGGAGAAGCACAGGCAGTCATTTCTCTGACATTGGCCATAGAAACATTTTTCTAGATATGTCTCCTAACATAAGAGAGACAAAAGCAAAAATAAACTATTGGGACTACATAAAATTAAAAGGTCTTTGCACAGTGAGGGAAACTACCAACAAAACAAAAAGGCAACCTACTGAATGGAAGAAGATATTTGCAAATGCCATATCAATAAGGGGTTAGTATCCAAAATACATAAAGAACTTATACAACTCACACACACACACACACAAAACCAATCTGATTGAAAAATGGGCAGAGGACCTGAGTGGACATTTTTTTCAAAGTATTTCACATTTTTATTTTTAACAGATACTACAAAGTGGTCATCCTTACTTTTCCACTAGCCATTTGTAAGGGTAACTGTTTACCCAAAATCTATCAATGCTTAATCTTATCAAACTTAATTATTTTCCAATTTAATGGAGGGGAACAGTATTTATTTTTTTGTTTTAACTTGCATGTCTATGGTTGCTAGTAAGTTTGAATAACTTTCATAAGATTATTGAACACTTCAATTTTTCTTTCATTAATTGCCAGTCATGTCACTCGTCCACTTTTTGTTGGCAGGCCTTCCTTTTCTTATTGATTTGTAGCAGGTTTTGTTGTTGTTGTTGTTTTGTTTTCTTCCTTTCTTTTTTCTTTTCTTTTTTCTTTTTTTTTACATGTTTGGAGCACTAATCATTGACCAGTAATGTATGTTGAAAATATTTCTCCCTTTTTTGTGATGTTATTTCCTCCATTGTGTTTTCTGTCATACTGAAGTTTTAAAGATTTTTGTAGTCAGATTTATCAGTCATTTCCTTTAAGTCGTTTTTTCTTTCTTTTTTTTTTTCCATTTAGGTGTCTGGTACTAGAGGCATTCTCTTCATTTGAGTTGAATTAAGTGATATCCTTAATAAATTTAAGGGCACTCTCCTATATTTTCTTTTAATAATTTAAAATTATTTTTACTGATTTATTTTCTCTGGATTTTATTTTAAGGTATTTTTTTTCTTCTTTTCTTTTAGTTCCCATACAGTTAACATACAGTGTTACAGTAATTTCAGGTGGACAATATATTTTTCCAAATGGGTGGCTAATTTTCCCAGAATCATTTACTAAATAACTAGTCCTCTCTCTACTGAATTAAACTACCCCTTCCATCACATACAAAATTTCCACATAAATGTGTATCTGATCCTGGGCGCTTTATTATTTTTTTGTTGAACCAGCCTGTCCCAGAGCCAGTTTAACACTGCTTGATTATTCTGACACCAACTGGCAAATTCTCCCACTTTCTTATTCTTTTTCAGAATTATTTTGGTTATTCTTGAAACTGCATTCATACTTCTGAATATTAAGATAATTTGTTTCATGCAAACATCATTAGATTTTAATTGTGATTGCATTGAGTGTGTAGGTTAATTTGGGGGTATTGACATCTTAACATAGTAGATGCTTCCCATCCACGAACATGGTACATCTCTCCATTTATTCAGTCATTCTTCCCCTTCATTGTCTTTTTAAAAAATTTTTCAGTATAGTTGAAACTCGATGTCACATTAGTCTCAGGGGTACAACTTAGTGATTTGTTGCGTTTATACATCATGCTATGCTCACCACAGTGTTGTTACCATCTATCCCACAACATTGCTATTACAATGTCATTGACTATATTCCTTATGTGGTGACTTTTATTCTTGTGACTTATTCATTTCATAACAAGAAGCCTGTATCTCCCACTCCCCTTCACCCATTTTGCCCACTTCCCCACCTTCCGCCTCTCTAGCAGTCATCAGTTTGTTCTCTGTATTTATAGGTCTGATTCTGCTTTTTGTTTGTTTTTTTTTTTTTGGATTTCACTTATGAGTGGAATCATATGGTATTTGTCTTGCTCAGTCTGACTTATTTCACTTAGCATAATACCCTTTAGATCCATAGATCCATCCATGTTGTCTCAAATGGCATAGTCTCATCCTTTTTTATGGCTGCATAATATTCCATGATATATCTATATATATCTTTCTCCTTATCCATTTGTCTGTTGATGGACACTTAGGTTGCCTCCATGTCTTGGCTATTGTAAATAATGCTGCAATAAACACAGGATGAATATACCATTTCAAATTAGTGTTTTCATTTTCTCTTTGGGTAAATACCCAATAGTGGAATTATTGTATCATATGGTACTTTTATTTTTAATTTTTTGAGGAACATCCATACTGTTTCCCACAGTGGCTATACCATTTACGTTCCCACCAACAGGACACAAGAGTTTCTTTTTCTCCACCTCCTCACCACCTCCTCACCTCATTATTTCATGTCTTTTTTTTTTTTTAAGATTTTATTTATTTGATATAGAGAGACACAGCGAGAGAGGGAACACAAGCAGGGGGAGTGGGAGAGGGAGAAGCAGGCTTCCTGCTGAGCAGGGAGCCCGATGTGGGGCTTGATCCCAGGACCCTGGGATCATGACCTGAGCCAAAGACAGATGCTTAACAACTGAGCCACCCAGGCGCCCCTCATGTCATTTTTATTTCAGCCATTTTAACTGCTGTAAGGTGATATCTCATTGTATTTTTGATTTGGATTTCCCTGATGATTAGTGGTGTTGAGCATCTTTTCATGTGTCTGTTGGCCATCTGTATGTCTTCTTTGGAAAAATGCCTATTCAGGTCCTCTATTTTTTAATCAATTGTTTCGGTTTTTCTTTCTTTGTGTGTGTGTGTGTGTGTGTGTGTGTGTGTGTAGAGTTGCATAAGTTCTTTATATATTTTGGATATTAACTCCTTACCAGATATATCATTTGCAAATATCTTCTCCCATTCACTAGGTTGCCTTTTTGTTTTGTTGGTAGTTTCCTTCACTGTGCAAAACCTTTTATTTTGATGTAGTCCCAATAGTTTATTTTTATTTTTGTTTTCCTTGCCTTAAGAGACATATCTCTAGAAAAATATTTTTATGGCCAATGTCAGAGAAATGACTGCCTGTGCTTCTCCTCTAGGATGTTAATGGTTTCATGTCTCACATTTAGGTCTTTAATTCAATTTGAGTTTGTTTTTGTGTATGGTGTTAGAAAGTGGTCCAGTTTCATTCTTTTACATGTAGCTGTGCAGTTTTCCCAGCACCATTCATTGAAGAGACTATCTTTTCCCTATTGTATATTCTTGTTTTGTCATAGATTAATTGACCATATGAGTATGGTTTATTTCTGGGAGTCTCTAGTCTGTTCCATTGCTCTATTGGTCTATTTTTGTGCCAGTACCATACAGTTTTGATTACTACAGATTTGTACTGTATCTTGAAGTCTGGTATTGTGATACTTCCAGCTTTGTTCTTATTTCTCAGGACTGTTTTGGCTATTCAGTCATTCTTTTATGTCCTTCAATTAAATGTTATATTCTATTATTAATATCACCATCCTTCCTTTTTAGTTTTTTGATTAATTAAAGATGTAATATATGAAAACTTTTGATTTTTATATGTTTGGTATTGTATCTGATCACCTTGCTGAATTATTTTAACAGGTTAATAGTTCCTTAGTTGGTTTTCCTAGGATGTTAGAAGGCAACCATATTGTCTGCAAATAATAATTGTTATTCACCTTCCTTTCTAACATTTATATATTATGTATTTTTCTTGTCTGACTTTATCATATAGAATAGTTATACAATGTTACTTAACAGCAGTGAAAAGAGGCATCATTGTATTATTACTAAACTTAATGCTCTTATTATTTGTTTATTAAGCATGATGCTTGCTATAGATTTTTTGTAGAATAATCAGGACAGCATTTAGCTGGATAAAAAAGAAACCTGATTCAATGACTTAAAGAAAGAAATACAGGTTTCATTTTTGTCACCTAAAATGTGCGGAGGAAGGTAGTCCAGGTCTCTTTCCAGCTTCCCAATATCATCTTTACTGTGTGGTTTTTGTTCTTACAGTCACAATATGGCTGCCATTCCTCCAGGCCTTGGGTTGCATTCCAGGTAGGAAAAGTAGGAAGAGCAAAAAGCTAAGTCTTTCTCTTTTTATCTGAAAAACATAGATTTCTCAGAAGTTTCAGGATTAGACTTCCATTTTCATCTTTTTGGCTGCAACTAGGTTATGTCACAATCCTCGGCTGCAAGCAATGAGTATTTATAACTGGGCATGTTGCTACCTCTTCCATTAATAAGGAAAAAGGGGGTAATGGATAACAAGTAAGCAACAAGTAGTATCTTCAATTATGCCCTTACCACGTTAAAAATTTCACTTTTATTCTTACTGGATGAACAGGTATGAAATCCTATTGATTTTATTTAGAGGGGCTCATATGGTTTTTAATCTTTTACTACAATTTTTTTTAAAGATTTTATTTATTTATTTGAGAGAAAGAGAGAGAGTACAAGCTGGGGGAACAGCAGAGGGAGAGGGAGAAGCAGACTCCCCACCGAGCAGGGAGCCTGATGCAGGGCTTGATCCCAGGACCCTGGGATCATGACCTGAGCCGAAGCAGACACTTAACTGACTGAGCCACCCAGGCGTCACTTAGTACAATTTTATAATGTTAAATTATCCTTAAATTTCTGGACTAAACCCTACTCTGTCATCTTATAGTATTGAAATATAATATGCATAAAGAAACATGCATACATCATAAGTTTACACTTTGAGGAACTTCACAAATTGAACTTGCCTCATAACTATCAGCCAGATTTTTTAAAAAGAACTTTATAAACATCCAGCAGACCCAGCAGTCCCTTTCATATCCTTTCCCAATCCTTTTTCCCTTTCTCCACTGCAGAGGTAACCAATACCTTAGTTGCTAATATAGTTTTTCCTAATTTTGTACTTTGTATGACTGAAATTATACAAGATGTATTAATTTGGCTCTGGCTTCTTCTTTTGGTCATAAATATATTCATGGGGTTCATCCATGTTATTGTGTGAAGCTGTAGTTAGTTTTCATACAATGAAACAAACATGCTTTCACTGTATACATATATCAAAATGTATTTATTAGTGCTACCACTGATGGACATTTAGGTTGTTTTCAGATAATGTCTATTACAAATAGTATTACCATAAACACTCTTATATATGTTTTTGGTTTTGAATAATAGGGTATGTGATCCTTCAGCTTTAGTAGGTATTGACAAATAGTTTTCAAAAAAGGCTGTGCAAGCTCATATTCCTGCCAGCAGTGTATGGCAGTTCCATTTGATTCACATCCTGGTCAACAGTTAGTATTGTTTATCTTTTACATTTTAACTGTTCAGATAAGTGAGTGTCGTTGTGGTTTTAATATATACTTTATTTATTTGTAATGAGATTGGAAATATGTTTTTCATATATTTTTAAATTATTTGAATATTCCTTTTGTGATGTGTTTGTTCAAGTCCTTTACCCAGTTTTTCTATTGGGTGTCTGCCTTTTTCTCATTTTAGGAATTCCTTATATATTTATATAATCTGGACATAACTCTTTTGCTAGAAGATATATATATATAATCTTTTCCCACTCTGTGTTTTGCCTTTTCACTTCCTTAATGATTATTTTTTGATAACAGAAGTTCTTAATTTTTAATTATAAGATTTATCTATTGCTTCCTTAATTTATAGTACTTTTTGCATCCTTCTTAAGAATTTTGTCTACCTCAAGGTTGCTGGAGTGGGGGGTGGGGTGGGAGGGATGGGGTGACTGGGTGATGGACACTGGGGAGGGTATGTGCTCTGGTAAGCGCTGTGAATTGTGCAAGACTGTTGAATCTCAGATCTGTACCTCTGAAACAAATAATGCAGTATATGTTAAGAAAGAAAAAAAGAAGAAGAAGAATGTAGCAGGAGGGGAAGAATGAAGGGGGGGAAATCGGAGGGGAAGAAGAACCATGAGAGACGATGGACTCTGAAAAACAAACTGAGGGTTCTAGAGGGGAGGGGGGTGGGAGGATGGGTTAGCCTGGTGATAGGTATTGAGGAGGGCACGTTCTGCATGGAGCACTGGGTGTTATGCACAATGAATCCTGGAACACTATATCTAAAACTAATGATGTAATGTATGGGGATTAACATAACAATAAAAAAATTAAAAAAAAAAAGAATTTTGTCTACCTCAAGATCATGAAGATAACTTTTACAACAGATTCAATTATGGATCCAACTTCTTGTATAACTATGACTCTTCATCTGGGTAAGTTGTGTTTTTCATAGGATTTGTTCATTTTATCAAAAATTTCAAACATCTTTATAATATCCATTTACATTTTTAATGCCCATAATGTCTGCCAGTGATGTGCTCCTTTTCATTCTTCATATTAGAAATGTGTATTTTGTGTCTTTTTTCTTAATCAGTAGTGCTAGGGCTAATCAATTTTTTTAGTGTTTTCAAAAAAGCAAACCTTGACCTTTTAAATATTTTATTTATTTTTTGACAGAGAGAGAGAATACAAGCAGCGGGAGTGGGAGAGGGAGAAGCAGGCTTCCTGCTGAGCAGGGAGCCCAATGCAGGGTCTGATCCCAGGACCCTGGGATCAAGACCTGAGCCAAAGGTAGACAATGACTGAGCCACCCAGGCACCCCCAAACCTTGACCTTTTAAAAAAAAATCTCTTTACCATACTGTATTTTCTATGTCATTAATTTAATTAATATGCTCATGTTGATTCTCTTCTATTTTCTTTGATTTTTATCTGATTTTCAGGCTCTCATTTTTTCTAACATATACATTTAAGACCAAAAATTCACTCTGATTATGGCTTTAGCTGCATCTCACAAATTATAATGTGTTGTATTTTCATTATTATTGACTACAAAATATTTTGTAATTTACCTTGCATCTTATTTGACAGATAGGTTATTAAAAATTATTTGCTTAATTTCCAAACATTTCATTATTGTGTGACTACATAATGTTTTTATGATTAAAACTCATGACATATTTGTCATGATGTGCTTAGTGACCTAGTAGGATATGATTAATTTTTATAAATGTTGCATGTGTACTTGAAAGGAATGTGTGTTCTGGATGTTCAATGTGTACCACGTATTTTAATTAGATCAAATTTGCTAAATGTATTGTTCAAAGATTCTATTACTTTACTGGTATTTTTGTCAGTTTTATCAATTACTGAGAAAGATATATTAAAATTCCCCACAGTTATCATTAATTTACTTCTTTTAGTTTTGTTAATGTTTGCTCTGTGTGTTTTAAGGCCATGTAATTAGGTATAAACAAATTTAGAATTACCATTTCTTACTAGTGGTTTCATCCTTTTATCATTATGAAATACTCTATCTTGAATAGTGATCTTTCATTAAAGATTACTTGATATTAATATAGTTACACCTGTTTTCACTTAGTCTTTGCTTGGTCAATCCAATTATTCTGTATCTGAATTTTTAACATGTCTTTTATAAGCAGAAGGTAAATAAATTTGCTTTTTTTCCTTTAAGTCCAATCCGACAATCATTTTTTAATTTGGAAAATTTATTATATAAATTTAGATAAATATGATATATATATATGTGATATATTTATGCATATATATTCCTATACTGTGGTTGAGGATTGGAGATGTCTCCTTTAGTTGAAATAGCTTTCATATTTCTGTTTCTTGGTGTTTTAATTTTTCAGAGTGATTTATAACAGGAGAAGGAGGCAGATAAATCTTAACCTCCTCCTCTTAAAACCAGCAATAAACCTTTTATGTATTATGACTTAGAGTAGTATCTCTGCAGCCATAGTCTCTCATCCCTTTTTGGCCCTAATGTTGATTTTTCTTATCATACTTGCAAAAGGTTTATTTTATTGTTTCTTTCAAATAGTATTTATATACTCTTTTCAAATTACCCAGGTTGAGTGGATCATCAACTTCCTGTCAAGTATATAATAATTATATAAATGTATTCTATTGTTAAATTAATATATAAATATATTTTTGAAAACATTCAATATGGGAGTCTTTGTCTTGTAATAGGTGAATTTAATCCATTTATATTTACTATGATTGGACTCTTCTCTGATATCTTATTTTCTGTTTTGTATTTATTATACTTTGCCTATGTTTCTCTTTTTTTAACACTCTTTTCCTGCCCATAGCAGAAAATTGTCATGCTTTTGGGGGCTACTTGACATCTTCTTCTTTTTTTTTTTAAAGATTTTATTTATTTATTCATGAGAGACAGAGAGACAGAGAGAGGCAGAGGGAGAAGCAGGCTCCCAAGGAGCAGGGAGCCCGATGTGGGACTCGATCCCAGGACCCTGGGATCATGACCTGAGCCGAAGGCAGACGCTCAACCATCTGAGCCACCCAGGTGCCCTACTCGACATCTTCTTAAGTTTCTAAGTTTGAAGGAACTTCTTATCTTTTGAGTCCATGTCTCCCCAAGGCAGGAGCCAGAAACTCACATCTCAGCCTCCCTAGCATCCAGGTTACAAGCATGCAATCAGTCAGACTCCTTAAGATTTTATTGAAGGGAGAGAGATCAAGAAGTAAGCATTATGCAGAATCCATTATGGTCTCAGTGGTAGACATCTAGCTTCCAAGGGCTGTAGTGGTAGTAGTATGAACTATGGAGAGTGACTTGCCTATGACTAGGAGAAGTAGAAACAGGCATAGCAAGAATTATCCTGTGGTGTCCTGCAGTATAATCTGAGCACTGTTTCTGCCATCTAGCTCCTGCCATGAGTCTCTGGCCCACCTGCAGATTCTGTGATTTATCTTATGTCATTTAATAGGTTCCTTTTCTACTTCAAGTAACCAGGAGAGGTTCTGTTGTTCCTGCCCAATGAATTTTACTCCCAGCCTGTTGTTCAAAGACATTCTCCCAATTCCATCAGATCAAAATTTATTTAAATTTACTAAAGTGTTTTACTGACTTATGTGCTCACTAATATTTCTGGAATTCTATTACTTCCTCCTGGGTTCCTTTTTTTCCATGCATTATCCTTTAGTAGTTCTTTGTACAAAGATATCTGGATGAAAATTTTTCTTTTCTTTTTTTTTAAGATTTTATTTATTTATTTGACAGAGGGACACACAGCGAGAGAGGGAACACAAGCAGGGGGAGTGGGAGAGGGAGACGAAGGCTTCCCGCTGAGCAGGGAGCCTGATGTGGGGCTTAATCCCAGGACCCTGGGATCATAACCTGAGCTGAAGGCAGACGCTTAACAACTGAGCCACCCAGGCGCCCCTGGGTGGAAAATTTTCTAAGTATGCCTGAAAGTTTGTTTCATTCTCAGTCTGGAAAGATAATTTTCTGGGTTTGGAAGTCTGGGCTCAAAGTTATGCAGGTATTTTCCCTCAGCACTTTGAAACTCTTATTTATCATCTTTGTGTATCAAAGGTTGCTAATAAGAAATCTGATGTTGCTAAATTTTTATTTCTCTATAACAGTTTATAATCTACTTTTTCTCTCTGGAAGTTTTTCTCTTTTTTCTTTATCCTTGATGCGTTGAAGATTCACTGTGTGTGTCTAGGTATGTGTATGTATGTATATGGCATGATTCTTTTCAAGTTCTGTTCAGCACCTTGCCTGTTCATCCGCGGTATTTAATTGTTAATTTCAGTAATTGCTTTTTTTCTTAATTTCCAAGGATCGAAATTGGTTCTTGTATGAGTTCCTCCTTTATTTCTCTAAGGTATATGTATTTTAAAGTTTTTTTTTTTCAGATGCTCTACTATCACTATACCCTTGGTTCTTCCATTAATTGTATTGTTTTGCATTTGTGGTATAAAACTTCCTCGGTATTTGTTAATATTTGGTTCTGCACTTATCTTCTATGAGCAAATTCTCCCCAGTGTGTTCTGAGCTGTGAACGGCTCCTTGCAGGCAGCCAGCTGGAGGCATCTCCGTGCAGCCAGTATCTGTCCTGGCCTCCCGGCTACAGATGGCTACAGCCTCTCCTAGTTCCCATATGCATTTCTTTTCTTTTCTTTTCTTTCTTTCTTTTTTTTTTTTTAAGAAAAACTTTACCATTTCAAATCCAAGGAAGTTCCCTCTTTTGATTTCAGTCTTAGCTATGAATTTATTGCTCTGATTTTACATATATTTTCTACCATGTCTAAAGATGTTATGTAGAAGGAAGAAATTTTAGCATGTAGTCAAGCTGCTCCCTTGAGAGTAGACACTCACGTCTAGCCCAATCTGGCACCAGACTGGAGTGGAGGTGGCAGGGGCAGGACAACATCCGGGCCTCATTAGGGGTCCTCTGTCTCATGCTGGTAACAGTGTAGCGTCTTCTCTCGTGCCTACTCGGCCCTCCCTGCTGGCATCCACTGAGGTGTCTGCAACTCCTCTCTGGGCCCTGGATTTCTGGTCAAGCTCCATGTCCCAGTTCAATCTGTCATGGGTCAGGGTACCCAGCTGGGTGTGTACCATGCATCCACCAGGCCTCCAGGCCTTGTGGGGAGACATTTGGCTGTTCCCCAGGGAGTTCTGTGAGGCTGCTGCCTTAGACCTCACTGCTCAGGTAACCCCTTTAACTGCCTTTAATCCACTCTTCCACATTGTGACCTGGTAACTCTCTCAGCTTGTGGTTCCCAAACTTTACTGTGCATCACAATCACATGGAGGGTGTCAAAAGATAGATTTCTGGGCCCCACACATAAGAGCTTCTGATTTTGTAGGTCTGGGGTGAAGCCCGAGATTTTCATTTCTAACCAGGTGCCAGGGGACGCTAATGCTGCGGGTTGGGAGAGCACAATTTGAGAATCATTGTCCTAGACAGAGTAGCAGAGACCTATTCTTTCTCTCTTATACACAGACCTTGGCTTAGGAAGTAGAAAAGCCAGGAATTTGACTGATGTATTCTCTGATTTTGGTGGCTTGGGGACAACTTTTACAGCTAGGGGTCTGAGCTGCAGGGTTAGGAGAAGGGTGGGGTCATGGGGTAAAAAATGACATGGATTATCATAATATCATCTGTCCAGTGTAGTTGGTATTTTAGATGATAGTCTTTTTTTTTCTCCAAGAAGATATATACATATGTAATTGTAAACAACATTTTTTTGTTTTGGTAGTTAGTCTCTCCTCCACCTGGAATAACACACTCTAAGAACTGGATGACACCTGGAGAACATTAATATTACACACCCTGGATCAGAAGTCTCTTCAGAAGTGAAAAATTGAAGAACTTCAGATACTTCAACTGGCTTCACATGCACAGACAGGAGAAAAGCAATTTCAGGGAGCCCTGTTCACCTGCATCATTTGTCTGAGTTTATATTGAAGCAGCTACGTCCAGCTCTGAACACCATTCCAAGTGATTCTCAGCCTCCCCCACTTTCTTCCGCACCTGATTCCTCAGCACATGGGAGAAGACCAGAGAAATAATTAACATTTTATAGATGGACTGACATATCTCTTTGCACGTGTGATTTACTCCGCTTGGCATTTTAAATATGTTAAATCCAAGATACATGCTGAAATTTAAAACTCCACCAAGGTGTAGGAGTAACTAACTCGTAGCATTTAGTAAAGGAACGGAGTTAGTGGTTCTCATAGCAACAGTGGAAAACATAGTTGTCTTCCCCAACAAACCTGGCCGTCCTTCAGCATTGCCTGCCTCAGTGAAGGGCACCATCTCTGTTCGAGTCGCACAAGCCAGAGACTGAATATAAATCCTGGCACTGCGTCTCCCCAACCAACCGGCTTCCTAAGTGCGCATGTGCGCGTGCACACACACACCGCTCACAAAGGCCTCTTTATTTAGTCTTTCAAAGAGCTCCGGGTCCATCTGCTGCATTCCCTTCCCGTTTGTTTGGGCTCCTTGCATCAGCTCTGGTCCCACAGTCTTTCTACACTCTGGTAGCCAGAGTGTTTTTTGTTTGTTTAATTTTATTATTATTGCTATTATTATTATTACAACACACCGGTAATCATGCCCCAGCTTCTAAATGTCAAAAGAGTCTCAACCTCATGCAGAATACAGGAAGGATAACTTCAAGCCTTACTGAGATACCATTTCCCACTGATCAGATGGGCAAAGACAAAAATGTTTGATAACACTGTTGACAATTGTGGGGAAGCAGAAGCTCTTACTGTTACTGATGGCCCGGTACATTAGGAAGCCTCTATCCTGCTTTACCACTGCCGTGGTAGTTTGGCAATATTTATCAAAGTTAGGCATTTGCATACTTTTGTATTCATTTTTACAAATTTACCCTATAGGGGAAAATGTTGTATGGTGATCGTTATTTGTTGTACCATTGTTCATAATAGCAAATGATTGGAAATTACCAAAGGGTTTATCAATAGGGGACAAGTTAAGGGGTACATTCGTATAATGGAATTCTATATGGCTGTGAAAAGCAATGAGGCAATTCCCTATGTATAGACATAGAATGTTCCTTAAGATAATGGTTTTGTAGGGAAAAAAACCCCACAAACAAGTTGTAGTATAGTGTTGTGAACCAATGTAGACACTTGAACAATGCCAGGGTTTGGGTGTCAACTCCTTCCTTCCCATGGGGTCAAAAATCTGTGTATAACTTTTGACTCCCCAAAAACCTAACTGCCAGTAGCCTGCTGTGGACCAGAAGCCTTACCAATAGCATAAACAATCGATTAACATATTTTGGATGTATGTATTATATACTGTGTTTTTATAATAAAGTAAGCTAGAGAAAAGGAAATGTTATTGAGGCAATCATAAGGAAAATACATTTACAGTACTGTACTATAAAAATCCACATATAAGTGGATGCATTCAGTTCAAACCCATGTTGTTAAGGGTCAACTGTATATTTGTTTGTACATGCATAAAATCTTTCTGGAAGAGTACACCGGAAACTGATAATATTAAGTAAGCTGTGGTAAAGGAGCTGAGGGTCTGTGGGGAGAGATTTTTCCTTATGTCACCTATTGTTACTTTGGAATTTTTAAAACCATATTACATTGTTACCTCCTCAAAAATTACATAAAAATTTACAAAATGTATCATGTCAGCACTTACAACATGCCTGGTATATAGTAGCTCCTCCTTATTTGCTGAATGAATGAAATATACCAGCCCTCTAAGGAATATGCTCTGTATTAATGACTTTTTGCTATGTAACAGATTACCCCAAAACTTGCCCGTATAAAACAACAAACATTTATTATCCCCTGGTTTCTGTGAGTCAGGAACCCGGGCGTGGCTTAGCTGGCTGCCCCTGGTCACGGTCTCTCGTGAGGCTGTAGTTGAGCTACAGTTACCTGAAGGCTCAGCGGGGGTGGGGCATCTGCTTGCAGGTGCTCACTTGTGGATGTTGGCAATGACCTCACCTGGGCTCCTCACCACATAGCCCACCCATAGGCTGCCTGAGTGTCCTTCCGACATGGCAGCTGGTGAACCAAGAGACAGAAAACAAGAGAAGGCATCCAAAATGGAAGCCCCAGTCTTTTTTGTAAATCAGTCTCAGAAGTGACCTCCCATCACTTCTTCTGTGTTCTGTTCACTAGAAGCAAGCCAATGAGTCCACCCACACTCAAAGGGAGAGGAATCATAGGGCATGAATCTCAAGAGATGTGGATCATCCAGGCTGTCTAAAAAAAGGCCACAGATCACATGCTCTGATGATGTCTTTACTTATTCTTCATTAGGAAAGACTTTGATGAGGCCTAGTAGACTTGGCCTCCCACCTGCACATACCCTCCTGTCTGTCCTTCCAGCCTCTTCTTATTAAGCCTTTCTTAAATTCCTCAAACATGCTGTGCTTCTGACAGTTCTGAGGCCTTCGCACATGCTGTTCCCACTACCTGGAATGTCGACTCAACTATAAGGGAAAAACACTACCCTCTCCCACTATGAGATTTTGTAACACCATGTGTGTATCCTTCCCTCTTTTTAATTTGTAATTTTCCTTAGTTTGTGTGATTGTTGGATTAATGCCTGTCCCTCCCAGAAAGCTCTGAGAGGGCAGAGAGTGTATCTGGTTTTATTTCAATGGTTTCCCCAGTGCCTAACACTAATTACACGGTAACTACTCAATAAATGTTAGGTGAATGAATTAATCCTTGTCCTTAAATTGCTCAGGGTCCCAGTAGGAAAGAGATGGTACCATCAGAAGAAATAAATGAGAAGAATTTAGGGAAACTATCTACAAAGGTGGGGCAAAGGTAAGAGAAATCAACAATGTAGCACTCTGGGGCCGGCAACACTTGGAAGCTCTTAGTGCCCCAGGAGCAAGTTGAGGGATCAGTTATGGCAATCCAGTGAGACCAGCAGTTGTGGGAAAGGCCTGTGAAGTAGGAGATGTGTGGTCTTTGCTAGAAGAACATGGCCAGTTCACGGAGCTCTGGAAGGAAGAGAGCTGGGGGGAATCCACCAACATCACCCTTTTTACTCCCTCCAATGTCCTGCCAGTATCTCCCATTGAACAAACCCAACTGGAAGCTAGGGGGCCAGGGAGCCCATGGACAGCTACAGAGGTCAGCTTCCTGGGCATAGAGCAGGGCAGGAAGAGTACACAGTGAGTCCGGACGGGCAAGCAAGGAGCTATCCCATGCAGCCCACTGTTTTCCCCTCCTGTCCTTTGCCTGCATGAAGAAGTCTCATCAGCTACCATATGACTGTAGGACCATGACAACTCAGTCACATTCCCCATTGGAACCTAAAATGTTAAGCCGTGTTGTTCACGTGGGAAAGTAGAGGGGCGAGGAGAAAAGAAACAGCCGGTTAACCTAAAACATACCAGGTGCCAGGCACTGTGTTGTGCTGCAGTTGGGACACACATCTGGACTATTTCCAGACCACATCGGGGACAGCAACTGCAGGTGGAGTCACCACCAGATGAAATTTATGACAATCCGTGGTCATTTTCCAAGATCCATATGCCATCTACGCAGGCCGAAGAGGCAAATCAAACAGGGCTGTGACAGACCTCCAACCCTGCCCCTTCCAGTCTCTGTTGGTGACTGTGGTCTCTGCAGCTTCCCCGGATGCAGTGCTACTTCTGGTTTGCTATCCCGGGAGGGAAGAGCAGTTCCTTACCCCTTCTTCCTACAGCGGTCCTCATCCCATGGGTCAAGGGAGCCGATCTGGGGACTCTGCAAGGTGCCACGTAGGTCTGTTCCAATGACCTCTTCTGGAACTGGGGGGATAACTACACTGTGGGTCTGCAGGCCTGTTAGGCCCACTCTGAGTCAGACTTGGGCCCAAGCTCCATTTAGCTGACCACCACGAACCCCCACTTTGACAGGGAGAGCACAGTGGCACTTTGATTTCCTAAACAATTTTTTATAACATGTCCTCAGAATTAATGTCACTGCAGAGCCAATGTCCAGAAATCTCCAAAAGGTCTCGCATTTCCCTTTTCCCACTGTATACATGACCCTAGTAAATGGCCAAAAGTCGCAGGAGGGAAGAGCATGTATTTCGGGCAATGATGCAGGGTCGTTCCTCCAGATGCTCAGTCTCCCCTTTAATCAAGAGAGTCTGGGTCTGGGAACTGGCTTCAGTCTGGAAATTTGGCTGCTATTAATTTCATTCTCCAGGGTCCATTAGCCACTGTCACGAGTTATGTGGGTCAAAGCATTCTGGTTTCCTCTGTCTTGCTTCTTATTATGACAAATACACACCCTTGTCTTTGGTTTCTTTCACTGTGGAATCCCACCATCACCAAGGACACCAGGGGGACCATCTCAGTAGTGACATTTCCCACCATCAGACCTGGCCTACAGGAGGCCAAGCACCTTCTCTTTAAGCAAGAGAAGGCTAGTCTCCTTAGACACAAGAGGGCAGGCCCTTTCCACTAGCTGGAAACAGACTTAGACCCAGACAGACTCAAGGTTCAAGATTCTCAACTTCATCTGAGTCTACTGACATGTTGCCTCCCAAACCTCAAGGCCATACTCCTTCCCGTGTTCGCTTAGATACCTGTCAAGTCTTTGAATTCAACTGACATTGTAATTCTGCAATATTCACATCATCTGTACCTGACTGTAGGCCGAGGTAACTCTCTGGCTATAGCACAGAAAATGGCTGAAGTTCTCTGGTTTCCTGACTGGGACATGAGCTCTAAGTTTCAACTCCAAATTTGTCATTTTCCTTCTGGAGGGGCTCTGGTGTAGTAAGAAGAGCCACCCAGCCCCACATTCCTTGAAGCCATCCTTACCACGGTCAAGGGCAGTGGTCACCTCGTCCCCCAGGGCTCTGGCTTTGGTAAGGACTTCACCCAAAGCAACCACAGGAAGGAATTTGACCAATTGTGTGCCCAGCATGGCATGGATTACTAGCACCATATTTTCCACCATCAAGGAGCTTAGCGCTGTGGTCCACGCCTGAGACATGACCAGACTAACCTTAGAATCTGTCAAGGAGTGTCTGTTTCCGGGGAACATGACTAGTACTGACTGTGTTAGGATCCAGGCTGGGAAACAAAACCCACACTGGCTATTTTAAAAGAGAGATTTTATACACAACCCATGAATCATGGAACACTACATCAAAAGCTAATGATGTAACGTATGGTGATTAACATAATAAAATAACATTTTTTTAAAAAAGAGAGATTTTATATAGAATTGTTTAAACAGGTATTGGAGGACTCAGTTAGCCAACTTTAGCTGACTCTTATGTCACTTCAAACTCCAACAGCCAAATCTCAAATGAGGGCATCCATTCCAGCCCCTTCTGCCTGGCCAAGCCTCCTGGTCCATCTTTCTCAGGCTGTACCCTGAGCATCCATGCCCATGCACACTGCCCTGCTGTCTGCTTCCAGCGAGGCCCTTAGTATCAGTGTGCTGGTGGCGGGGCTCAAGCCAGTTTGCTATTGCTACAGTCCAGGCCCCAGGTCAGTGTGCAGCCCAGGAGCATTTTTAATAAATATGATTAATGATGAACTAAATTCTCACAACCAATTTCTAAAGAAGAAACCATGACTCCGTTTTTTCAGGCGAGGAATCTCAGCCCCACCTGGAACCCCAGGAACCTGAAATTTCAGGTGGGAGTTAAAAAAAAAAAATGTCAAGCAGGCAAAAACCCATCATAGGAGGATGTCTTCATTCTACAGCAATGACGATTATAATAATGACCAACGAGAATTGGCCCTTTTTACATGCTAGTCTCTGGGTTAAGAGATGTACATCTGCCACCTATTTTAACTCTTACAACAACCCCCTAAGGCAAATGATGGTATTTCCCCCATTTTACAGCTGTGGAAGCTGAAGCTGTATAGAGGAGAGTCACGTACCCAGGGTCATAGCCCAGGGCTGAGTTTTGGTGGGATCGTGGTTGCTTAACCATGATGCACACTGCTTCCTTTGAAGAGACATTTCCAAACAGTTGTGCACTGTGGTAGGCAGAACAGTAGCCCCCCAAAAGGTGCCCACATCCTAATCTCTGGACCCTGTGAATATTTACCTTATAGGAAAAAGAGATTTTGCAGATATGGTTAAGGACCTCGAGATGGGGAGATTATCCTGGATAACCTGGGTAAGCAGAATCTAATGACTTGAGTCCTGAAAGCAGAGAACCTCTCCCACCTGTGGTCAGCAAGAGATGCAAAGACAGAAGCAGGGCCAGAGAAATAGGATTTTCTTGCCATGAAGATGGAAGAAGGAGGCTATGAGTGGTCTCTAGAAGCTGCAAAGGCAAGGCATAGATTTTCCCCTGGAGCCTCCAGAAGGAACCAGCCCTGCAAACACCTTGAATGTTAGCCTAGTGAGCTCCGTGAAGGACTTCTAGCTTACAAGATCTGTTAAAATAATCAGTTGTGTTGTTTTAAGCCACTAAGTGTGTGGTAATGTGTTACAGGTGCAATGCAAACTAATACATGCACCCACCCCTGAAACCAAGTAGATGGCTCCAGGGAGCTTTGCTTCGAATGCTGATGGGATTCTTGTCTTCCTCCCACTGCCACATGCCCAGAAACGGCACACTGGGTATGAGTCTTGAGCAAACTTTCTCTAGAAATGGCTCAGTCATTTCCCCAAATGAGCTCAGATGTTCAGCGACATACAAACATAGATGTCCAGTGATTAAGCAGAGAAGACACCCACAATAACCAATTATTATTGTTGCTATTATTATTATTATACCATTATATACAACAGTCATTGTCTTCAGGCTGCTCTGAGGGTTTATAAAGTCTGGATATGTCCAGCTCTTCACCCACAGCAACTTCAGTAGCCCAAGGGCTGGTCTCTAGAGAGAAGTGTGGTGCAAGTTGCAGCCAGGAGCCCACAATGGTGAAGACAGTGCTAGTGATCCGACAGGAACTCTCACAGTGTCGGCTAAGCCCCGCCCTTGTACCTCTTAGGGCTGCTTGCTTCTCATGGTCAATTCACTTAACTTTGTCCTGGCTTCTTCAGGATCCTGGTTGGTCACATTATCTGAGGGAGATCTTGCCAGGGAGGGTCAACGGGATGAACTTCAGACCCACAGCTGGAGTTGGTCTTGAGGCCATAAATGATATTCAGTATCTCTCTCCATGTTATGGGCTGAACTGTGTCCCCGACCAGCATCCCCACCCTCAACCCCACCCCAAATTCATAGTCCTCAGAATCTCAGACCATGCTGTGTTTGGAGATGGGGTCTTTACAGAGGTCCTCAGGTTAAAACGAGGCTGCTAGGGTGGCCCTCATCCAATATGGCTCCTAGGGTGGGCCTCATCCAATAAGTTGTAAAAGGGGGCAACTTAGAGAGACAGATGTGGGTACGTGGAAGACAGTGTGAAGATACAGGGAGAAGGTGGCCATCTACAAGCCAAGGAGAGAGGCTTGAAACGGATTTTCCCTCATGGCCCTCAGAAAGAGCTCGCCCTACTGACACCTTGATTTTGGACTGCTGGCCTCCAGAGCCGTGAGACATTCCTGTTGTTTAAGCTGTCCAGTCTGTGGTAGTTTGCCATGGGCTCCCCAGGAAACTAGTACACACAGTTACCATTTGTCCTAAACTCCCCTCACGCTTGGCCAGCACTGCTGGCTGGGTGCTGTGCCCAGTGGGATCACCTCCATCTCTGGGGGGCTGAGTCCCTGGTTACCACACTCTCACCAGGTTATGGTGACAGTGCTGTCTAGTTAGGGTTCAAACCAGGCATGGGAGCACCCCCAATTCAAGTACAGTTCTCCTTATTCCTCTCTCAACATGGCAATTAGGGTTAATTCCCTTACAGAATGGCAGCTCTCTTCTTTACCCACTTGTCTCCTGGCACAAGGAACCCCAAATTACCAGGTAGCCCCTGTTGTTGTATGTCCAGTGAGACTGTCCTGGGTCTCCAGTGGAAAATCTCGTCCTCTCTGGCAGTGAGGACCTCTGGACCCTCAGGAGACCCACAGAACCTAAAATGGTGATGGTGGGAAGCACCAATCCCCAATGCAGGTCACTAGGAACGATAATGAGCAGGGTCATTCCTACAAGGGACCGCTGCTGGCTCCTTGGCTTGTGCACCCAGTCATTCTAAACCTGCAGTTGAAGGCGTGGGCCAGTCTGAAGAGCAGTGCCCAACCTTGCAGGATGTATCCCTAAGTTGGCAAATTAGCTGCAATGTCAGGAGGCTATTTCCACGTTCCACCAGGCCAAAAGCATCCAGTTGGTGCAAAATCTTGTAGGAACATGGATCTTATGATCATGTGCTCATTGCTCCCTATACCTCCTTCGCCATAAAGTGGGCCTCTTGGTCCGAGCTGACATGGTGGTTGATCAGAAGACATGAGTACTCAGAGACTGATTCTGATGGGAAATATTAAACCATCCCTGGAAATTATGTGACTGTCCCAATCAGGATGAATTGTTGGAATTTGCGGAACAGAAGGGGTAATCGATTTGTCTCTCTGAGGGGTGGTGACATATTTGGGGCTCGACATGGTCTCTTTTGCTGACAGGGGGACATTCAGCAGTGGCAGGGGCTAGATCAGTCTGGGTGAGAGGGAGTCCAGGCTGTTGGAACATGCATCGCCTCCCTCTCTGCCACCATGGCTGCTCTTCATGGGTCCCTTGTGCCCTCCCTGTGCTGGCTGAGGACAGACACTGGTGGACACCTCTCAGGTGAATCCCCTTGTCTACCTGCTGATGTCATGCTTCCTCTGCACTGGGTGCTGTCAGGTGGGGATTAATGTGCCACACCAAGATCCTTCCACAGCACGCCTACCCCCATAGGTCCATCTACACGTGGCCACCATGACATAGAGCTTCCGCATTTGCTCCTTGGCCCAGACCAACCAGCCAAGCCACTTACTTGTGCCCAAGTCCAACCTTGGGCCATTTCTCTCTCCATTCAAGGTGGGTGACCAGGTATGCTGTCTGAAGTCTGTCTATGGGAGGATTTTCCTTCCCCGCTGGCTTTCAGGGATGCCCTTGGGCAGGGCTTCCCTCCTTGGCTGACGGGGCCATGCCTCTGCTCCAGGAGAATTGCTGAGGCTCTGAATGAAGCCATCTCTGAAGTCCTGCTTCTCTTCAAGTGACCTGGGCCAAGTCTCTGATACAGGGGAGGAGGGTTTGCTCAAATGCTGCCACGTGCCTTAACGTGGTAATTGATCAACCTGAGCTGATCGTCTTCCCTCATTTCCCTCTTACCTTTGATCCCCAGGGATTCTGCACCATTAGAGGGTCCCCTTCCACTTGGCTTCCAGTCTGATTCAACACAGGTGAGAATCTCGGGACTGCGATGCTCCAGAAGGGGAGCTGGGGGGGAAGGGCGGTTCTCGGCACTCCACTCACCTCTGCCTGGTGAGTCAGCTGTCTCGAGTCCCTTCCTCAGGGGCGGCCTCCTGGGGCCACTTCTGTACCCTTTTTAGGTCTGGAGCCCCAGAAGCAGAGGCTGAGATGGAGGTGCGCGCGGAGGTGACTTCTAGGGAAATGCTCCTAGGAGAGGCCCGTGAGGGGCCCCTGGGAGAAGCTGAGGAAGGACGTGTCTTCAGGTGAGTTCCCAGATCAGCTTGACCCCATGTGGGCCTGGAAGGGTTAAATACCTCTCTGGGGTTGTCCTTTTTGGAGGTAAGAGAGCTTCCATACTCCTGTACCAGTTCCTGCCCTGGAGGATGTTTCCTTCCAGGAAGGTCTAGCTCCCCAGTGGTGCGAAGGGTGGTTCTCCAAGGAGAGCGGAGGGACCCGTCTGGAAGAAAAACCCATCGAAGCTGGCAGAGGGGCGCACGTGGGACCACGTGGCCAGCTGGGATTGGCTGCAACATGCCTCGGGAGCATCCTAATTGCAGAGATGTATTGGTTCCCTGGGGCTGCTGTAACAAAAATCCCATGACCTGGGTGCCTTCCACAACAGAATTGCATTATCTTACAGCCCCAGAATCTGGAAGTCCGAAATGAAGGTGTTGGCAAGGGTCGGTTCCCTTTAAGGGCCATGAAGGAGAATCTCTTCCAGGCCTCCGTCCTTGCTGCTGGGGGCCTCAAGCGTGCCTTGGCTTATAGATGGTCTTCTCCCTGTGTCTTCACATCATCTTCCCTCCGTGCATGTCTGACTCTGTCCAAACACCCCCTTTCTAGATGGACATCAGTCATATTGGATTAGGGCCTACCCTAAGGATCTCATCTTCACTTGATCATCTGCCAAAACCCTATTTCCAAATAAGTCACATTCACAGGTACTAGGCGTTAGGACCTTAACATCTTTGGGGGGTGACAATTCAGACCATAATGGCTTCTAAAATATAATGTCCTAAAGTCGATCAACTACGGCCTCCCCTGGGCTCTCCCGAGCTTAGTAGCTGTGGGCATGTATCTTTACCTACTTTGCTGGCCAGGACGTGGCCTCCTAAACCCACGAAATATTCCCAAACATGCTATAGCCCTGTGGTTACCCATTTGACTGAATGGCCACAAGGCAGGCACAGAAGCTGACCCTGAGTGGCCTCATGCATCAGCTGAATGTACAGCCTCCAGTATCCAAGAGAACCGCTAACCGAATGGCCATGCAAATATATAAAGAAGCGCAAGCAGCAACAAAAGCCGTGTAGGAACATGTAGGCAGGCCAAGAAGGCTCTCCTGGAGAAAATGGAACAGCTGTCAGGCAGTGGTGGGGGGCGGCTCGCCTCTGCTGCCTGCCAGGCTCCGGGGGTGGGGGGGCCTCCCCCCCCAGCCCTGCACTGCCGGGAAGGCTGGGCTTTCTGCCTGGGGTTTCTTTAACGAGAGCTTCCCTGACAAAGCATCAAAGAGCCCACTCCAGAGAGAAAGGGACCCTGCTGCAAAGGAACAATGCCTCCAAGTCCTTTCTCTGGAAGCTATAAGGAGGCTCCCTGGGGTCAGTGCATTCAGTGTAAAGGGTTCTAGGACTATTTCCAAGACCGGCAGCCAGACCCAAGGAAATAGCAGGGATCCAGCCTAGGGATTGGTGCAGGGCAATGGGGGGAGGTGGAGAGTTAGGGGGATGTGGCAGGGAGGGAACTGGAGTGCAAGGCAGCCCCAAGGAGCATGAAGGTGGGCTCGATGCACTCCTTCCAGGAAGCCCTCCCCACAGCCCTTCTCACCAGGGAACCATCTACCTGTCACCTGGCCCCTAATGCAGGCGTCAAGGTTGTCATCAGGCCTTGCCCCACGAGGCCCTGGGACCTCAACCAGCAGAGCAGGAGCTCAGTCATGCTTGAGGAAGAGGAGCAGGGAGCACGCCTTGAGCCAGTTCCTCCCTCCAGCACTGGGCCTGCATTTGTACCTACATGTGGGATGGGGGGCTCTAGGCCTCTGGCTGGGGGTAGGCGACAGGGAATGGGTAACTTTTACGGATTTATAAGGTTTTTTTTTTTCATGTAAATAAATGGACACATTAGAAGAGAATATGGCAGGGTTTCTCAATCTCAGCACCATTGACACCTGGGCTTGGGACAAATCATTTCTTCCGTGGGGAGCTGCCCCTGCATCATAGGCTGGTTAGCCGCATCCCTGGTCTCCATCCACTAGAGGCCAGAAGCATCGGCCGCAGCTGTGACAACTCAAAATGTCTCTGGACGCTGCCAGATCATTGCAAAACCACCTGGGTTAGGCTCCCAGTTCTGATGTGGGACGGGGAAACATGGCTAACCTCGTATGAACCAAGTACAGCAGGTTCGAAGACAAGGTGATCTCTGAGCCCGGAGTGAGGTCATTCAGCTTGGGGTCCTGCCCCTGGAAAAGCCACATTGTACAGTTGTCCTTGGAGCCCCCACATGGGCTCCTCCGGGCCACCCGGTGAGCCCACGCGATGTGGAAGTTCCCTGCAGAGCCTAGCACCAGTGGCTGCAAGGCCACGCCTTACAATCATACCCCCCTGTTGACCCCGTGGTGACCCAGCATGGGTCTCTTTCCCCATTTGATAGCGGGTCCAGCCACAGAAGGCAGCTCTCTGACAACCTCCTGGAAGCTCTCCTGCAAGCTTCATGTACCCAGTTTTTAAAGTTCCTTTTAAGACGTGGCTCCAAGGGGCCGGAGGTGCTCCAGTGAGATTGGTTTTGGAACTGAAATAGGCCCTGTGGCAATAAATGCTGCTGTACTTTCCGGAATCTCACGGCTCTGTGTCTTCCTAGTACTTACTGGTACTAGCCGCACCAGATAAGTCTCATGATTCTCGTTGTATCAGACAAGACTCTTCAGGTTACAGGAGACAGAAACTCAACTCAGACTGACTTATATAACTGAGAAGTCTAGCGGCAAGGAGATCAGGCACGGCTGGATCCAGAGCTTCAAATGATGTCATTGTGGCCTACTGCCTCCTTCAGCCCTGCTTTCCTCTGGCTTAGCCTCAGTCTCCAGCAGGTCCCTGCACAGGGGGCCCTGGCGGCTCTAGGCTTGCATTATCCTTACTGCTTACAATCTCCGCGGAGAGGGTGTCTCTTTCACAGTACTTCCAGCAAAAGTCCTGGGATTAAATCTTAGGGAGAATATGGCAGGGTTTCTCTTAGGGACAATATGTGCTTGGGTCACATACCCACCCCTGAGCTAAGCCCTAGAGTCAGGGGGATAGAATATACAGATTTGGCTGGGCCCAACTCATGTGCCCATCCTGATTGTCCATCCCCTGGGAGGGGTGAGTGGGCTGGTGGCAGGGGGTGGGGGCGCTTCTCCTAAGAGGAGCATAAAGGAAGGGTGGTTCCTCAGAGGAGCATCTCTGTGGCCATTACCAGAACATCTGATGGCCTCTGTGCTCAGGGAAGAGCAGAAAGGGGAGCTCCACAGCTCGGAGTCAAGGGTGTATCATCTTATCACACCACCCACCTCACAAACACCAGTGACAAATCCAGGGTACTGCCGATTTATCTTTTCTTGTTAATTGCTGATGCTCCGTCTGCCTATCGGCATCCTCTTTGAGACTGCTCCTTGCTGAGGGGGTTCAGACCCCTTCCAAATGCTCAGCGGCTCCAGAACAGGTGTAGTCAGGCCTTGAAGGCAGAAGCTTTCGATACCAACAGTGAACCTTCAAGGTGGGTCCTGCTGGAGCTCTGGGCCCCTGTGGGCCCCTGCCATGATGAAGTTCCACGGTGGGCTCTGCCCCCAGTCTCTGACTATGCCTGGCCACTGCTCCCCAAACACATGCCCTCTGGACATGCCCAAAGCAGACCTCTCTAGAACTGTTAGGTTGGGTCCTGGGGTCCTGTCTGGATGCCCCTCCAGGCTTCAATCTGGGTCATCCTGGTCCCTCTGTGGCTTCCTTCATGTTGCATCTCAGAGAACAGCAGCTGGAGTCGTAGTCCTTCCCTCCCAAGAGGGTCCACCGCACGCTCAGGTGACTGTCTGCGCTGGACCGTGCTTTGTCCACCCTGCTGTCTCTGTGGCACTACCTACCTGCTGTCTGCACCTACATCCATACCTCATGGCTTCTACCAGCTCTCCTCCGTTATCTACCCTAGACAGTCTCTAGAGTAAAGAAGGTCTGCACTGTGGGCATCACCCAAAACAACAAACCTCTGCTTTTCCCAGACCCATGCCAGCACCCACACCAGGGGTCCCCGCTCCAAGGTCCTGCTTTAGGGTAAAGGTCGTGCTCCATGCTCCTGCAGACTGTTCTGTGTGGTTCCCGAGGCCAAGATCTGGAGGCTCAGGAGCCAGGGCTTTCATTGTTTATAATCATCTATTTATTGCTATAAAGCCTGAATTTTGTTGCAGAATCTGTGTCCTGAAATCAGTAAAAAAAAAAAAAAAAAAAAATCAATGGTATTTACTTTTTAAGAAGGTACTTTGCTTTCATGGTATTTAAAGGCATGGGGTCTTGGAAAAACCAGAGTGTGACCTGGTTGGTGAATCTTCCCACTGACTTAAATCCTGAAGGTAAGAGCGTCAAGAGATTCTCAAGGGCGGGGTGGGGAGTTAGATGACATTTCTTCTCATACGTCCTGGACCTTGGGGACTTTAGAGGCCAACTTCCTCACCTGAACAGACAAGGAAACTATACAATGGAGGCTTCAGGTGATCTACCCGAGGCCTTGTCCTGGCTGGTGCCTTAGCTGGGATGAGAATAGTGGCCCCCTGGCTCCCAGTTCAAGACACTTTGACTACACAAGGATGAAGGGGTGAAGAGGTAAGGAAGAAAAGCTCAAGGGCTTGGAATTAACAAGAGAGGTGAGACCCAACTTGGCCTAGCGGTAACTTTATGGGAGATGAGTTGTTCTGCCATCCCCACAGACAGGGGACATGTCCTTATCAGTCAAACCCATTTATATACTCGGCTTCAGAAGAAAAATTAATATTCTGTCATGCAGGAGTTTTATGAGGGAATGTCCTCCCCAGACGTTAAGGCAGAGCATTAGTCTTCTGCCCTATATAAGGAAGGCGTGTGTTATTTTTTAAAACAAAGTTATGGTGAGGGACACCTGGGTGGCCTAGTCAGTTAAGCATCTGCTTTTGGCTCAGGTCATGATCCCAAGGTTCTGGGATTGAGTTCTGCATTGGGCTCCTTGCTCAGCAGGGAGCCTGCTTCTCCCTCTCCCTCCGCCTGCCGCTCCCCCTGCTTGATAAAAAATCTTTTAAAAAACAAAACAAAACAAAACTAAGTTATGGTAAGTGCTGAGGAATTGACAAAATTTGGGCTCCATTTTATAAATGCCTGGTAGGAAATCTGTTCTGGTGGGGAGCTTCTCTGGGCTGAAAGGGGTTGGCACCACACCTGCAATTCATAGATACTACCACTAAGTGGCGATAGGTCGCATGGCCATGTTGTCCAAAGTTGGGGTTACTGCAGTATCCATCTTCGTTTCTGGATCAGAGTGTCTATTGTTTTCCTCCCCAGGGGAAAAGATCAGAGATTTCGGAAGTCTGTTACCCTTTAAAGGGTTAAGAACCAGGGTTATGAATGATAATTTAAGATTTTGTTTTGGGATAAATAATAATACTATTATAGCATAATATTATATACTTCAAAAAATATGTAATGAATGAAAAGTCATCTTGTCCCTCTTGCCCTAGTCACCAGTTTACTTTCCACAGACGACCAATATTTATTAGTTTCAGATGATCCTTCAGGAAAGGCTTTATGATCGTGGGCAGGCATGGCTACACTCCCTCTTTTTTCTTGTTCTCTTAGGCACACTGGCACACTCCACACACCTTCTTCTCTTTGTTCTTTCTTTTAACAGTGTATCTTGCACGTTCCATGTTAATTCATCATGTTTCCTTTTTTCCTCCTCTTCTGGCTGCATATAATCTGAGTGAATGTACCCTCACGTTTTGAACAGTCTGCTGTTCACGGATATCAAACGACACAATGGATAATTCTCATGCTATTTTTCACGTGTGTAGTATATGTGTATAAAAACGCCTAGAAACGGAATTTTTAGGTCAAAGGGCTTGTGCATTTGTAATTTCGCTAGAAGTGATCTAATTTTCCACCATAGAAGTCGTACCAATTTCCACTCCCCCACAGTGTGGGACTCCGAAAGTTTCCCCTTGCCCTTGGGACATATCGTGTGTACGCCTGGGTCTCTGAGAGGTAAAAACCATGGTGTCTAGGTGTAGTTTTAATTTGCATTTCTAATTATGAATAAGGAGGATATCGTTTCAGACGTTCAAAAATCATTTGTGCTTCCTTACCTGTGAACTGTTTCATATCTTGGTCTGTTTTATTTTTTCTTCTATGGAGTTGTTCTTTTTTCTTATCTATTTTTGATAAGTATATATACTTACATATATATATAAGTACATATATATGTACTTATATATATATGTATATATTAGGGAAATGAACTGCTAATGGTCCTGAGTTGCAGATATTTTGTTCCTGATTTGTTGTTGACTTTGCTTATGATGATGATTGGCATGCGGGAAGTTTTCTGAAATCAAATTTAGCAATCTTTTATGTTGTGGCTTTTTAAGTTTCGTGGAAGACTTGGGTCTTTCTTGTTCCAAAATTCTTTCAAAACTCTCTGAATAATGACGGTTGGCCAGACTCACCAGATTTAGGAGTCCTGAGGGAGGGGGAGGCAGGCCTGTGCCTTCGACCCTGTGGACCGTGGACCTCAGCCACGACTGCTCCTGTGTGCAGGGATAGGGTCTGACCCCAGTGGTTGGCCCAGAGCTTGCCCATGGCAAGAGTGCTAGGAGAGTCGTGGAAGGGAACAGCGCGGAATTAGCCACCCGTCCATATTCACAGATGCACAAGGCTGTGCAGATCATTTCCAGGCGTAAGTGCCTGCTATCCTAAGGAACCTGACCACACTGGAGCTAGGTAAGATGAAAAGATGAATGCACCTGGATTTCATACTTGACATTTAAGGCTATGGAATTATTTCTTCCCAATTGTTTCTATCCAGTCATTGGCATTTGGGGAAAAGCTGGGGCCCTAGAAGGCTAGATGAAGCTGAACTTTTTGTTGGCTAGAGGAACAGAATGCTTAAGTAGGTGGAACACAAACACTGGAGATAAGCTCACCTCCAGGGGCAAGGGGCAGTAGGTCAGGAATCTGCCCCTGGCCCGCTTTTGGGCTCTGCCTTCTCTGCCTTTGCTTGGCACTTGGGCTACAAAGCTGCCCTACTAGGACCAGTTTCCCCCTGACTGGAGGCTCTGGCTTCCTGGGCTGGCAGAGGGGACTGGGGAGTGGGAGGGAGCCCAGGGCCACGGGAAGTCCACCCCAAGTCTGCGGCTGGTGCTAGTCTGGCTCAGGATTTAGCTTTCCCCAGCCCCTTTTCCTCTGGGTCTGGGCTCTGACCCTCAGAGGAGCGGGAGAAGGGGCTCCCCCCGCCCCGGGGCCTCCTCTTTTTCCAGTGGCAATCCTCTTCAGAACTGCCCCCACCACATTTTCACCCTAATCCAGCCAAAGGACAAAAGAAAACAGAAGGCAAATAATCAGGATGTGGGGGAGGAGGCACCTGAGCCCTTGCTCTGAGCCTACAAGGCACCCCGTGCACTCATCCAGATCGAGCCCTCAGGTTACTCCATCTGCCCCAGGACCGCATGAAAGGGCCAGGGGGGTCAAACGTGACACCAGCGTCTTCAGGACAACCTTCAAGGGCTTCAGGGAGGATTATTCACACTGTGTGTGTGGGGGGGGTGTATCACCGAATCTCCTTGGGAGGTGCGTAGGTATCTGGAAATGGACGAGCTTAGTTAGGGTCCTCTCCATTCAGGACGGCTAGGAGAGAGCGCGTTCGGGCGGGGCCCCAGGTAGGGGAGGTCAGCAGTGGAGGGCTCAGGTAGCACTGAGTATTAGAAACAAGAGGCTGGAGAAGACCTGGAATACAGCCCGCGACCGGGGAGCCTGCGGTCGCGGAGCCTCCCCTCCCAGATGGCGCTTCCGGAGAGACTGCGATCCCCGAGGGCTGCTCGCCTGGGGCCTCCGCACGCCGCCGCGCGGGGCCGAGCAGGGCGCGGTCGCCGCGGCCCCTCCGCGCCGCACGCGCTCCCGAGGCCGCCAGAGGGCAGCGCAGCGCCCGGGGCAGAGTGCGGCCGCGGTGGAGCTCGCGGTCACCTGTTCGACCCGCCTGAAGACCAGACCCTACGGCTCCCGATCCGGCAGGTCCGGGGCGCGCCCGGGAATCTGTGTGCTCCCCAGGGCCGGGGGCGGTCGGGGCGCCGCGGCGGCCAGAGCCCGGGCTCCGGTCCTTGTCCTCGAGCCCAGCCCCGAAGAACCCGGGCCCCAGGTGCGCCCGCCGACTGTCCAGGCGCCGGGCTCCGGGAGGGGCTGGGCACCAACGCATCTTTGTCCTCCCTTTCTTCCCGCCGCCCGCTCTCGCCCGCGGGCGAGTTCCGACCGGCGGCTCCCGGGCTGGGGGCGGGGCGGGGGGGCGAGGCGGGGCGGGGCGGGGGCGCGGGGCTGCCGCCGCAGGCCGGTGCGGAGAGCGCCCGGCAGCCGTGCCGCGTGCGCCCGGCAGAGGCGGCCCTGCGTGCCGTACGCCGCGTCCGGGGCGCGCCCGCCGCTATTCAGCTTCCCGGGCTCATTAGCAGTCTCGGTGTGCGGCTCGGCGCGGGCTCACAAAGAGCTGCGGCGGCGGCCCGGCGCTCGGCCTCGCGGACGGAGCCGGCGGCGGCGGGGCGGGGGCGGCCGTGCACCCGCGCGGCCCCGCGCCCGGGCCAGGTAAGCCGGGGGCCGCGGCCGCAGCCTGGGGGCGTCCGGGCCGGCGCGGAGGGGGCGGGTGGTGCCGGGGCGCGGGGCGGGGCGCAGATGCTGCGGCCCGAGCGCTGCCCCCCGGAGCCGCGGTACTGCGGGGTGGCCGGGCGCCGCTGGGGTCTGGGGGCGGGGGTGGGGGACGGACCGGCGCCCCCTCGACCGGCCGGCGGGCGCGGCGAGGCCGAGCCGGAGGCTCGCGCATGCCGGGCGGGAGACGCCGCGGTGAGGGGCGACCCTGCGCGGACGGAGGGCGCTGGCCGGCGGTGGCGGCCCGCTCGGGTCCCGCCGGGCTGGCCGGGCGGCTGGTGCGTTCCGCGGCCCCGCTTGGCGCTGGCAGCAAGTCCCCGTGCAGGGCAAGTCCCGAGTTTGGGGTCGCTTCTGGGGTTCCTGCCTCCCGGGAAGGCGAGTCCCGATCGTCGCCCCCTCCCATTTCTCTTCATAATGAGAAACTCCTCAATTAAAATTTCCACCCCCTGGTTCCCCTGGGCCGCCGGCGCGGGGCTGGGGGTGCGGCGCGACCCGCCACTCGCCTCGGCCCCTTCCCCGCGGCGCGCACAGCCTGGCCGGGTTGCTGCTGGGAGATTGGGCCACTGATGATCCAGGCGAACATCGAGCCCCCCGCCCCCCGAGCTGGGCGGCGGGCGGCGGGCCTCGCTGTGCCGCGGCTGGGGGCCAACTTGCCCTGGGCCGGGCGCCGAGGAAGGGTCCGGAGGGCGCCGGCGAGGGGCCCGCCCTGTCTGAGCCTCGCCGCGCGTGGAGGCTGAGATTGAGCCTGCTCGTCTTAACTTAGTATTTACTTGCAGGAGGAGGACTTAATTTTTTTCAGATCTGTTCGTTTACTGCCTGACAGGGGCCAGTCTCAAATCTGTGGTTAAAAACTCACGGATGATCATGCGGACGTTGAAGTCCCCCGCATTCAGGACTCTCATCCCAGCACTTCCCGTGGGCTGAGTTGTCCCAGGCTTCTTCAACCTCTGGCCCCCTTTCTGGGATTCTCCCCCCCCCCCCAACCCCCCTCTCTTTGAGAAACCACAGCGGTTTTAGCAATAATGACTTCGGGAGTAGAAGCAGGACAACTTTTCCTAAGGTGCACATTTGAGGTACTCTGTGGCTACCCAGAGCCTCCGGGCTAGACCCTGGTGAGGTGGTGGCAGGGACTTCTCCTCCACCGTGCAGGGCACGTGGTTCTGTTTCTCAGTCCAGAGCTGCCAGGATGTCCTGCGCTGTGTCCTCACTCCAGGCTGGTCGTCTGCAGCCGGGGCTCGAGAGGGTCTCCTGACATGGAAGCTGGTGCGACTCTGGGCGGTGTCCAGGGAGTTAGTGGACCAGCTGGAGCTTGCTGGTGGTCCCTGCACTGAGCTGGCAGCCTCTTTAGTGCTGGGGGCGAGACCCCTGGAGTGGTCTCCGGAGCTGGGCTGGGTCTGCTGATATACTAGCGATGGGGCCCTGCCAGGGTCTTCTGTGGGAGGCAGCCTGTGTCTCTCCAGACCTCTTGCCATTTGTTAGGGATCATGGTGGTGCCCCCCCCCCCCCCCCCCCCCCCCCCCCCCTCCGCCCCTCCCCCCCCCGCCGGGGCGTGTCGCCGGGGGGGGGGGGCGCACCCCCCCCCCCCCCCCCCCCCGCCGGCCTGCCTTTCCATCTCCAGAGTACTGGGCTTCTGCGTCTGGGAGGAGTGCAGGCTGAACCAGATGGGTGTGTGTGTGTGTGTGTGTGTGTGTGTGTCTGAGGGGGGGCAGGCGCCGTCAGGAGAGTGAAGCTGGTGGTGGTCAACTTCTTACTCTTCCTCCAGTGTTTCTTTCCTGCAGCACCCAAGGCCCGAGTGTGGCTCATTAATTTGTTTGCATAAGCATCCCCTGAGTGGTTATAACTCCCTCCCCCCCTTTTTATATAAAATATTAGGTTCACAGGAATAATCGGTGGGGATGGATTGTGAAATGGAGGTGTATAAATAATTCAGTCTGCCAACCAAACTAAGAAATGCTGGGTAAAAATAAAAGATAATTGTAAAAGACACCAGTCGCACCCCTGGAAATTGAGAGGGAGCGCTAAGACACCTTGATTTTTCCTAGACACAACTGAGGAACTCAGAGGAAAAACACATTGGATGGGGAGGTTAGCATCAGGCCGGGCTTTGTATGGATTGGGCGCCCTGTGCGTGCGGCCTGTCTTGGGGGAGAGACATACAGGTTCCCTCTGGGTCTCAGCTCCTCCCTGTCCTGGCTCTGTGTGCTTGAGCTGGTGACTCAACAGGTGAGGGCCTCTGGTGACACCGCAGTCTGAACTCTTGGAGAGACCTTTACTGTTAGGGGAGTCAGAGACAGCTAGGGGCAGGTGGGCACAGAGGCCCTGAGAACATCCCCAGCTGGCCTCAAGGGCCTCTGGAACAAGCGGCAGAAACCAGCACGCCTGCCTTGCAGCTTGGTCTTAGAGAAATGGAGAGAGTGTGAGAGAGCCTGGGGTGGTGGTAGCTGGGACCGTGCCAGGTGGCCGGGAGGAATGGGGATGTGTAGACACTGTCAGACAGCTCGAGCCCCAACGTAGGTCCCATCTGATGACTGCTCACCAGAAGGTGGCCCAGGTGCCTGTTGGTGGTTGGACCATGTGCCCGCAGGGAGGATTCTGTGGCTCCATCCCCCTGTCTGTGTCCCCCGCCCACTGCCTGGGTTGGGTCCAGTTCGTGCCTCCGAGGAGCCTGCTGGCAGGGCTGAGTCAGCTGGCGTGGGCTGTCTCCCATCGCCTTTCCTGAAGTCAGTTCATTCCCTCCCTGTCCTCCCCTGGACACATGAGGGAGCCCAGGGAGGACAGTAACCTCAAGTTCACAAAGCCGGGCTCTCTCCGTGGGGCTCACGGTTCCCCAGTGTGCTGCGGAGCCCTCCATATTAGGAATTAGGGAATTAGGATTTCCGTGCTGGCTGTGGGGTTCTGTAAGTTGGGCTGCAGGATTTCCTCTCGGCAGGTGGGGCCCAGGCCAGGTCTGGTGTTCCTTGCTCAAGCCCTCCATGGCATCCAATGCTCACTGCACACCCACATTCCTTGGTCTTTCTCAAGTTCCCTTCCTTGCTCCCAACGACGGTCCCTTCAGGCAAACGGGATCACTGCCCAGGCTTGCCCTGGGTTGTTCACACCCTGTCCTCTTGGCCTTGGGCCCTTGTGTCCATCCTTGACGATCCCAGCTAAATGTGAACTCCTTTCCTCTTATCCCTTCATCCTCAAATTTGCCAAGCTTATGCCTGCCTCGGGGCCTTTGCACCTGCCAATCCCTCTCTTTGGCATGGCTTCCTTCCTCCAGATGTCCACCTGGCTTGCTCCCTCACTTACTTCAGTTCTCTGGTTCTGTGCCAGCTCCCTGACCCCCCTATGGTAATTAACATTACTTCCCCCCTTTTTGTTAACCCTGCTTTGTGTTTCTTTTTAGTATTTAATGTTCGAATGTCTCTTTATTGACTCTTACCACTCCAGTGTAAAGACCTTGTTCTCTTCTCTATTCCTGGCAGCTAGAACAGTGCCAGGCACCTCGTTAGACCCTCAGTGCTCCTTGGTGGAGGGATGAATGAATGAGTGAGACCCCACGAGTGGCCTTCTTCCTTTCAGCCTGGCTCCCTGCTCCTCCTTTTCCCAAGCCCCAGGGCTGGAACTAAGCTGGATTCACACTTGTATTCACGGTTGGTTGGATCCTTCCTAGAAGTCAGCACAGAACCTTGTGCTCAGTGGGCAGATAGGAGAGAGCTGTGGAATTTTACAGTGCAGGCGTGTTTTCAGATAGGCCAGGAGACAACATGGTTGGAAAGGTAATCCAGCCCAAAGAGTGGTGTCCTGATTCTTCACAGAAACTCCCTTTTGGATTTTTGGTTTGGATGGCATGTCGTCGGGCTGTCCCTGCTGCCAGAGCCCACTCTGTGTTGTCCCCTCAGTCACCTGGGATATAGAGGCGCTGGGAACGAGGCATCCTCTTGCCCAGGTTCCCTTCTTCCTCCATCTGGATGTTTCTAAACTTGTCTTGTACCTTATGTCAGACCTGGCATCTCGAGGCTCCCAGCCAGTCCACCTGCCCCATGTTTGCCAGCCTCCCGATCCTCCTGTCCGTGCTGTGGTCTCGCCGGGGAAGGCGCGCTGGTGGTATCAGGAGGAAGGCAGCGTGAGGTTGGGAAGGACAGTGGGTTTGGAGGAATGAGAGCTCCATTCAAAGAACCTGGCTCTGCCACTCATCCCTGGGGCCTTGGACAAGTCACTGGCCTTGGGAGTCTTTCTCAGCTTCTGTCCTACTGACATTATATGTCTTGCTTGCCGTTGTTTGGGGGCACATGTAACTATATATACAGTTCCCAGTATCGAACTGATGCACAATGTCCTTACCACGCCTAGGGCTTTGCAGGGGGGGCCCATGTGGCCTCCAGGCCTGTTGTGGTTTCTGCTATTTCCCTGGAAGTTTGAGGGGTCAGGTTTGGTCATTTGAACCACAGCCTTGTAAGAGAACGTAGTGTGGGCGCTTCGTAAACTCTCAAGAGCTGTTCTCATGTCAGGTGCTACATCTGCTGTTTTGTGTCTGAAGGATCAAAATTAAGAAGGGGAAAAAACACGTGGTTGAGTTTCCCGCATCTATTGACTGAGAAAATATTTTCGTCTCGTGGTATTCTGACAACTGAAACGCTCCAACATTTGAAGGTGGTTTTTCATGGAGAAACCAGCCCAGGTCAACGCACGTCGGTGGGCACTTGGGCTGGTTGAGTTCTGGTCCTCTGTGTTTGCTCTTTTAAATAATGTCCCTCGAAGCCCAAGAGGCAGATCGATTGTCTCATCTTGGCAACAAGGGGGCTGCAGCGCAGGTGGCTGGGGCTCCTGGGGCTGGCCCAGGAGCTCCCTGCAGGGCCGCGCTGGGATTTGGGCCTGAGTGGGAGAGAGCACGAGGCCCGTCTGCTCCGCCGGGCCCCCCATCCCCCTGGGGCTTTGTTCATATCATACTTGTTTTTCAACCGGGTAGGCGTGAGTAGGATTCATGACCACTCACCTGATCCACCCAGGTGTTAATTTTCAACATGTGTCTAGAGAATCTGATAGCTGGTGACCAGTGGACCTGAGCGCTGGTTGGTGGTTGGAGAGTAACAGACATGTCACAGGTGACCCAGGGTCCTACACGGGGACAGCGAGAGGGCTGGGAGCGTGCCACCCAGCAGAACAGCTAATACTGTTGGTGGGTCTGTAAAGGTGTTGTCCTTTTTGCACTTGGAGTTCACAGGGATTCCTTGCCCCTCCTGTCCCAAGCATCAGCTTTGCAGAGAGACACTGAGGTCTGAAATGCTCAGGCCCTTGTTCTGAACAAATTTGAATATGTAAATAGGAGTACAGTATTTGTATTTAGAATCCTCAGTTGGGGTATATCTATACATAATGTATACGTATTTCTATATATATAGGTATGTGTCATATGTCTACATCTATTTTTTTTTAATTTGACTGGTTTTGTATTCCTGGAGTTGATTCCCCACCAAGGCAGCTCTAAATATGAATTTTTCTGAATTGTTGTATGCATCGTTAATTTAATAAAAAATATATAGTGTATCGTTTTTCTCAGTTGGTTTGATTATCACTTGTCTTGGAAAAATCCATTGTTTCAATAACAGGAGACCCATTCACTGAGTGAACGCGTGCATTTAGGGATGATGGATTTCTCAGGTCCCTCTGGCAGCAAGTGTGCGCATTGTTCAAATAAAACACAGTTTACGTTTCTCGGTCTTTTGGTGCAGTAAGTGAGCCATGTGCTCTAACATCTGTCCATATTATCCAGAGCTGGTGACAGCTGTTATGGGTGGGGTGGAGTAGGAGTAGGAGTGCGGCCTGTGTTAGGAATCAGAAGCCCGGCTCTGCCTCCCAACACCCAGCGAAGGCCCCTGCTCAGAGTTTGACTTAAAGCCTCCTAAAAGGACACACGTAGGTCTGCGCTTCCTTCCTCCCCAGCCTCCTGAGTTACACGGAGTTATGAAGACGAAGCGAGATAAGGTGTGGGCGAGCGTTTTGTTACGATAAAGTGCTCGCTTAACCCAGTCACCAGGGTTAGAGAGAGAGAGAGAGAGAGAGAGAGAGTGTGTGTGTGTGTGTGTGTGTTTCTCCCCAGCTTGTCTGATGGGCCTCAGATACCAGGCACACCTTGGGTCCCTGACTGGTGCTGGCTGGATAATTGGTCCTGGCCACGGACGGGTCCCAGCGCTGTGCACTTGGTCTGCCTGCTAGATCACGGGTCCCTGAGGCAGGCCATGCTTGGTCGTGGCGATGGCTGTTTTCTCCAGAGAATGGTAGTGGGAGAAGCCTGACCCACGGCCCCTCCTCCATGTGACTTCCTTTGTGTACACAGACCGCGAAGATTCTGCTCGTGGCCTTTCGCTGTCCTTCGGGTGCCAGAGAGGAGCCCGCGGATGTATGGCAATGGACAGGCCACCTGCCTTTGGCTCTCACGGGGACATCTCTGAGCTGTTTCTTGGGTTGGAAACTCGGAGAGCAGAAGCCCCTCCAGACCAAGAACTCCTGACTGTGTCTCTCCTTTGGGCTTTAACAGATTTCAGCTTCTAAATTAATTGCATTTCATTAAGTAATGGTTTTCTTCTTGATCCCAGGCTGCTCTGTGCTTAATCAGCAGTGGTGAGTGATGCCGCTTGACTTACTGTGATGCCCTCAGACTCAGAGGCACCTCTGGCTCACATCGACTTCTTGTGGGGAGCTGCCTTGGGGGACCCCTGGATGTGGCAGCCTTCTCCCCCACCCCTGCTAGCTCTGAGAACCCCTGCCTTAACTCTCGGTATGTGTTGCTCTTTTTACCTGTCACGTAGGATGGCTTATGTACTGACGGACACAGCGGGGTGCTGGGCACCTAAATGGCAGCCCCTCACCCTGCCCCTGTCATTCCCCTGCTGGTCCCTTGATGACTGGGGCCTCTGCAGTGCAGACAGGTGCCTCCACTTTAGATACCCCTCAGCCCTTTGCTGAGAGCTGCATCCATCCGTCCATTCCTCCATCCACTCCACAGGTAGTTTCTGAACCCCTGCTCTGTTCTGTCTTTGCCAAGCCCCGTCTAGAGCTGGGTGAGCTCAGGAGGGAGGGAGCAGAGAGGGGCTGGTGGCGACTGTGGGGTGGCATCAGAGCCCCCGATTCTGGCTCTGGGCCCACAGACTGGAGAAGCAGTCTGGAAGGTGTGAGAAGCCTCGAGAAGCACAGACTGGAAGGTGTGAGAGCCCCAGCGTGGGTCGGGAGAGGGGCTCATGGAGGGCACATGGAGAAGGGGCTTGGGGAAGGGGCGCCGAGAGAATGCTGGGAGGGGTGCATGGGGGGAGGCATATGGGGGGTGCAGGAGCCCATGCACGGCTGAAGAAGGGCAGGGCCCAGCCTTGCACCCCTCAGAGCCATGTGGCTCCAGGGTCCTCGTTCCCTACTGTCTCATGTAGGAGGAGGCTGCTGCTGAGGTCCAGCCTTGCTGGCGCGGATGTTTAATTTTACCCTTTAGAGACTTACAGGCTTTCTAGATTAAGTTGCCACTGTTCTTCTACAAAAGTGACAAAATCCGTGGCAAACCATAAATCACGTTACTAATTTGCTCGCACGGAGTTAACTTCTGCAGCTCTGCTGGCTTACTGGAAGGAGAGTCGGGCAAACAGAGGAGCCCACTTCCAGTTGTCAGCGAGCACTGGGAGACCGGGGGGGGGGGGGGGGGGGGGGGGGACACAGGTCACAGACGCCTGGCCGCCCTGCCCACCACGTGGCCGTCTTTGCCCTGCCTGGGCGGCCTGCTGGTCACGGCAAGGGCTCCTCCAGGCTTCCTGGCCCTCTGCAGGGAGGGGGCTGACCTGTCATGCGGAGGGAACGGGGAAGGAGGGGGAGAGAGCGGCAGCTGCTGGACAGATGTGCCATGGCTAGGCAGCCCGGTTCCAGAGGCCTCTGCAGGCTGGCCAGCTCTGAAGACGCCCTCAGACGCCTCCTGTGTGTGACCCTGACTCCAGGGCACCCACAACCCATGTCCTCTCTTCCCCTTTTGAGGCTCGAATAGGCTGCAATGGCTGTTCATCCTCTGGGTTATGGTGGCTCCGAAAACGTCTGTTACGGGTTGCTTTCCTTTCTGGAGAGCGGTCGGCCTGTTTTCTGCTTTGGCGCGGGGTGGGCGTGAGCACCATTCCCTCCCACGAGGCCCGTGGCCTGGCCCTTGTCACACTGCCCAGTGGCCCAGGCCTGGGTGCTGGCCCACGCTTCCTTCGTCACTACTGTCAAGTGCCACGTGTGGCTTGCTAGTTGTTGGGCCAATTAGAAGCCGTGACTTGTTGAGAGCAAGCTTCATCTGATGGGGGTGATGTCTGTGTGCCGACCTTGATCCTGCCCTCGGGCGCCACAGCTGCACCAGGCAGGGAGGAGTGGGGAGGGGGGCTCTGAGCATCGCGTGCTGCCAGGACAGGGGGTCTCGGGGCTCACTCTCCTGATGGCTTTATCAAGCACCTAATACCGCACTGCAGGTCACTTTGACTGACTCCCAGAGCTGCTTTCTTCCTTTCCAGTGACAAGCCAGCCGGTGGTGTATTTAATAGCTGAGGTTCACAGTAGAAATCAAGTGGTTCCGTCGGTGGCGTGGTAGCCTGTCCATGCTCATGCATGATATCCGCAGCGGGGAACACATGAGTGCCTGAGCCGAGGGACCGGCCATCACTGTCTACGGAATCAGAAGAGTGCTGTGAAATCCACACATATTTGTAGAAGTACAAATAGAGTTTACTTTCTCAATGGCCACCCTTGAGGTGAAATTAGCTTCGGTTTCAAGGAAGTAAGTGGAGACATAAGTCATCAACTTGGGACTGATTTATTTATTATTTTTATCTCACCCACCCCAATTCCCGAGGGTGGTCCTCAGGCTCTCATGCGTATTCCTTGTGGAAACTGACCAAGCTGACCTAGACCTGGAGTCCACGATGGGTGTTCGTTGTCTAGGATTCAGGTCAGCTGATCATTTGGGCACAGCGGGACCTCACATCTCAGGCCCTGATACCAAAACCTTTTTTTTTTTCCCCTCCACACACATGGGCTTAGTGGAATATATTTTAACAAATTACTCATCTTAAGATAATGCACTATATTATTAATAAGAAAAAGGCAGACAACTGGGTAGAGGAAGGGGACAAAAGACACTTCACCTAAAAAAGGTCCAATAAACATATGAAAAGATGCTTGACTCCATTAGTCAACAGGGAGATGTCAGGGGTCTCCAGAGAAACAGAATCAATAGGGTAGGGGTGTGTGTGTGTGTATATTTATCATGAAGAATTGGCTGATGTGACGGTGGAGGCTGAGAAGTCCCAGATCTGCAAGCCGGAGCCCCAGCAAAGCTGGTGGTGTAACTCAGTCGGAGTCTCTGAGTCTAAAAGCCTGAGAACCAGGAGAGCCAGTGGTTTAAACCCCAGAGCAAGGGCAGGAGGAGCAATGAGCTGTCCCAGGAGGCAGGACTAGAGGGGTGAATTCCGCCTTCCTCTACCTTTTGCTTTTGTTCAGTCCCTCCGTGGATCAGATGATGCCCACCCATGTTGGGGAAGACCATCTACTTGACTGAGTCCACTGATTCAGATGCTCATCTCATCCAGAAACACCCAGAGACACTGTTCAATCTGGGCGCCCTGTGGGCTCGTCACTTTGACGCATCCATGATGTGATATCATTACACACCTACCGGAATGGCTGAAGTTATCAGGAACTAGCAGGTGTTGGGGAGGATGTGGAGCAATGGGAACTGTCGCTGTTGGTTGGAGTGTCAATTTCTACAACTGGTTTGGGAAGCCGTTTCATGGCACCAACTAAAGCAAAAATTACATATACCCTCTGACCAGCAGTGTCCCTCTGAATGGAGTTGCGGGAAACAGAGCATATGGCCACTGGGCTGAAGAAGTCAGGTCCTAATCCCTGGAATCCGTGAACGTTACCTTAGATGTTAACTTCTATGCTAATTTATATGCGATTAAGGATTTTGAGATGAGATAATCCTGGGTCCTCTGGATGGGCCCTAAATGCCGACCCACGGGTCCTTCTGCGAGAGAGGCAGGGGAGATAGGAGGCAGAGGAGGAGGCTGGAACCACAGAGGCGGAGATTGGAGCAGTGTGGCCACATGTCAGGGCATGCTGCCAGCCCCAGAAAGTGGAAGAGGAGAGGAATGAGTTCTCTAGAGCCTCTGGAGGGAGCGCGGCTCCTGCCGACACCTTGATTTCTGCCCAGTGAAACTGTTGCCAGCCTTCTAGGTCCTACAACGGTGAGAGAATCAGTGCGTGTTGTTTTAAGCCATGCAGTTGTGTGGTGATTTGTTATAGCGGCCACAGGATGCTGATACAGCCGTCGAGAGGCAGACTCGCCCAGCACGCCCAGGTTTACTCCCACACGGAATGCCACAGAGCACGCCGTGAGTGGACCTTCTGTGAGCGCACGCAACAGCATGGATGAGTCTTGTCACATGCCGTTGAGTGAAAAAACCCCAGACCCCAGAGTCCCTTACTGCATGTTTCCTTCAATAGGAAGGTCAACAGGCAACTTTTATCTCTGCGGCTGGAAGTCAGGTTGCCCTTGGGAGATGGTGATTGGAGAGGGCATGGTCGGGCCTGGCCAGGCTTTTGGAGGCACTCACTGGCAACATCCCCTGTCTTGATCTGGGTGGTGTTTTGCATGGGTGAATTCCAGTTCATGATGCGAAACTCCAGTACATCTACTTCAATAAAAGCTGAAAAAAAAAAAACCCAAAACCCAAAAAAGAGCAGTACATCATCTTGAAATTTTCAAGGAGAACTTTCAATAGACTGACTCATGGCTTATTTTACTGCTGGAACAATAATATCAAAATCAAGATTACATTTAATGTGAGATAATGAAATTTTGCCATTCCAACAAGTGCTTGTTAATATTTAGATTCGAACTGTGTTTTCCAAATGAAATCAGAGAACGTAAACCCAAGGAGGATGCTAAGATCTATATGCATGTAATTGATAATGGATAAGTTATCTAGATGAAATGAGTTTTAATTCCTGCCTGTGAAGGGAGCTGTGCTCTTAAAACGAGACACGAACAGGCCGGGTATGTAAGGGTCAGATGCTGCGCACTTCCAGGTGAGTGGGAGGGAAACCAAAGAGCTTTGAGAAGCAAGAGTGGAGGGAAGTGGTGTGTATGAACTCTGGGTGAGGCCTGAAATCTGGGTGGAGGTCCCATGACATCGTTTGTCCATGCACCCTCCAGGCCACCTTGCCCAGCACACGGAGGTCCCCAGAAATCTCTGCTGTCTTTGCCCACACCTCTCCCTGGCCTGTTTTTCCTACCCCTTCCACCTGTGAGTTCTCTCTCATCCCTCCCAACCCCGGTCGGGCAGCCCCACAGCTGTGCTGCAAGGCTCTGTCCCTGAGACTGTCTTACACAAGCAGACAGTCTCGGTGGTCTTTTCCACGGTTTCTTCCAGGGATGCAAGGGAGGCAGCTGCTGACACGTGGCTGTGCAGCCTCGGAGGTTCCATGCGCGTCCCTGGCTTCACTCTGGTGAACTGTCAGCCTTGACCGGTGCAGGGAGGCATGGTGGCTTCTTCAACATGGCCGTCCGAGGGGTGTCCCCAGACAAGGGAGGCCTGGGGGGTCTGTGGGGGCCCTGGGCCCATTGGGAGCCAGCCTGGTGCAGCAGGGCCCCCCAGCACTGGTCCATGCTGATGTGATGTGTTGTGGGGGCGTCACTGAGATTTTCGGAGCAGGTTCTATGTATGTGGTGGCGTAGTTCAGGAATCTAGAAGCGTGGGTTCTGCAAGCCCCCGGCTGAGCACTCTCTAGCTGCATCTCCTTCATCCCAGAGGGTAAGCTTTGTTCATGAAGCAGGGGAGAGAGCTGGGTGGCCCCGAACCCAGCTCCTTCTCACCTCTTCATGCCCCCGTCCCCTCTGTCCTGGACCAGATGAGCTTCCTAACTATCCCTCCTTTTCCTCAGTGCTGCTGCTAAGACCTGTTCTCAGCTCTCCCTGGTATCCCCCTCCTCCCCTCTCCCTTGGTGCTATTTTCCCTCTTGGCACTCACCCTCACCTGGCCTATACTATGAGTTTGTCTCTCGTTCTTCTGCATGGAGAGCTCCCTGAGGATGGGGGTGCTCCAGTGTCGGGGGGAGGAGCGTGGCTGGAGTTGGGGGTGGGACTGGGCCAGTAGCAGTTTTTGCCCTGGATGATTAACGAGGGAACTGGACTCTTGCCAGAAGCATGCCCTGCCCGTGTTGGCTCGAGGACTACTCCCGGTGGCCTGGCCACCCTGGGGACATTGGCACAGCTCCGGAGCGAGCATTTCCGTGTGCAGTGTGCAAAGCATCATGCTGTCATGCTGGGTTCTGGCGCACACACAAAGGAAACAGTGCCGTGAAGCCCGGGCCCTGCCCTCAGGGGGCTTTGGATTTGGTGAGTTTGTTGGGGGGGGGGGATGTCATCGTCAATGGATAGAAGAATAAAGGGTCAAAGGGACTCCTGCAAGGTGTGGCAGCAGGCGGAAGATGCACGCCTGAATGAGGTGGTCATTCTGATGGTGGCTCATAAAAATCAGAGCGTGCTAAGGGGGCGTGTACACCCCAGTCCCCAAGTGTAGACTATACTGGGTGATGTCCTTCCAGAGAGCACAGATGGAAGCGGAGCAGTAACTTGGCAGTGGGAAGGTCAACACCAACAGTGATGAGTCATGTTGAGTGTCAGTGTCCTTGATAGGATGGGATGGAAACGGCACTTTATCTCTGTGCTGTGTCTCCCCCAAACCCAACACTTCAGTCTAATCATTAGGAAAACGGCAGTTAAATTCCAATAGAGGAACATTCTATAAAGTACCTGCCCAGTACTCCTTAACACTGATGAATCCATAGTGTCATACAAAACGGAGACTGTCACAGCCAGGAGGAACCTAAGGAGGCACGATGACAAACTGTGATGTGTCCTGGTGGGGACCCTGGAGTAGAAGAAAGACACTGGGGAAAAACTGAAGGGATATCAAAGTGTGGACTTCAGTTAGCAGCAGTGCATTGATATTGGTTCATTAACTGTAACAAAAATGTAGAACATTAACGTAAGGTGTTCGTGATCTTACATTAATGGGAAACGGGATGTCGGGGTCTATCTATGGAAGATCTGCTAAAAAAAAAAAACCTTTTCTAAAAAGCGAAGTCTGAGCCTCGCTGTCCCTCCTCATCCAGCTCCAGACCCTCTTGGCTTTGTCATGCCTATTGGTCCTCCTCCTTTACTGAAAACTGGAGGAAAGTTCAGTTTAGAATTTGGAATATAGATTTTTGTATGCCTCACATTTCTGGGTGCTTGAAAATCACAGGTTTCTCAGGTGTGGTGGGCGTGGGTGCTGGGGACCACCCTGCGGGAGAGACGAGCCCAGCTGGGACACTCACGGGCACGTGGGCCAGGTTCCCTTGGTCTCGAGACCGCACAGCTGAGCTTCCTTCTGCTTCCTTCTTATGTGTGTGGAAAAGGAAAGCATTGACACCAAAGTGTCAATGTCCTGAGCTGCCTCCTTCCCCTGCTCAGCCCCTGGGTCGCTTATAGTTAGTGACCAGAGACCATTTTGGGGGGGGGGGTAACATTGGTTGCAAGAGGCAACGTGGACCCAAGCTGATGTGTGTGCAGTTGAGGGTCCAGTGAGGAGGCAAAAGGGAGCCAAGTGTCTGTGTGGGCTGAGCTGGTGCTAAGGATTCATGGCCAACACTGAGTAGGTGGTAGAAATGGCTTTGTTCCCATAGGAAGGGCCAGCTGGCAAGGATGCTGGAAAACAGCCCCCCCCCCCCCCCCCGGCAACTAAATGCCTGGTTTTTGGATAATTTCATGGTCCTTAAAGTACATAAGCATCACTTCCTATATTTTTGGGAGAGGCTCAGCAGAAAGTGAAAGGAGGAGCCCCACGGGGGAAGGAGAAGCCCGGTTGGGACCCCTGCTGCCCTGTAAATGGGCCCGGCCAGCCAGGATGCTGTGGTTTTTGGAGAATTGGAAGGGCCTGCCTGGGGCTCAGCCTGCTTGCCGAAGCCGAAGCCTGGCTGGGCAGTGGTGGGCGCGGCTTCCTCCGCTTGCAGCCGGAGCAGACACCTGCTTTGCAAGATGGCATGAGTCGTGAACGAGACCGTGTGTGCCCCACGTCACTGCGGGATCTGGCGCTCGGTGTGGGACAGGCGAGGCTTGGTGCTGCGGCTGGTCGGGGGGAGGGTAACTACACCTCTGGGGACCTTGTACAAGTCACGGCCCCTCACATGTCCCCAAGCCAGTGAGAGGAAGCGATTCCTGCAGGTCTTACAACTCATCTGGATTTTATGACAAGATCAAGGTGTGAACTGCATGAACCTGCTATTTTTGTGAACTCAGAAGTGGTCAAAGGCAAGCAGTTTCCTATGGTTCAGTTCAATAGTTTAGTGTTAAAGCTGTTTTTTGGCAAGAGAGAATACTCCTTATCTTAAAAGCTTTATTTTTACTTATTCCACACCTACGAATTCATTGTGTTAGGAAGTAGAGATAAGCAAACAGAAGAAACTTGAGATGCCCAGGTCTCCTTGCTGGGGGACCGTGGTTCCCTTGGGGTCTTCCCGGCTGCTTGGGCACGTGCTTGGCTGCCGACAAGCCTTCTCCTGGACTGTGTCAGGGTCCCCTTCCCCGGCCATCGGATGTTTGCACAGCATTCATGGACCTGGGCCCCCAGGCTTGGACTTAGGAGTTGTTTAGAATGTTTTTCTGCTGTGAATGATGCTGTAATAAATATTCTTGCAGCTCCTTTTTTCTTTTTTTTTGCAGATACCCTTTTCTTTCCTTACGGTACATTTCAGGTAAAAATGCTGGACGAAACGTGAAAGCCTCAGACTGACCTCCAGAAAGGTTCATTGCCCACTGACAGTGTCAGAGGGAGGAGGCTACCTTCCCTCTCTCCTTCCCGCCCATCCTCTCCCCTTTCTGTCTCTCTCTCATCCAATCCTTTCCTCCTCCTCCTTCTCTCCCCTGCTTATTCCATCCTTCCCTCTCTCTCTCCCTCCTCCTCCTTCCCCTCCCCCCATTTGATGGGACCCCATGGCGCAGCAGTCCAGGGGATAGCATTCCAGCTGCCCCTCTAGTGCCTTGTGACCCCCAGGCTCCCCACAGCCCCCCTTCCAGGGTTTGCTTGCGGTATTTTGAGAGGAAACCAATAACTTGTGGGGGGAGCCTACATGGAGAGTTTCAGAGATTTCCTCTTGACACACAGGCGGCCAGTCAGCGTGGGGCTGATGGCTCAGGTGTGGTAGCATTTCTTCCAGGGTAGAGACATCCATTTCCCTATCGCCCCCACCCCCCACCATGCTGGGGGCATTGGGGTGCTGGCCTCATGGGCCGGACCCAAACCCAGGGCTCACGAGCCATTATTATTTTTAAACTATCTTATTTTTTCTGGTGATTTGGCAAGTGGAGTGATGCCAAGCCCTCTCTTCCTGAACCGCCTGAGCTTGCTCCGGTGCATGTGAGTCAGATGGCTGGTTGCCACTGTGGGACTCTTGGCCTGGTGCCTTGTCCTGGAGCCGTCGGCTGCCCTGAGAATCCAAAGAAAGGCCGCTGAATCCTGCGGCCCCAGGAGGATCTTTGTCCTCCTTTTGCAGAAGCAATTGACTTGTGGATTTGCTCTGTTGAGCTGGAAGGAAGAATTTTTAAATTTCCTCTGGTTGAAGAACCTAAAATGGGACAATCTACATCAGTTCCCCAAAATTGGACTTTTAAGCAAGTTCTTGGAAAAATGGACTATTTTCTATGTGTGGGAGCAAATTCTGTGGGAGCCTTCTGGTAATGAATTTTAAAGTGCATGTCTATTAGTGTCATTCTCAAATACTGAGAGTCTTGAAAACCAGGAGCTGCCCGATCAAGGCCTGGGAGGGAGTACCCCCCGCCTCCTGGAGGGGACAGCTGGGCAAGCCCCCCTTTCTCTGCCCCAGTTCCTCTCTCCCCAGGTCAGCAGCACTGTTTGTAACCAGGGCTAAACACTCCTTCCGCCACCTCCTGAAGATCCTGAAAGACATCAGAAGGGTGAGGTGCAGTGCTGGAGTGACCCTGAACTTTTTGGGGGTGTATACTGTCTGGTGGAATGCAGAGTTTGCGTGTAGTTTCATTAGCTAATGGCAAAAGAGCTAATAAGTTTTTTTTTTTTTTTTTAAAGATTTTATTTATTTGACAGAGAGAGACACAGTGAGAGAGGGAACACAAGCAGGGGGAGTGGGAGAGGGAGAAGCAGGCTTCCCGCGGAGCAGGGAGCCCGATGCGGGGCTCGATCCCAGGACCCTGGGACCATGACCGGAGCCGAAGGCAGACGCTTAACGACTGAGCCACCCAGGCGCCCCAAAAGAGCTAATAAGTTAAATAGATATGACATCTCTGTTTTTAAAATAGTGCCTTCTAACAATTCTCTTGTATCTCTAGAGGAGGCGAGAGCCCTTTTCTGGCAGCAGAGTTTGGGGTTGAGAAGGATCCTGGTGTCATTGACAAGGAAGGTGTCTGACGTACTCTAGATCTGGGATTCCTTTGGCATTGGTTTTCCATGAGCACATTTTTTTTTTTTTTACTTAATTTTAATTTCCGATTATAAGGCTAACAGACATTCATTATAAAGAGTCAAACTTTACAGAAATACATAATGTAGAACATGAAAGCCCCGCCCCCTCCACTCCACCCCCTGCAAAGACAACCATTGTTAAATTCTGGTGCAAATTCCTCCTGTTTTTTTTTGTTTTTTGTTTATAGAAATGTTTTACTTAAATCTTACACAAATATGTATGTTTGTTATTTTTAATATCTTTCAATGAACCGAGATTATATTATCAGTATGATTTGTACTTAGATCTCTCCCTTCAGCAGTGCATTTCAGACATTGTGTGTCTTGTCAGTTGTGCATAATCACATTATTCTAACATTGTACGATAGTTGACTGTTGGAGAGAGAGAGCGTGTGCGCAGGGAGGGGCAGAAGGAGAGGGAGAGAGAACCTTTAGCAGACTTCTTGCTGAGCACAGAGCCTGATGTGGGGCTCGATCCCACGACCCTGAGATCATGACCTGAGCTGAAACCAAGAGTCAGACGCTTAGCCGACTGCGCCACCCGGGCGCCCCTTGACTGTTTACTTATTGACAAACTTTTGGGTTGTTCCCATTGTGCACGCACATTGGTCACACCAGAACGTGGAGTCTCACACATCTCTCCTTGCACATGTGTGAGGCTGTCTTTGTAGCGTGGGTTCCAGAGGTAGCTTTGCAGGGTGGAATGGTTGGAGCATTTCCAGTGTGAATAGGTATCCCAAGGTGCTCTCTGGAGTAGCCCTGACCATTTTAAGGGATGCCGGTCATGTGGGACAGCTGTTTCCCTGTGTCCTCGTCAACGGATGACGTCTTCGTAGTTTCACTTGGTCATATGGGTATAAAAGTTATCACTTATTTAAAATTATGAATGAGAACAAGCTTCCTCTCGGGTGCTTCATAATAATCTGAATTGCTTCTCTTCATTTTCTTTTTTGCATCCTTGCCTTTCTGTTGACTTGTTCATCTTTTCCTTGCGGATTTATAGGCGTTCCTGGTACAGGAGGGTTATTTCACCTTCACTCTCTATGTTGCAGATACTGTCCCCCTAATGTCTTTTATTCTTCACCTTGTTTTAAAGGCATCCTTGATGGCCCAAGAATGTGGACGTTTTATGTTGTCAAATCTATCAAGCTTTTCTGTGATAGCTCCTGAATTTTGTATTTGACTTCGAGAAAGGAATTCTCTGCCCTAAGTGTATATACCTACCTCCTGGATAGAGAGATTTTCTTCTCATATTGATAGTTCAGATCTTTTGACATTTACATCTTTTATTCATCTGGAATTTATTTTTAGGTATGTGAGCTGGAGATGGAAGTTTTCTCATATGCATACGGTTTTCCGACATGATGTATTAATAGCCCATCTTCGTCTCTGTTTTGAGATGAGGGTTTGTTGTGTATGAAGTTGTTGTTGTGTCCTGGGTCGTGGGGCTGTCCCGTATGTCCGGACCATCCATCCTGATTTATTGATATTCTTCTGCCAACATCTACTGTTTAAGTCACTGCGGCTTTTTGTTATGCTCTGTTACCTTAAAGGGCCGCTGCCTCTTCATTAATTCTCCTTTTTTCATGTTTTTCTAACCTTTCTCATACATTTCTTTGACTAGATAAACTTCAGAATAAGCTAAATTCATCCCAAAATCTGATTCGGATTTTGATCGGGATTGCTCTAGAGGTTTATTTGAGGGAGAAGAGACATCTTTATATTTTTTCTCATCTGGATATTTGGATTTATTCAGAAGGATATTTATATCCTTCACTAGTGTTTCTTTGCTTTGTTCACGTACATTTGATACATTTCCTGTTAGATGTATTCATAGGTGTTTTGTAGCCCCTGTGGCTGTTGTCAATGGGGTTAGCCCCTCCTCCGGCCTCATTTCCCAGCTGATTCTGGTGGCTATACGGGGAAACTGTTGACTTCTGAACAGCTAGCCTGTCTACCTGGCCTAAATCTCTCTGTTGGCCTGAATGGTTGGTTAGTTCCTTCTCTTGGATTTTCTCATTGGGGGATCATTTGCCAATGTTGACCTCTCCTTCCAGATAGACGCCTTTTTATTACTGGCTCGTTGTTGTGGGGAGTCTTGATTAGCTAGCTCTGTGAGCACCTGGGGTCTCACGGCCCCCCCAGGATGGCCGTCTGCTTCACATCATCGGGTCAGCCCTTTCACGGGGCCCGCATGTGTTCATAGCCCCTCAGGCCACTTGCTGTGCCCTGAAGTGGGGGCAGGCTGATGGGGGATGCTGTGGGGCCCCTCTCTAGAATCGGTGCCCCCCCCCCGCAACAGTGGTGGCCCTGTGCATGCACAGGTTGGGGGGGAAGTGGGTGGGGAATGTAGGATATAGCCCGGGTTCTTGAAACTTCCCTCTGCAAGTGGTGGGCCAGCATATGGGAGTCTGAGTCTGGGGGAGCCCGGGGAGGTGGCTCTCAGCAGGGAAGTGTGGGCATTGGCCAAGCCAGCCCAAGGAATACCCTGTCCCAGCTGTGTCAAGAGGTGGTGCCTATGTCACAAAATTCCCACGCAGACCCTCGGGGCAGGCCCTGGAATCTGTGGTGATGGTCACTCAGGGTCACCCTTAGGAAGTGAGTCCAGGCAGGGGGGAGGTGGGAGGATGGATGGTGCGAGGGGGAGGAGGTGATGAGTTGAATGCAGGATCCCCTTGGTCAAATCCCTTTGCTCAAGCCATTAAACAAAAACATCCCTTCCTCTTGTTTACACTGTAGCTTTGGCCCGGGGGCATCACTGTCCGATTCTCCGTGCTTCTTTCTGACAAATGGTAGAGAGCTGCCTTTGCAAGTTAAGGTTCCTCATTTCTTTTGCACATCATGGAATTTTTGCATTATTTTCCCCCATTTTCATGTAGAATGTTCGTGAAGGTATTGTAGCTACCAATACTTGTTCATAACATGTTTGGGGTGATGGACGTTATTTCCTCGTTTTCTGAGGTAAACCAGCCACCTCGCGCCTTGGGGAGGTGGTGCTGATGCTTGGCACTTTGGGGGTTGGCGGGCACTGTGACGGGTTAAGCCCAGAGGGGACTGAGCTGCAGGGTGCGGTGGTGTGACCCACGCCGTCCTTCGGTGGTGGGCTGGGGGGGGGCTCTGAGACTTAGGGGACAGGAGGTCCCTGCCCCCGGGGGCAGAAGTCTGCTGGAGAGGAGAGGTGGGGCCTGCCTGGATGGGTGGGCTCCAGACCTGGTGTTTTTGTTTTTTACCATCCCATCTGCCAGCAATCCGTTCTTCTTTCAGGCCCATAGACACCCCATTTCCAGCCTGTTTCTGGCTCATTTCCGCTGCTCACAGGAGGAGGCACAGCAGGAGGCTGCCTGGTTTTCCGTGCTGTCTTCAAAGCTGGTGGAGGCAGAGCTAGGCCAGCCGTGTCCCAAGCCACTGGAAGAGCAACCAGCAAGAAGACCGCTCCACCTGTGGTGCGGTAGAAGTTCTGGTTAGAGGGATGGCCAGGAGGAGGGACAGGGGGTCCACTGTGGCGGGAGGGAGCTCTCAGGACATGGGATATGGAGACGCACACACACACAGATGGCAAGTCCAAGGGCCCTGGGTGTGTGACCTCTGGCACCAGGAGCTCGGTGGGTCTCCATTGTATGAGAAGGATGCATTCCCTGCTTGGCCGGACAAGAGTTCTCTTTTGTTTGAGTCCTTCCTTGCAGTTTGGGATGGGTTCTGGAATTTGTATTCTAAGCGATGGAAAAGGGGCAGGCAGCCTTTCATGATGGCGAGGTTAGCTTTGTCAGGTACCTCTGAACTGGAGAGGTGATGGTGTTAAACTCCAGTAACTCAACCCGTGCAATGTTAGTTAGGCCTTGTGTATCTAATTATATCTTGCTTGAAAGTTGGAAATCTGTAGGGTAACTTTTAGGATGCTTGATGGGGCTGAGGGGCAGCTGTGTGCGGGGCCAGGCTTAATACCTGCTTGTGTGCACCTCATTTCCTGGGAATCACTGAGGACCAGCAATTTGATTTTCAATTTTAAGCCCGATCTCCCAACAGTCAGCCTTACAGAGCAGAATGTTGAAGTGGGCTGCGATCATGGTGTTCCTAATCAGGTGGGTTTTATTTTGAAAGAGTGGACGGTGACAGCATTTCACGGTGTTCATATGCCTGCTCACAACAGCCCAGTTTGTCACAATTCTGTCCCCCACGGTGGCCTGGGCAGATCCCAGCTCATCTCTGAGGCTGCCTGCGTGCGCGGTCGCATGGACCAGCCACAGCCAGGAGGGGAGGGCAGTGGAGGGGGGCCCCAGAGCCAACTCAAGGACCCATGCGGCTTTTATTTTGCAGCATCTGGTCCAGCAGCATTTGTATTCAGGGCAGAGTTGTTTTGCTGTCTGCCTTCAGCAGGAGCAAGGCAGAGCAGTAGTACGCGGGCTTACATGATAACCAGGGACATGGGCCGGATGAGGAGGTGGGCAGGAGCCCAGGTGGGATGGAAGCTCAGGTCCCCAGGAGCCTGGCAGGGCCTGGCCCTTCTCCGCACCCAAACTTTGCTTTTGTAGGCATCAGGTCATGCTCTAAAGAGTGGTGCCCCTGCCCTGTCATTCACTTGACTGCCCACTCCCCCTCCCTGGAGCTGCCTCTCGGAACGTTCTGGAGTGAGTGAGTATCTGAGCTGTTCCTCATGGTGCTTAAGCCCCGGGCCATAAAGTCTACCTTTCCCCAGAGGAGCAGATGGCGAAGGTGTGTTTTCTATTTGAACCAACCCTGACGAGGCCTGCGGAAGTGTCAGAAAGAAAATCTCATTCTTGCCATGTGCAGAGGGGAGCCCTTTTATTTCTAAAGTCTGTTGAAAACTCTCAATGTTCTTTAAAAAAATTAACTTTGGCATCGGTAAAAAAATAACCTCTTATGTAGTTTGCAGGTGACACCCCCGGCCTCTCTCAGGTGCCCCCTGAGCATGTGGCTGTGCCCCTGGCGTGGCCAGACCCCCCGGATCTTCCATATTTTCACTGGCCCCATGTCTTGCTGTGAACTGCCTGTGCTGGAGAAAAGGCAGCGCTCCCCGATTTTGATAGGAAGGTGCTCTGGGCTTCTCATGGTTCAGGGGTGTGGAGTATCTTCTCTGACTCCTGCCTCATCCTCCTATGGTAAGGCTTGCTCCCGTGTGCTTCCTGGCCAGTCATTCTACCAAGGCGTTTGTTGTTTCTTAGACAGAGGCTTCTCGTTGGGGGACCCCAGGCCTGGGGCTACTCCGCTGGCAGAGGAACATTCTGGGAGAATCAGCTGATGAGGTGCCTGATGCACATCACCCCTCTTCTGTCTTCCAATTTCCAGGATATTATCATTTTTTTTTCTTTTTAGTTTTCTAAATTGTGGTAAAATATACGTAGCACAGTTTACCATTTTAACCATTTTTTAACTGTGGAGTTCAGTGGCATTAGGTACGTCCACATTGCTGTGCACCCATCACCACCATCCGTCTCCAGAACATTTTCATCTTCCCAAATTGAAACTCTGCCCCCATCAAACAGCAACTCTGTTTTCCCCCCCCCGCCCGCCCCCACCCTGCCCCAGTCCCCGGCAACCATCATTCTACTTTCTGTCTCTATGAATGTGACAGCACTAGGAGCCTCATGTAAATGGAATCATACAGTGTGTGTCCTTTTGGGACTAGCTTTTTTTTTTTTTTTTAAGGTTTTATTTATTTATTTGTGAGAGAGAGAAAACATGAATGGGGGAGAGGCAGGGGCAGAGGGAGAGGGAGAAGCAGACTCCCCGCTGAGCAGGGAGCCCAATGCAGGGCTCAATCCCAGGATCCCGGGATCATGACCTGAGCTGAAGGCAGACGCTTCACCAACTGAGCCACCCAGACGCCCCTGGGGCTGGCTTAGCATAATGTCCTCAAGGTTCGTCCATGCTGTAGCATGTGGCACGATTTCCTTCCTTTATTTTTTCCAGCTTTATCAAAGTATGATTAATAAATAAAAATTCTATATATTTGGGTTGTACAATGTGATGTGTTTTTGTGAAGTGTACACCATGATGATTTAATACATGTATGTGCTGTGAAGTGGTCACCTCAATCAAGTTAACACTTCCATCACCTCCTCTGGTTGCCTTTTTTTTTTTTTTTGGTGATGAGAACACTTAAAGATCTACTCTCTTAGCAAATTTCAAGTATATAATACAGTATTATTAACTATAGTCACCATACTGTACATGAGGTCCCCAGAATTTTTTCATCTTTTTTTTTTTTTTTTTTTTTTAAGAAAGGGGGAGAGAGCAAGAGAGCAGGGGGGAGCAAGGGGCAGAGGGAGAGGAAGAGAGAGAATCACAAGCAGGCTTCATGCCCAGTGCAGAGCCTGAAGTGAGGCTCGATCTCAAGATCCTGAGATCATGACCTGAGCCAAAATCAAGAGTCGGACACTTAACTGACTGAGCCACCCAGGCGCCCTCAGAATTTATTCATCTTATAACTAAAAGTCTGTGCCCTTTGGCCACCATCTTTCCCATTTCCCCTCTGCCTCCACCCCTGGTAGCCACCATTCTGTTCTTTGGTTCTATTTCAACTTTTTTCGATTCTTTGTGTGAGATCACATAGTATTTGTCTTTCTGTGCCTGGGTTATTTCACTTAGCGTAAAGTCCTCAAGGTTCACCAGGTTGTTGCAAATGGCAGCATTTCCTTCTTTTATATGGCTGAGTATTTCATTGTGCATGTGCGCATGCACATGTGTGTGTTTGTGTATATCCGTTCATCCCTTGATGGACACTTAGGTTGTTTCTATATCTTGGCTATTGTGAATAGTGCTATAATGAACATGTGAGTGCAGATATCTCTTTGAGATACTGATTTCATTTCCTTTGGATATATGCCCAGAAGTGGGACTGTTGAATCATATGGTATAGTTCTATTTGAAATATTTTGAGGAACTTCTATACAGTTTTCCATAGTGGCTGCACCAATTTACATCCCCACCAGTAGTGCACCAGGGTTCTCCTTTCTTCAAACTCTCGCCGACACTCATCTCTCATCTTTTCGGCACTAGCCATTCTAACAGGTGTGAAGTGATAGCTCACTGTGGTTTTGATTTGCATTTCTCTGATGATGAGTGATGTTAGCACCTTTTCATGTGGCTGTTGGTCATCTGTATGTCTTCATCGGAAAAACGGTCCTCTGCCCATTTTTATTTAAATCAGTTTGTTTATTTTTTGGCTGAGTTTTGTGAGTTCCTTATATACTTAGGATTTCATTCCTTTTTAAGGCTGAGTCATATTCCACTGTAAGTATAGATCATATTTTGTTTACCCATTTATCCATCAGACATCAACAGTATGTCATGTAGCAGAAAGAACCAAAGCAACAAGCGAGGACTTGGTACTTGATTGGCCTCAGCCACTCACACCCTCTGCAGTCGCCAGAGTGTTGGCAGGAACTGGGTTGGCCAAAGTGGAACTTGCTCACTCCTGCACTGAGCAGACAAACATGGTATCCCCGTAGACGTCTGAGCCAGGTTCTGAGTGCGGAGGATGCAGATGTGAGCAGGAGCCAGATCCTGTTCTAAATGATCAGCAGAGACATACCAAATTTTTTTTTTTTTTTTAAAGATTTTATTTATTTATTTGACAGAGAGAGACAGCGAGAGGGGGAACACAAGCAGGGGGAGTGGGAGAGGGAGAAGCAGGCCTCCCGCAGAGCAGGGGGCCCGATGCGGGGCTCGATCCCAGGACCCTGGGATCATGACCTGAGCCGAAGGCAGACGCTTAACGACTGAGCCACCCAGGCGCCCCGAGACATACCAAATTAATGCCACCTCATATCTAGGGCTTTACATTTCTTTTTTTTTTCTTTTTTTGAGAAAAGAACCTACATTCATCCTGAAGGCTGCATGCTTATGGGCCATCTGAAGAATGCTTATCTGTTCCCAGAATTGGGTGGGAGCTTCTTGGAAGGACGTGTTTCTCCCGGAGCTCCTGCTGCAGATGGGAACTCCCATTATGGACTCTGTAGGAGGTACGCTGATCATGGTCAGTTGCACAAGAGCCTGGGAGGTCCTGCAAATGTCACCTCTCATGCAAGGATGTCGATGAATAGTATCTGAAGTCAATAATATATTCAGAAATAGAGTTTAAAACCATTATTTAGAGGGGTGGGAAGAGCCACCGGAAGAATTAGAATTGGAAATGATGAAAAAGGTTGGCAGTGGAGTGGGCAAGTCTGGATCAGGGAATGTGGCTTTTCATTATAAGCCCTGTCCCCATTTGATTAGTTAGTCTGAGTGAAGGAATCCTGTCCTTTCTCTAGAGCCTCGCAGCAGCCAGTGACTGGACCCATCTGTCCCCTTACCTGGTAAGGCTTAGACAGAGGTGTCTGTCCTCAGGTGGGAAGGGCGGGGGTGGGAGCCACAGTGTAAAGCATCCATCAGCACGAGGCAGGCAATGAGAGGGGCTCAGTGATTGTTGGGGTCATAGTACCTGGCACAGTCATTCCTGATGAAACCTCGGTAGTGAGCAATACAGTAAAGTGCTGCCCTGGCCAGATGTTCCTTGCATCTTGAGAGCAGCCTTATCTTGTGTCAAAGGCATGAGGACTGGGGCATTTCTAGTCCATGGAAGAGGTTGGTGAAGGAGTTTTCAATCTGGAGCATCTGGACTTTGCTTCAAGCCTCCTCATCACATCCCAGGAGTTAGCTGGGAAAGACAGTGCCTACTATCCTCTTTGTTTTAATAGACTATTTGGGGAGCAGTTGTAAATTCACAGCAAAATCGAGAAAGTACAGAGATTTCCCGTATACCTTCTCTTCCCCACATATGCACAGCCTCTGCCATTGTCAACATCCCCACCGATGTGGTACATTAGTCACAGTTGGTGAACCTACATTGTCACATCATTGTCACCCACAGTCCAGAGTTCACATTGGGGGTCACTTGATGTTGTACATTCTGGGGGTTTGGATAAACGTATCATGATGTATGTCCACCATTAGAGTATCATACAGCCCAACAGAATTTGTTTCACCACCTAAAAATCTGTGTTCCTATTCATTCATCCCCATGCCCCTGTGACTCGTGGCCACCTCGATCTTTCTGCTGTCTCCATAGTTTTGCCTTTCATACAGTGTCATGCAAGTGGAATCCTACAGTATATAGCCCTTTTTGCTTGGCTTCTTTCACTTGGTGGTAGGCATTTAAAGTTCCTTCATGTCTTCTCCTGGCTTGACAGCTCATTTCTTTTTAGTGTTTAATAACACTCCATGGCCTGGGTGTACCAGAATTTATCTGTTCACCTACTGAAGGACATCTTGGTTGCTTCCAAGTTTGTCAGTTATGAAGAACACGGCTGTAAACATGCATGTGCAGGTTTTTGTGTGGTCAGAAATTTTCAACTCCTTTGGGTGAAATGCCAAAGAATGCCATTGCTAGGCCCTATGGTAAGAGTAGTATGTTCATTTTTCTCAAGAAACTGTCCAAAAAAAAAAAAAAAGAAAAGAAAAAGAAACTGTCACACTGTCTTCCAAAGAGGCTTTCCCATTTTGCAGCCCCACCAGCAATGAATGAGAGTTCCTTTTCTCCACATTCTTGTCAGCCTTTGGCCGTGTTCCAGATTTTGGCCATTCAGATAGGTACGTAGTGGTATCTCACTGTTGTTTTAATTTGCATTTCTCTGGTGACATATGATGTAGAGGATCTTTTCATATGCTTATTGACCATCTGTATATCGCCTTTGGTGAGGTGTCTGTTCACATGTTTGGCCCGTTTTATAATTGGATTGTTTGTTTTCTTATTGTTGAATTTCAAGTGTTCTTTTATATTTTGGATAACAGCCTTTTATCAGATATGTCTCTTGTAAATATTTTCTCTCAGTCTGTGGCTCGTCTTTTCATTCTTTTAACAGTGTCTTTCACAGAGCAGAAACTTTTAATTTTAATGAAGTTCAGCTTATTTATTCTTTCTCGTGTGGATTTTGCCTTTGGTGTTGTATATAAAACAAGTCATTGCCAAACACAAGGTCATCTAGATTTAGATTTTCTCCTATGTTGTCTTCTTAGAGTCTTAAAGTTTTGTGTTTGTCAGTTAGGTCTGTGACACATTTTGAATTCATTTTTATGAGGGAGGTGAAGTCTGTGTTTGGATTCACAGTTTCGCAAGCGTATGTCCAGTTCTAGTGCTATTTGTTGAAAAGACTCTATTGTATTTGCCTTTGCTTTTTTGTCCAAAATCAATTGATGATTATTATGTGGGCCGATTTCTGGGCTCTGTAGTCTGTTCCATTGATCTATTCGTCTATTCTTTTCACCACTACTGTATTGTCTTGATTACTATAGCTTTATAGCAAGTCATGAAGTCCGGTGGTGTCAATCCTCCAACTCTGTTCTTCTTTAATATTGTGTGCACCCATCATTTTCTCTTGTAAAACTTATCTCATTGCACTGCAGTGATTTGCTTTCATAGATGTCAGAACCATGGCTGGTTATTGCAATGAAGCAATTTTTCTCTTTCCATTTTTGTTATGTAGCTGCATCTGTTTGAAATTTTAGTTTTATATCAGTTCTGTCTAATAGTGTATCTGTGGGATGCCTGGGTGGCTCAGTCGGTTAAGCGTCTGCCTTCGGCTCAGGTCATGGTCCCAGGGTCCTGGGATCGAGTCCTACATCGGGCTCCTTGCTCAGCGGGGAGTCTGCTTCTCCCTCTGCCTCCTTCTCCCCCTGCTTCTCCCTCTCCCTCTGTTTGTTCTCACTCTGTCTCTGGCAAATGAATAAATAAAATCTTAAAAAAAATAATAGTGTATCTGTTTTAGAGATTGTTTGCATTCTATTAACTGGGCTTGATATGAAATTATTTAAAAATTAGAATATTTTGAGTTTCAGGGATCATAAATCTTGATTTGGGGAAATATCCCAGTTTCACAAATGTGATTCTTTTCCAGAAAGGAGGATCACTATATGAATAACTTACATTTGCTGGTTTCCAATAAGAAACAGTGTTTCTGGTTATAAAAATGTTAAACATCTTCTAGGTTTTGCAATAAGAAAACACTGATTAAGTGTGTTAAAAAAAAAACAGCCGTAAGATGTGATTTTGATTTTGACTTCATATAAATACCTTCTGGAACAGAAGGTTCTCTGTTCATGGGTTCTGCATTTTTGGTTTGGAAACTGTGCCGCACTGAGGTCTAATCTACGAGGGAAGAGCCTGTGAGTGAATGGTTTGAGTTCTGCTGGCTGCCTCCCCACTCTTTATCTAGGGAGACTGGATCCCGGAGAAGGACAATAGCAATTAGGTCTTGTTGGGAAGAAAGAACACAGCCACCAGCCCTGGACCATTTTGCTTCCCCTGAACAAATAAGATAGCGTGGTGCTGGTGTTTGGGGCTCGCACGGGGTTGTGCGGCTGCAGCTTGCCTGCTGGCCTGCTTGGTGGAGATAAGATGCCCAGACCTATGCGGGGGTCACAGAGGGGGTTTAATTCACTGCACTTCCCTGCATTTCATTTACAGTTTGGGGGCTAATGATATTCCCTTATTCTGTCAGGAGCTGTGTATGGATTCTTTCTCTTTCTTCAATTTAATAGAGCGTTTAAATCAAAATACATCTTGCTTAAGCCATCCAGAAATGTTTCACGTTTAAAAAAAAACCAAAAAGGCATTTGCTGTGATGCTCCCCTCACCCACCCACCCCCACCCCCACACCGTGGCCGGTGGACAGTCCCCTCGATTGCTCAGAGCCCAGCTGAAAAACGTTTCTGATTATCATCAGAAAGGGAGCTCTAACAGTGCTGATTATAGATTCACTTAGCTTTCGTGATGGAAGGGTGGAAAGAGATGCTTCCTTGTTATTCCCATTCCAAGTACAGTAACGAGGCTGCGTATTTGCAGCTAGCTGCTGAAGCCAGATGTCACCAAAGTCATCTGGATTTGTAGGAAGTTGGACCATACTGCTTTAAAAGAGATTTCAAGAGCATCATCTTTGGAAATCCTATATGGCAATGAAGTGGGGGTTTTTCTTTTTTCAATCTTACTTATATAGCTGTATCTGTTTGAATTTTTCATTCCATATTCATTCTCTCGAGTAGTGTATTTGCCTGAGCTATTTTGAGTTCTATTAAATGGGCTTGATATTAAATTATTTTAAATAATTTTATTGCCACTCAGAAGACACGGAAGTATTTCTAATGTTCGTATTTGGGTCATGGAGATGCCACTTTGCATCATTTTGTCACATGTAAGAGCCAGGCTATTTCAAGGAAGGGCCAGAGGAGAGACTTTCTATTTCTGAGAATATACTATGGATTAGGAAGCATGGCTTATTCAAAGATTTGTCCTTTTATGCTTTGAAATCTGAAACAGAGAAACTGGGGCTTCAGTGACGTGGAGATTTAGAATCTATGATGGGGTTGATTAGGCTTTTGCCTTCGTTCAGGACTGGCTTCCCCCGCCTGCCCCAGAAACCACATCCAGCCCTAGACAACGCTGTTAAGATGAGGACCTCTCTCTTTCTCTCTCAAATAAATAAGTAACATTGTAAAAATAATAATAATAAAAAAAGGGGCGGCTGGGTGGCTCAGTCGGTTAAGCATCTGCCTTCGGCTCAGGTCATGATCCCAGGGTCCTGCTTAGCGGGGAGCCTGCTTCGCCCTCTCCCGCTCCCCCTGCTTGTACTCTCTCTCTCAAATAAATAAATAAATAAATAAATAAATAAAATCTTTAAAAAAAGGAAAGGTGAAGACCTCATGCAAAGGCCCGAATCCCAAGCTGCTAGCCACTTAACTGGGCAGGAGCGGAGTGAGGGGGCTGGATGGCCGTAGCTCGGCACCCTCCAGGGGCTGCCCCTCTTTCCTCTTCGGATTCCCTAGGGATGAAAGAAGAGCCGGCCTCATTTCTGCCAGGCACCCTCATCCAGTTATTGGGCAATCCTTTCAAACTGCAGGGATGTCAGAGGACAGACCCCTGGTCCTAATGCCTCCTGATTTTTATCCTTTGTTCCCTGGGCCTTTTACTTGAAGGTACCTTGTGTGTGTATTTACTTTAAAAATACACATTAAAAAACTTGTAAGGAAACGATTTCAAGGACACGTCACATCCATCCATGTATCCACTCATTCATGATCCGGCATATATTTACTGAGCACCTCCTGCCCAGCACCGCGGTGGGCGAGCCGGGGGCTTCCTTGCTCCATGGAGCCTGCACGCTTGTATTTAACACAGCGGCACTGTCTGGGGCAGGGACCCCTGAGTGTTGTCGTGTACCAAGCAGAATGCGTCTGCACCACAGTGTGCGCGTGTTATGTACACGGCCTGAATGCAAGAACTTCTGGGCAGCCAGAGGCTGCCTTGCGAGGCCTGCTCAATAACTGAATTGAAAGCACGGGGGTGCACCCCTCCTCATACAGCCATCCCGTTTGTGTGGGACACCAACACCTTGGCATCTGTCCACCACTTTGTCTTCACAGTAGCCTGAGGTGTGGATAAGACCCACGGTGGAGGCTGGGGACTCAGCTGGGTCAGGTGATGGAGTTACAGAAGCAGATAGCCCCGGGCAGCCCCCTCCAGGTGGGGCTCAAGTCTTTAGAACTTGAGCAGGTATGAAAATTTTAGAAAAAAATGCTACTAGTTGTGGCATAAAATCACTTCTCTTCTTTCAGTGTGTTTTGAAGCTTGGGAACCTTTCCTGCAGATTCTAATCTGGGGATGTGACATCTAGGTAAAGGCGTGGCTGTGCCCATTGGCTTTGGCCTCCTTTGTGGGGAGCCCCCCCTCCACCCTCCGGCCGGGCTTCAGTGACAGGCTGCAGGGCGGTGGGGGTGCACTTGGACCCTTGTAGAACAGAGGGTCTTAAACATCCGTGTGCGCTGGTCCTGCATAATCATGCCAGCTGCGTGGTATTCCTTCCCCCGTGTGGAGGTCCTTGAGGAGAGAAACTTGAGAAGAGACTTTTGGTTTTTAGAAAATATTTTAGGTTTCCATTGTGTTTGGCCTGAGAATTACATATAGGCTTTTTAATGATGTGAGAGTACCTCCTAATGGAGGGTGGAAAATAGTTTCCTGGCTGCCCTTCTGGGTAGCAGTGTGTGGGGTACTGCATATGAGACACAGGTGGAGCTGACAGGCGGCCCCACCGCATCCGGGGCCTCCGTCCCTGCTTTGTTGGTCCACACCCTGCGAAAGCGTCACTTCCAAGCACGATTTGTGTGAGAATGTAATTGTTATTAGGTGGCTTTAGAAGGGAAGCAGGCTTTAAAAGAACTGTTACACGGGAAGAGGTGTATGTTTGCTTTTTTGTCTAGGAAGGATCTGATATTGCCGCAGAAGTTTTCAGCAGGTTGGGGTTTTTGGGCCATCTTGCGGCAGAGTCTCTCCTCGGAGTGCTTTTGTTCTCCTGTGGGCTCCCACAAGACTAGCCCCGCATTGTGGGATTAGCTATTCTGCCCAGATTTCAGAAGGGTGGCTGTTTTGACAAGCTGCTTCTGTTCCCCGGGGCACTTTCACTCAGGGACTCTCCACCACCTGCTCCCCCTCACGGCTCAGTCCTAATGCAGGGCTCTTCCTCTGAGCTTTTGCCTGACCTCTCCCTCCCCAGAGAAGATTAGAGAAAAAAGCCTCCAGAGCACTCGGGGTGTGGCCTGACCCTCGTGAGCCCCTTCGTCAGTGCTGTTTTGGGAGGCAGAGATGCTTCTCATCCTCTCTGCCTAGAGAGTTAGCACGCCCTGAGGCCTGAGCGGGTTGGCCACAGTGTGGGGTAGGGGGTACTGAGCAGCAGCACCCCCTGTTCCCGAGCCCTGCCAGGGCTGAGCTGGTCCCTGCTGCGTGTTCGAGGCTGCCGGCCCGCCTGTCTTTCCCAGTCCTACACAGACACACCAGCCACGCCACCCACCACCCACATCCACACACGTATCGCACATACACCACGTACATACATACACCCCCACTAGCCGTACACACCACAGACGCCACACATACCAGCCATACCACCCCCCCACACACATCCATATACCCCCCCCCCCCCCACACAGCACGTTAACGCATACACCCGCCACACACACTAGCACGTGAACCACTCAGGGAATGGTGCCAGATTCTCTGCTTTCCCCACAGATTGATACCCCAGCGTCTCCCACCGCTCTGGCCTAGAACATCTTGGTCCCCCAGGTCCCCGAGCCCCTGTGTTCTTCTCTCTTGGGTCACCGCCTCCCCTTGTGGTTTTGTTAACTCTGGGCTTGCCCTATGATGTGTGTGGATGTCCTGATCGTTTGGGAGCTTGGCATCTCTGCTCCGGCAGCTGTCTTCCTGAAGAGACTCAGACTCTCCTGCGCTCTTCCCTGGCATTCAGGAGCAGTGGCTCCTGCGGGAAGTCCCACCCCCTCTCTTCCCGCCCATCCTTCCCCTTCCCCTCGGTCACTTCTCTTACTGCAGACAGCTCCCTCGCTATAATGTGACATCCTGGAAGGCACAGATTGGGGGTTTCATTATGGTGGTGGTGAATAATAAATGTATTTGGGTAAAAGATTCAACCAGCACACACGTATTTAATAAATTAAAAGTGAACACCCCCTTAGCCTGCCCTGTTTCCACTCCCTTCCCCAGAGGAAACTGCTGACAAGCATTTGGTCCTTTCTGGTCTGTTCTGTATGCCTTTGCATCCATACATGAACTTGCAGATATGCATATGTTTTCTAGCTGGCTTGATGGATCTATACACATACGCCCACCCTCTAGCTGTCTTACCATTTCCACTCCACAATAGGCCGTAAGATTTCTCTCTGTCTGTACATATTCATCTACCTCTTTTAGAAAAAAATGCCTTGAAGTATTCCAGCGTGTGGACTCTGCCATAATTTATTTAACTGTTCTTCTCTTTATGGGCACTTAGGTTGTTTCCAGTTTTCAAAATGATGGCTGCAATGAAAAATCCTCATACAGACATCATTTCAGATGTATGTGAGTCCTTCTGGAAATGGCGTTGTTGGATAAAAGGATATGCAGATTTAAATTTTTGATAGGGAATGCTGAATTGCTTTTCTGAAGGGCTTCATTGGGACTCCTTCTAAAGAAATAAATTTTTTAAAAAAGAGAAAAGCAGCCAAAAAAAGTAATTCACCACCAACAGCCAAATAAAGGCGAGAACACTCTCTTAGGCCATGAACTGGGAAATGCAGTAGCCCAGAAGAGGCCAAGAACATGGGCTAAGGTTTGTATCTTTTCTGAGTTTCCTTTGTTGTCCCCACACTCCCTGCCCACCACCCCTTCCTCCCCCCCCAAAAAAGCAGTCTGTAGGGAAAGAAGATGAACAACTGAAACCCTGAGAACTTACTAACATTCCTCAATTTGGAGAGCGGGAACCTGTGATGGCGGGCTTTGGCAGGGCCAGGGGTTGGGGGTGGGGATGCTCCTGGAGCCTAATGGCCCTCAGCAAAGTCAGGAGAGACCCGGCCTCCTGCAGGGTGCTTCCCAGGTCTGTTTGCATGCATTCTGGGAGAATCCTGGAGCTTTGTCTTCCAGTGTACCCATTAGCTCCTCGGTGGCGTCCATGCTTACATTTAGCCCTCTGAATCTCAACCATTATATTTGGAAAAAAAAAAAAAAATCAACAGTCTTCATGCTTTTCAGCAGTTTTAGACTTAAAGAAAAATTGAACAGAAAGTTCAGAGTTTCCATTTTCCTCCTCACTCCCAAACCCCTCTTTCCCCTATTACTCACATCTAGTGTGAATATGGCATATTAATTGGCATTGATGAGCCAATACTGATATATTATCGTTACTATTAACTAAATTCGGGTAAGGTCCCACCGAGGGGGCCTTCGCTCACCCCCAGCTCATGCCTGGCACATAGGTATTGATGAATGAGCTGGTCCCAAACATGGTGTGGGGCTGGTGGGTGAGCTGCAGCTCAAGTCCTCAGACCCTGGTTGAGAGGCCGCTCAGCCCACCTGGCCATTGGTCTCCCTGAATGAGCATCTGTCTGTGTGTGTGTCCTGGGACAGTCCTGATACTGAATCAACAACATTCCGGGGGTCGCCACTGAGCACTGTCGTAGGTGTTGCAGGTAGGGGAATATTTCATGGACCACACAGCAGGTGGGAATTGCAGGGATTTCCACCCCAGTAGGTGAGGTAGATCATGATAGGCACAGGGCAGGACAAGGGATGGGGCCTCGGGGTGAGTGGGACACCATGGAGGTCAGGCCTGGGGTGTCCGGGGAACAGCAAAGAGCCCGTGAGGCAGGGGCAGAGCACGTGACCAGGAGGAAGGCCAGAGGGCCTGGAGGTCGGGAGTGGCGGCCTTTCCTGCCATCCTGAGAACTTTTACTTTGAATGGCAGTGGGCTGTTGGAGGAGGAGGTTGAGGAGAGGAGGACATGATCTGACTTATGATTTTAAAAAGTGTATAACAGCTTTACTGAGATATTCCCGTACCATAAAATTCACCCCTTTAAAGTATACGCTACAGAGGTTTTTAACATGCTCACCAGGCAATTATCACCACCATGTAATCCCAGAACATTTCCATCACCTGTAACCCTTAGCGGGCATCTCCCATTTCCCCCTCCCTACCCCAACCACTTCAATTTCCTTAAGTGAACATTTTATTGAAGTATAACCATCGTACGGGTGTGTGCACACATCCTGGACTGAATGTTTGTGTCCCCCCAAATTTGTAGTTTAACTTAATGCCCCATCCCAGTGTTAGGAGTGGGACCTTTGGGGGTACTTAGGTCATGAGGGTGGGGTCCTCATGATGGGATTAGTGCCCTTATGAGAAGAGGCCACACAGCTCCGTGAGGATATCCACCACATGAGGACATAGCAAAAACTGGGCAGTGTGTAACCCAGAAGGGAATTCTCACTAGAACCCAGCCACACTGGTGCTATGATCTCGGATTTCTAGCCTCCAAAACTGTGAGAAATAAATTTCTGTGGATGCGCCACCCAGTCCATGGTACTCTGTTTTAGTAGCCCAAGCTAACGGAGACCCTGAGTACATAGCTGCTCCGAGTTGTGTCGAAGGACCACGCTCGCCAATAAGGTAGGGTTGAAGCAGGGAGCTCTGTGAGGAGACACAAGATCATGGAGGCCATGGCTGCCTGGGGTGGTGGGGAGGACCAGAGGAGGTGGAGTTCTGGAGGGATCTGAAGCTCAAGCCGATAATGTGTCCTGGTGGCTCACAGGTGGGGTGAGGGAGAAAGGAGTCAAGGGTGACCCCAACTGGGCAGTGAGTTGTAATCAGCTGGGAGTAGGGGAGGCTGTAGGTGGAGCTGGATCTTTTGCAGGGAAAACTTGGCCCCATTTGAACACCGCTGAGCTCAAGGTGCCTGTTAGACACGCATTGGAGGTGCTGAGAGGTGGGCAGTGAGTGTGGACTTCCAGAGAGCTCAGATGGAGTTACACGCTAGGGAGCGGTCAGTTTAGACGGGTCCCAATCCGTGGACCTGTACTAGGTGGCACATCAAAGGACAGCCCACCCAGCCACAGCTGTAAGCTACTAAAATCATGATGGGCCTAGGGTGTGGTCCAGGGGCCTTAGCTTCCTGTGTGGGCGTGGTGACCCAGCCAGAGGCCAGGGAGCAGTTTGGGGGCTCAGTACCTATTTCTAGGATTCACTTGTCTGGGGATCCCCTGGTTGGGGTAGGGAGGGGGAAATGGGAGATGCCCGCTAAGGGGTACGGGTGATGGAAATGTTTTGGGATTACATGGTGGTGATAATTGCATGGTGAGCATGTTAAAAACCTCTGTAGCGTATACTTTAAAGGGGTGAATTTTATGGTACGGGAATATCTCAGTAAAGCTGTTATACACTTTTTAAAATCATAAGTCAGATCATGTCCTCCTCTCCTCAGCCTCCTCCTCCAACAGCCCACTGCCATTCAAAGTAAAAGTTCTCAGGATGGCAGTACTCAGGATGGCAATACTTCACATACTATGCAAAATTTTTAGTCCATCTGGAGCATTTTTACACAATTAGTGGCATTTCCATCATCTTACCCCATTCCATCATGCTGAGGAAATTTTTGTGATAGTCGAAGAGAAGGGTCCTTTTGGCATAAAACAAAACGATAACACTCTCAGAAGTTGGCAAAGTACAAAAATATACTTAAAAGTGCTTAAATGTGGCCCCATCATCACATCCTGCGTTGAATGCTCCATATGTCCGGTGCCCAGACAGAAGGCAGGACGGGGCAGGAGAACAGAGAGGGTCTTCAGAATGTGGTCACCCTAGGGTTGGGGCCCTGGCTTCTCCCAGGACTTAGCTCTGCCACCTTGAGCAAGTCACTCACCCTTCCTCAGCCTCTCTGCGGGCCTGCTTGGGCAAGATAAGAATAGAATTCCCTCAGGGCTGTTGTGCTAACTCCCCAGGGTGCGGCTGCATACTCACTGGCTTCCCTCCTGCTGGGCACACGGGCCTGGAGTCATTCCTGGAGGGAGGACCTTCCCGGCTGTAGTTTGCTGGACAAGGGGCGGGGGCTCCCATCCGAGGACAAGGACCCTCCACCCTGGGCCAGTGGGTTGGATTGGTCCCCATCCCTCTGCCCTAAACCATTGTGTGCCCCTCTGCTCTCTCTGCGGGGGCCTGGGGCTTGCTGTCCCTCTGCTCCCCCCAGCACCCCTCTCTGAGGCACATGAGCCTTGTGGTCCATGCTTTCCAAAGTCACCATTTTGGTGCCTTTCACAGTGGATGCTGATGTTTTTTACTCCAGACACTTGACTGGGGGGCCCTGCTGCCTTCCGAGCCTGCGGAAGTACCTAATATGGCCTTTGTCACACGCGCCAGAGCAGAGCACCTTCCCAGGGACAGATGTTCTTGGAACACACCTCGGTTCCCAGGACCATGTGAAAGGGGGGAGGCCATTGAGGTGGGGTGTGCTGGTGGGTTTGAGTTTTTGTGAAAGAGAGTGGGTCCCCTTCTGCCTTTGTCCTGGTCACGGGCTCCACCTGAGAGCACAGCCCTACGCCACGCCCCCACGTCTGGTCTTGCAGAGGTGGCCAGCCTAGACTTTCCTGCAAGCCAGTGCCCAGTGTGGTCCCCCAAAGCTGGGGGAGCACCCCTCTACCTGGCAGCTGGTAGCTGGGGTGGGCTCCTTCCCTTAGGACCTGTTTCCTCATCTGTATCCTGGGAGGCCCGGCCCTGCAGAGGATTGGAGCGTGAGGGCGCAGGCTGGTGCTCATTTCCTAACGCAACTTGCCCCTCCTGGGAAAGGCAGGAGAAGGAGGTGCCTGTCTTTGACTGGGTTTGTCTGTCGTGGGTTCCATCAGGGAGCCTGGCTGACGGGAGTGGGCTCTTGTCATCCAGTCATGGACCTGAGCCAGGAAGGCTGTTCCAGACCCACCATTCCACACTATGATGTGATTAGTTCCTTCCATCATAGGAAGAACATTTTTTTTTTTCCCAGGAAAATTATGGTGAACCTTAGTGTTTCCCGTCTGCAGTGTTCTTCAGAAGACCTCATAGGGCTCACATTAGATCAGTAAGGAGAATTCTCAAAGAGTATTGAGGACAGAGTCATTAGATAGGTGGACTACTAAATTCTATTTCCTTTCATTATTTTGCTTAAAAATCTAGTTCTTTGGGGTGCCTGGGTGGCTCAGTTGTTAAGCGTCTGCCTTCAGCTCAGGTCATGATCCCGGGGTCCTGGGATCGAGCCCTGCATTGGGCTCCCTGCTCAGCGGGAAGCCTGCTTCTCCCTCTCCCACTTCCCCTGCTTGTGTTCCCTCTATTGCTGTGTGTGTCTCTCTGTCTGTCAAATAAATAAATAAAATCTTTAAAAAAAAAAAAATCTAGTTCCTCTCCATCTTTTCAGGTCTGCCCTTCTCATTTCTCATTGCCCTATGTCCTAGGGCAGCCTTGAGTTGTTGGTGTTGCTTTAGAGGGGTCACGGGGCTTACTCATCCCCAGCTGGCCCTACTCTAGGCAGTTTGGTACATGTTAGTGTTCTTCCTCCTCCCAGAAGCCTGTGGAGATTTCTGAGGTCCCCCATGTTCTAGACAGGACAGGAGAAGCCCGGGGAGTTAAGTAGTTGGCTGGGGTTCTCAGGAAGCAAGCCCGGACAGTCTGGCTCCAGATGGACTCCTAAGCCCTCCACAGTGGCCTCTGGGGGTGGTTGTGGCCAGCCTGGGGCCCAGGCCCTGTGCCCACTGCTACTGGGGGTGTGGTCAGGGCTACCAACCACAGCAAGGCCTAGGGTGCGGTGTGGAGGGTCTGTGTTGCCCTCTGAGCCTCGGCAGGAGGAAAGGCTGGACCTGGTGCTTCCAGCCCTGGGCTCTCAGTAGCACTGTTTGGGGGCTTATTTGGAGGGGACATTTGGACCCAAGAAGGACTTCCTCTTCTTCCCTCTGGGCAGCTCAGAAATGTTGGAGTCTCGCCATCATCACTGTGTGAGGTGGAGAGCGGCGCTGTGTCCCCGTCAGTTTCCTGGGCCACTGGGTGTTGGCTATGGTGTGCCCATGTCCCACTTTCCTCCCAGGTGGAGGATGGACTCATTCATTCACTCAATGCATTTTTTATTGAATGTTGATTGAAAATTCCTGCTCTGATAGAGCTTGCTTTCCAGTGAGGGAAGGCAGGCCATAACCAAGGTAAATGAAAGAAATATACCACATATTACATGGTGGTAATTGCTATGGGGAGGCATAAAGCAGGGGAGGAGGCCAGGGAAGGCGAGGTGGCTGGTATTGTGGTTTTAAGTAGGGTGATCCGGGAGGGTGGTATATGAGCAGCAGCATGGAGGAGGGGAAGGAGGGAGCCATGTGGACAGTGAGGAGAATGGCCCGTGTAAAGGGCCTGCGGTGACATCTTTCTGGTGTGTTCGAGGAAGAGCAAGGAGGCCAGGTGGCTGGTGCTGAGGGAGCAAAGGCAGAGGTATAGAGCGAGAGGTCATGAGAGGTGGTGGAAGAGATGCATGTCAGATTGTGTAGGGCCTCAGAGACTGGTGAGGACTTACCGTTGGGAAGGATCATTTGGGCTGGTGCACCAGGACTAGATTAGAAGGGGCCAGCATAGAGAGAACGAGCTGTTCGGAGCCACTGCAGTCATACAGGGGGTGGAGGCTCAGCCCAGGCATCAGTGGTCTTGGGAGAGCCATGCTAGGAGTCTGTGTTAACGTCCAAGGTGGAGCCATGGTTTCCTGAAGGGTGGGAGGACGAGGGAAGGAGAAGGGCCCAGGATGGCTCTGAGGCTTCAGCCTAAGCATCCTGAAGGAAGTAGCTATCAGTTGAGATGAGAAGGCTTTGGAGGACGATGAGAGCAAGTTCTCCATGTTCCATGCATCAGGGGACCACTCTTGGCTTCCCAGGCAGACATTAAGAGCAGCCCCTGATTCTCTGGCCCTTGGAGGTAGAGGAAACATGAAGGGCTTTTTGGACACTGACTTAGCTGTGCCAGGATACCTGCCAGGGCCGTGTGCCATTTGCCCGAGGGCTGTGAGGAGGGTATGGCTGCCTGGCCAGGTCTGGGCAGGGCAGAGCCTCAGGGCAGGACCTTCTGGCCTGCACATCTGGGGCCCAGCCCCTGGTCTGTACATTCTCATTTCTGTCCTCTCAGACCTAGGTTTTATCTTTTTGCCTTCTCAGATTCATTCTTTTACTTTTTTAAGTTGAGGTATAATTAACACATAACATTATATTACTTTCAGGTGTACAGAGCAATGCTTTGATGTTTGTATATATTGAGAAACCATCACATTAACAGCCATCACCATGCATAATTACAAAATTATTTTTCTTGTGAGGAGAGCTTTTAAGATCTACTCTCTTAGCAACTTTCAAATATGCAGTACAGTGTCATTAATTATAGTCACCATGCTCTTTATTTTACAGCTGGGGGTTTGTACCTTTTGATCCACTTCATGCATTTCCCCCACCCCGCACCCCCCACCTCTGGCATTCTGTTCTCTGCCAGTCTATTCTCTGTATCTCTCAACTCAGGGTTTTTGTTTGTTTCTTTGTTTTTTTTAGAATCCACATATAAGAGATCATATGGTGTTTGTCTTTCTCTGTCTGACTTATTTCACTTAGCATAATGCCATTAAGGTCTATCCATGTTGTTGCAAATGGCAGGATTTCCTTTTTTTTAATGGCTGAATAATAATTCTACTGTGTATATATATGCGTTTCTTTTTTTAACCATATTTTCTTTATCTATTCATCTGTCAGTGGGCATTTAGGTTGTTTCCATATCTTGGCTGTTGTAAATAATGCTGCAATGAACATGGGGGTGCAGATATGTTTTGGAATTAGTGTTTCCATTGGTCAGATAAATACCCAGAAGTGGAATCGCTGGATCTATTTTTACTTTCTTTGAAGAACTTCCCCACTGTTTTCACAGTGGCTGCACCAACTTACTTCCCACCCACAGTGCACGAGGGTTCTCTTTCCTCCACGTCCTCGCCAACACTTGTTATTTCTTGTGTTTTTGATGCTAGTCCTTCTGACAGGTGTGAGGTGATATCTCACTGTGGTTTTGAGTTACATTTCCCTGATGATGAGTGATGTGGAGGGTCTTCTTGTACCAGTTCGTCATCAGTATGTATTCTTTTTTAAATATATATTTGTAAAGATTTTATTTATCTATGTGAGAGAGAGAGTGAGAGAGAGAAAGCACAAGAGGGGTGAGGGTCAGAGGGAGAAGCAGACTCCCCGCTGAGCAGGGAGCCCGATGCGGGACTCGATCCTGGGTCTCCAGGATCATGACCTGAGTCGAAGGCAGATGCTTCGCTTAACTGACTGAGCCACCCAGGCGCCCGCCATCTGTATGCTTTCTGTCTCAGATTCTTTAGGGACCAGGTGGAGAAAGGCCTCGCTGAGCTCACTTGGGTGGTTGAGCCTGGGGAGCAGATGTGGTGGGACATCTTTTCAGTCCTCTGACTGAAAAGACAGTGGGCTGTGTGCGTGCTGGGCTGTGGGAGTGTGAGCAGCGGGCAGAGCAGGGCCGGACGGCCCAGCCCCAGCGCACAGAAGGCCTCAGGCAAGAAGTGACTCTTGCAGGTGACAAAGGTTGGAGCTGCCCCTGACCCTGGGGACAGGCCTGACCCTCTGAGCTCTGCCTTCCAGAGCTTGGCCATTTTTCTGCAGTGCAGGGGCCCAGTGTCAGTGTGGACGTGGTGGAGGTGGGCGTGGCATTGCCAGCACCGTGCCCTCCCAACAGGCCAGGCTGTCCTCTGGCAGTGTCCCCGTGCCAGCCCAACCCTGGCTTGGCTGTCACAGCTGGGTCACTTCTTCCCGGTGCCCACCTCCATGCCTCCGCATATTCTTTCTGGGGTTGGGAAGGAGCCGTGGAGGGCGGCAGCTGGGAGCTGTGCATTACTCCCGGTCCATTCATGACTGTGGGGTTTATGAGTTGCTGGAGTGTTTACCACTTCCTTGTGAACCTTTTCTGGGTGAGCCTTGTGAGTGACTGAGTATAGGGTGGTCCGGGGAGGGGGGGAATGGGGAGGGACACAGTGTCACCTGGTTCCTGCCAGGGAGGATCATGGCAGCAGAGACCGGAGGTCCTGAGCCTGGCACATGGCAGGTTGGCCCCACAGATGGCTTCTGAATGGAGGGTGGATGAACAGCCAAGGAAGACTCCCTGGTTCCCAGGCAGCCACACCTCTGCCCCCGTGGAAGGCCTCTGGAGGAGGAGGGCTGCTGAGGAGCTGGCTGTATTTTTAGCCTCGGGGACACGCTGTACGTGGCAGCCTGTGGCCCATGGCAGTTAACAGGCAGGTTGGTTAAAGGCAGTTTTGCAGAGTAATTAGGCAGCTTTGGGGACTGGCAGGAGGCTTTCCATACAGAATGCAGGGCCAGGGGTCGTGGGGAGCAGGGAGAAGCCAGGGAGGAGCTTTTCTGAATAGCTTCATCAACATACCCTTTGCGGGGGGAGCTCAGTAGAGTGTCGAGCCTCTTTCTTCTCCCTGAGGGGCTCTGCATTCCTTCTGGGGGCTCCTGGATGAACCCTGCCCCTCCCAGGTTGTCCTGCACCAAACCGATATGGTAACCCCCCTCCACAGTCAGAAGCTTTTGGTGGCCCCATTTGCCTGGGGTAACACCAGCTTCTGAGCTTGGCGTTGGGCGCTCAGTATGGTTTCAGGAGCCTGTTTCCTACTTCCCTTCTGCTGTGGCCGGCCTCTGTGACCCCAGCTCAGCGCTCCCATTCAGAGTCCTTTCCCAGTCCATGTGGTGCCTTGCGTTTACCCTCCCCTTTCTTTAAGGCTGTGTTTGAGTCCCGTGTCTGTGGTTTGCTGGGTGCGGTGGCATTTGCAGTCTGTGGAACGCTGCCTTCAGGAGGCCGGGGGGGCTTCTAGAGGGAGCGGGGGATAGGGTCGGGAATGAAAACTGCTGCAACAGGCCAGGCCGAGAAGAGTGTGCTTACCGCTGAAGCTCAGGGATGCCTTTCCCAGTTGGGTTTTAAAGAATGAATAGGAGTTTGTCAGTACGATTCTGGAGGAACCAAAAAGGGAATGACTCGAACACTGGCATGAAAGGGGTGAGCTACCAGTGGCAGGGGGGCTTGGGGTGTGATGAGGGCTCAGGCCGGGGAGCCCGGCTGCCTTGCACACCGTGGTCCAGAGTCGGTGACGTGTCATGTAGTACCATGCCTCCACGCGCCTCCTTAGTGTCCCTGGCTGGAGCTGGGGGCTGGCACAGGTGTTGGTTCGGCCTGTGTGGTATCTGCATGGACAGTGATGCCCCCGCCGTGGTGTTGGAGTGGGCCCATGGTGAGGGGCGTGGGGTCCGTGTTTGGACTTAGGAGGCCTTCAGCTGGGTGGCCTGTTCCGTGGCCAGGGAACAGAGCAGGTGCCATTAAAGCTTAAGGAACCTTATAAGTCATGGGGCTCAGTGCCTTCCTTCAACATGGTCGGGAGACCAAGCTGCTGGTGCTGGAGGTGGGGTCTGACGCCGAATATCTCAGTGCTCCCATCCTCCTCCTAAGTAGGGAAACTGAGGCATAGGTAGGTTCCTTCGTCCTCCCAGGCTGTACGGGGCAGAGTTAGGATGTGAGCCAGGATGTCTCCCTGTAGACCGGTTCCGCGCAGAGATCTGGGCAATGGCCCACGCCGGGGTAGCACTGGTGTGCGGGCCGTGGGCTGAGTGCTGGCGTCCCCGTGTGTCAGGGAGGAAATGACGTCACTTGCACAGGGGATGGCTTGCACTGTGCACCCACATGTGCACGTGGTCAGCCTTTCTTTAAAAAGGCTTGGTTTAGTGTATTTTGTAGAATTGCCCATATGTATGTCACACGTGATTTTAAGATGAATAACGCAAATGCCACTGAACTCTGTATCTTGTGTTGCATTTTGCTTCTTTGGAAAACAAATTGGGAACCGAACCTTGAAGAATGTGCTTCATTTCCTGTTAGAGCAAGTGAAACCTGCAATATTAATGCCACTGGGTTTCCTGTATCTTCCTCCAAAAGGGTTAGAGAAATACATTCCCCACTCTCTTCGGCTGAGGCCTGGCTGCTGGTGGCCTCAAATCGTTAGCTCTCTGTGCTTGGTGACCTTGGGGAACGAATAGGAGGGATCACTCGAAAACTTGGAGAGACTCGAGAGACTCATAATCTACTTGCAACTCTTTGATTTTCAGAATGTTTGGCTGTTCTGCAGAACCCCAGAGTTCTGATCCAACAGTTTTGAGCCGCTTTTAACGTTTCGGTGCAGGGAGCTGTTAGCCTCTTTATTTTTTTTTATTTATTTTTATTTTTTAAATTTTTTATTGTTATGTTAATCACCATACATTACATCATTAGTTTTTGATGTAGTGTTCCACGATTCATTGTTTGTGCATAACACCCAGTGCTCCATGCAGAACGTGCCCTCTTTAATACCCATCAGCAGGCTAACCCATCCTCTCACCCCCCTCCCCTCTAGAACCCTCAGTTTGTTTTTCAGAGTCCATCATCTCTCATGGTTTGTCTCCCCCTCCGAATTCTCCCCCTTCATTCTTCCCCTCCTGCTATCTTCTTCTTTTTTGTTTTTTCTTAACATATATTGCATTATTTGTTTCAGAGGTACAGATCTGTGATTCAACAATCTTGCACAATTCACAGTGCTCACCATAGCACATACCCTCCCCAGTGTCTATCACCCAGTCACCCCATCCCTCCCACACCACCCCCCACTCCAGCAACCCTCAGTTTGTTTCCTGAGATTAAGAATTCCTCATATCAGTGAGGTCATATGATACATGTCTTTCTCTGTTTGACTTATTTCGCTCAGCATAACACCCTCTAGTTCCATCCACATCATTGCAGATGGCAAGATCTCATTCCTTTTGATGGCTGCGTAATATTCCATTGTGTGTGTGTGTGTGTGTATATATATATATATATATATATATATATATATATATATACCACATCTTCTTTATCCATTCATCTGTTGATGGACATCTTGGCTCTTTCCACAGTTTGGCTATTGTGGACTATAAACAGGTCATGATCATGACTCGATGCGGGGCTCGATCCCAGGACCCCGGGATCATGACCTGCTATAAACATCGGGGTGCACGTACCCCTTCGGATCCCTACATTTGTATCTTTGGGGTAAATACCCAGTAGTGCAATTGCTAGATCGTATGGTAGCTCCATTTTCAACTTTTTGAGGAACCTCCATACTGTTTTCCAGAGTGGTTGCACCAGCTTGCATTCCCACCAACAGTGTTAACCTCTCTTTTTTTAACATGTGGTCCGTCGCTCAGATAGAACGCCTGTGTGTTCATAAATGAGCGGCTTGCCTGCAGCCCCCTGACACCCTATTTGTGCTCTCTTTCGTTTCAGTCTCCAGAAGATTTACACATTGCTGAATCCCGTGTGGGCACGCCAGCCTCCGAGGCCAGGACCGTCCTGCGGATGGCTGAGAGTCCTCTGGGGCCCGGCGACTCTGAGTGAGTAGGACCTGTGGTTGTCACCGCTGTGCTGTGCCCCACGTGCCATTGGCATAGACACCTCAGCTCAATGGGAGCTGGGAGAACACCAGTGCGTCCTGTTGCCCCCACCTCTCTCTCTAACAGAAGCTTAAATGCAGCTACGCTAAAATTTTTTCATTGTTTTCCTTTTTTTTTTTCAAAGTTACCTTCATTTTTTTTTAAACATTTTAAAAAAGATTTTATGTATTTGAGGGAGAGAGAGCGTGAGTGAGAGAGCAGAAGCAGGGGGAGCAGCGGAGGGAGAGGGAGAAGCAGGCTCGATGCGGGGCTCGATCCCAGGACCCCGGGATCATGACCTGAGCTGAAGGCAGCCGCTTAACTGACTGAGCCACCTGGGCGCCCCATAAATTTACCTTCATTTTGTGGAGAGAGACGGGAAGGAGTGCAGGATGTCCCTAGAGGACAGGTGGCCACACAGTAGACTATGTTTCCTATGACCCTGTCCATCTCCCCTGTCAGACCCACTGGGTCCCCTTCTGCTGCCCTGGTGTTCTGAGTGGCACTGTGTTGCCTCCTAGGCAGCCCCCCCTTCCTGTCAGGGTGCGGAGGGGCCAGGGGCATCCAGGGGGGTGTCTCTCCCTCGGAGTGCAGCCATCAGGGCCCCAGGATGTGGGCAGGGTCTGCCCCGCTGACCTAGCAATAACAATTCCTAAATTGTTCTGCACTCAGGCCATTGTTCTGACACAGGTGGCCAGCCTGGGGTGCCCCTCCCCAGGGTCAGCAGGTGGGGCAGGGCAGCCTGAGGTTTGGGGATCACTGTGGACAATCCACCCCACCCTCGCCCAAGTGGATTGTGCCGGGCGCCCGGGCTATGACCGAGGCATCAGACAAGGCTGTGCCTGAGGGTGTGGCACCTGCTAGGGAGTGTGTCCCCAGGCCTGTATTAGCTTCTCAGGGCTGCTGTGACAAAGTACCACGGACTGGGGTCTTAAACAACAGAGGCTTATTCTCTCACAGTTCTGGAGGCTGGAAATCCAAGATCGAGGGGGCAGTGGAGATGGCTCCTTCTGGCGACTGTGAGGGGGTTTGGTTCCAGGCCTCTCTCCATCTGCTGGTGGTTTCTGGCGTTCCTTGGCTTCTGGCGCCGTAATTCTAACCACGTGGCCTGCTGCTTGTGTCTATCTCTGAATCCAAATTTCCCCTTTATATAAGGGCACCAGTCATACTGGATTAGGGCCCACTCCAATGACCTCACCTTAACGTGATCATCTGGAGAGACCGTGTTTGCAAATAGAGTCACAAGCACAGGTCCTGAGGGTTAGGACTTGAACATTATCTTGGGGGCCATAATTCAATGCATAAGAAGTCCCCTTCTAGGGCAGGGCCCATCTTCCAGCTGCCTATGGGGTCTGGTCAAAGGAGCAGCCCAGCCTTCTCCTGCCAAGGGATGGGGGCATCATCAGCAGCTGTGTAATCATCCCACACAAGCCCTTTTCATAGCAGGGTGCCTTTGTCACTGTGCCAGGCCCTGTCCTGGGTGCTGGGGAAACTGAGGCAGTTAGGACCCAGCCCTGTGCACAGGCGTGCTTACACAGCATTCTTGGCCAGGTCCTTTCTGGCTGTGACATGACATACATCACCTGCCCTCAGCCCCCTTCACAGCCCTTGGTTCACTCTTTCAAATACTATTTTTATTTTATCAATATAATACCTATACATATTTTGAGAAGTCAAGAGTTCTGTAAGGTTTATGAAGAAAATGATAGACTCTTGGCTTCCGCCCTACTCTCCCCGTGCAACTCCTGCCCTATTCTACTCCCCATAGACGACCACTTCCAGCTTTTAGCTGTTTCTTCTGGGATTTATCTCCGTATTTGTAAAGATTATGTATGTGCTGTTATTTCTGGACTTCCTGTTGTGGTAAAGATGATTTTAACTCATAGTTTTCATTCTGTAGGGCTGCTCTATTTAACCAATATAGTTATTTCATAATTTTGGGTTAAATCCTTATAAAATGTGTATCAGTCAGGATAGACTAGACCAGGAGATAGTAATAAACATCCCCTACATCTGAGAAAATTTGGTTTCTAATTAGCAGGTCTAATGTTTATTTTCATTTCCTGTTCTTTTGTTTTTGAGCAATTTCAAGACAAGATGCAGAAAGGTTGTGACCCTGTTTCCTAAAAACCAGAAGTAAGCCTGGGCATTCTTCGGTTTACTCTGGTTGGCTTCCCACCCTCTCTCATCCCACCAAGAATTCTTGTCCAGGTCACCAACACCTGGCATTGACAAATCCAACATGTGATTTTCTGTCATCATCCTAATTGCCCTGCAGCGTTTGGATATTGTTTCTCTCTCTCTCTCTCTGCCTTGATCTCAGTCTTAGGGGGAAAGTCTCCAGTTCTCACCATTAAATATTATGTTATCTGCATTTTTAAAAAATTGAGGTTAAATTCCCATAACATGAAATTAACCATTAACCATCTTAAAGTGTATAATTTAGTAACATTTAATGCCTTCCCAGTGTCGTGCATCCATTATACTTCTACCTTGTTCCAGGACACGTTCATCATTCCAGAAGAAAACACTCATGCTCATTAAGCAGTCTCTCCGCATTCCCTGTCACCCTTCCCCCCGCCAATCATCATCCTGTTTTCAGTCTCTATGGATTTCTCTATAGTGGATGTTTCCTATAAAATTAGAAATCATACAGTATGTGATCTTTTGTGTCACAGCCTCTAGAACTGTGTGAAATAAATGTTTATAACCCAGATAGTCTGGGGTATTTTGTTATAGCAGCCCAAATGGCCTTTGATTTGGCATAATGTTTATGAGGTTCATCCCAGTTGTAGCAGGTATCAGAACTTCGTTCCTTTTTTTTTTTTTTTTTTGTTAACATATAATGTATTATTTGTTTCAGGGGTACAGGTCTGTGATTCATCAGTCTTACACAATTCACAGCACTCACCATAGCACATACCCTCCCAATGTCCATCACCCAGCCACCCCATCCCTCCCACCCCCCACCACTCCAGCAACCCTCAGTTTGTTTCCTGAGATTAAGAGTCTCCTATGGTTTGTCTCCCTCTCTGGTTTCTTCTTGTTTCATTGTTCCCTCCCTTCCCCTATGATCCTCCATCTTTTTTCTCAAATTCCTCATATCAGTGAGATCATATGATAATAGTCTTTCTCTGATTGACTTATTTCGCTTAGCATAATACCCTCTAGTTCCATCCACGTCGTTGCAAATGGCAAGATTTCATTTTTTTGATGGCTACGTAATATTCCGTTGTATATATATACCACATCTTCTTTATCCATTCATCTGTTGATGGGCATCTGGGCTCTTTCCATAGTTTGGCTATTGTGGACATTGCTGCTATAAATATTGGGGTGCATGTGCCCCTTTGGATCACTACATTTGATCTTTGGCGTAAATACCCAGTAATGCAATTGCTGGGTCGTATGGTAGCTCTATTTTCAACTTTTTGAGGAACCTCCATACTGTTTTCCAGAGTGGCTGCACCAGCTTGCATTCCTACCAACAGTGTTAGGAGGGTTCCCCTTTCTCTGCATCCTCGTCAAATCTGTCATTTCCTGATGTTAATTTTAGCCATTCTGACTGGTGTGAGGTGGTATCTCGTTGAGGTTTTGATTTGTATTTCCCTGATGCCGAGTGATGTTGAGCACTTTTTCATGTGTCTGTTGGCCATTTGTCTGTCTTCTTTGCAGAAATGTCTGTTCATGTCTTCTGCCCATTTCTTGATTGGAAGAACTTATTCCTTTTTAAGACTGAGTACTATTCCATCATATATTTCTGTACCACATCGTGTTTATCCATTCATCCGTCGATGGACATTTGGGTTGTTTTGACCTTTTGGCTATTGTGAATAATGCTGTTATGAATGCATGTGTACAGGTATTTGTTTGAATACATGTTTCCTGTTCTTTTGTGTATATACCTAGGAGTGGAATTGCTGGATGATATGGTAATTTTTGAGGAACCACCAAACTGTTTTCCACAACTACTGTATTGTTTTACATTCTCACCAGCAGTATATAAGGGTTCTGGTTTTCCTCATCCTTACCAACATTTGCTCTTCTCTTTCTTTTTTTTTTTAAAGTTATGGCCAGCCATATGGGTGCGAAGTGGTATCTTATTGTGGTTTTGATTTGTATTTCCCTTTGTGAAGCTAAGGATATTTTTCTCTATTATTAATTTAGTGAGTGTTTTTTTTTTTTTTTTAATCAGGAATTGGTGTTGGATTTTGTCAAATGCTTTTTCTGCATCAATTAATATGATCATATATTTTTCTTCTTTAGTCTTGTGTGTGATGGCTTACATTAATTGCTTTTCTCATGTTGAAGCAACATGGCATCACTGGAAGACATGTCACTTGGTTGTGGTGTATAATTCTTCTCATACATTGTTGGATTCTATTTGCTAATATTTTGTTGAGGATTTTTAAGGGTGTTCATGAGAGATACTGGTCTGTAGTTTTCTTATAATTATCTGGTTTTGATGTTAGGGTCATACTGGCTTCATAAAATAATTCAGAAAGTGTTCCTTTCTTTTCTTTTTTTTTTAGAGAGAGAGCGAGCGAGCACGCATGTGTGCATGCAAGTTTGGGGGGATGGGGGGCAGAGGGAGAGAATCTCAAGCAGACTCCCCGCAGAGCAAACAGCCTGACACAGGGCTTGATCATACAACCCTGGGATCATGACCTGAGCCAGAACAAAGAGTTGAACACTTACTGACTGAGCTACCCAAGCGCCCCATTCCTTCCTTTTCTAATTTCTTTTTTTTTTTTTTTTCCTTTTCTAATTTCTGAAATAGATTATATGAGAATTGATATCCTACCTTCCTTAAAGATTTGATAGAATTCATGAGAGAAGTCATCTGGGCCTAGTGATTTTTTGGGGAAGGTTATTAATTATTGATTTAATTTCTTTAATACAGATAACCGTTCACTTTGTCTTTCTCGTTGTTTGAGTTTGGTAGTGTATATCTTTTAAGAAATTGGTACATTTTATCTAAATTATCAAATTTGGGGGCATAGAGTTCTCTGTAGTATTCTTTCATTATGCCTTTAATGTCCATGGGATCAGTATTTCTTTTTTTTTTTTTTTTTTTTTTTTTTTTATTTTTTTTATTGTTATGTTAATCCCCATACATTACATCATTAGTTTTAGATATAGTGTTCCATGATTCATTGTTTGTGCATAACACCCAGTGCTCCATGCAGAACGTGCCCTCCTCAATACCCATCACCAGGCTAACCCATCCTCCCAACCCCCTCCCCTCTAGAACCCTCAGTTTGTTTTTCAGAGTCCATCGTCTCTCATGGTTCTTCTCCCCCTCTGATTTCCCCCCCCTTCATTCTTCCCCTCCTGCTACATTCTTCTTCTTCTTTTTTTCTTTCTTAACATATATTGCATTATTTGTTTCAGAGGTACAGATCTGAGATTCAACAGTCCTGCACAATTCACAGCGCTTACCAGAACACATACCCTCCCCAGTGTCCATCACCCAGTCACCCCATCCCTCCCACCCCACCCCCCACTCCAGCAACCCTCAGTTTGTTTCCTGAGATTAAGAATTCCTCATATCAGTGAGGTCATATGATACATGTCTTTCTCTGTTTGACTTATTTCGCTCAGCATAATACATGGGATCAGTATTTCTTTCATTTCTGGTATTAGTAATCTGTGTCTTCTCTCCTTTTTCTTCTTTAGCTTGGTCAAAAAAACCCCCAGATTTTTGGTGTGTTGATTTTTTTCTATCATTTTCCTATTTTCAATTTCAGTGATTTATGCTCTTTTGCTATATTTCTTGTGCTTAATTTAGGCTTAAAATTGTTCTTCATCTTGTTTCCTAAGGTAGAAGCTTAGGTTATTGATTTTAAATCTTCTTTTCTAACAGATACGTTTAATGCGATACATATTTCTCTAAACACCGCTTTTGCTACATTCTACAAATTTTGACCAATGGTATTTTTATTTAGTTCAAAAAAATTCTAAAAATTTGTTGACATTTCCTCATTGACCCTTGTATTATTTAGAATTGTGTTGTTAGATTTTGGGTTATTTGGGGATTTCATCTATCGTCCTGTTAATTGATTTTTGGTTTAATTCCATTTTAGTCTAAGAAAATACTTTGTATGATTTCTATTAAAAAAAACTTATTAAGGTGTGTTTTTGGCCCCAAATGTGGTCTATTTCACTGCTATGATCATAATGTTTGTATTCCCCCCTCCCCCAGCCCCCTGCAAATTACTTTGTTGACGTCCTGCCTCCCAAGGCTATGGTACTCGGTAGTGGGACCTTGGGAAGGTGATTAGGCAGAGCCTTCCTGATGGTATTAGTACCCTTATGAAAGAGACTTCACAGAGCTCTGCCATATGAGGATACACTGAGAAGTCTGAGCCCCGGAAAGGGACCTGCCCCTGACCATGCTGGCTCCCCGATCTTGGACTTCTAGTTCCTAGAACTGGGAGAAATAAAAGATTGTTGTTTATAAGCCTCCTAGTCTTGGTATTTTGTTATAGCAGCCCAATGGATTAAGACACTTGGGTGAATGTTCCATGCAAGCTTGAGAAGAATGTGTATTTTGCTGTTGTTGGAATATTCTATAAATGTCAATTAGATGCAGTTGATTGATAGTGCTGTTCAAGTGAACTATCCTTGTTGATTTTCTGCCTGCTTGTTATATCAGTTACTGACAGAGGATGGTGAAGTCTCCAATTATAATAGTAGATTTGTCTCTCTTTTCAATTCTATCAGTTTTTGCCTCATATATTTTAATACTCTGTTGTTAGGTGCATAACTGTTTAGGATTGTAATATCTCCGTTTTAAAATTTATATTCAAGTTAGTTAACATATAGTGTAGTATTGGTTTTAGGAGTAGAATTTAGTGATTCATCACTTACATATAACACCCAGTGCTCATCACAACAAGTACCCTCCTTAATGCCCATCATCCATCTAGCCCATCCCCCCCACCTACCTTCCCTCCAGCAACCCTCAGTTTGTTCTCTATACTTGAGTCTCTTACGGTTTGCCTCCCTCTCTGTTTTTATCTTATTTTATTTTAGGATTGTAATATATCCCTGAAGAATTGAATAGAATTATATATCATTATGTAATTGCCCACTCTCTATCCATGATGATTTTCCTTGTTCTAAAGTCTGCTGTGTCTGAAATTAATATCGGTACTCCCGATTTTTTTGATTGGCATTAGCATGGTATATCTTTCTCCATTTCTTTACTTTTAACCTAACAGAGTCTTTATATTTAAAATGGGTTTCTTGTAGACAGCATATTGTTTGGTCTGGTGTTTTTATCCACTCTGACATGGTTTCATGAGAAGTCTGCAGTTAATCTTTTCTTTGTTCCTTTCTAGATAAAATGTTTTCCCACTTCCTTCTGACTTCTTTCATGATTTTCTCTTTCTCTTTGGTTTTTTGCAGTTTGCGTAGGTATTTTTTGGTTTTGTTTTGGTTTTTGTTCTTTTTCTTTTCTTTTTTTTTTTTTTTAAGTATTTATTCTGTTCGGTGTTTTTTGAACCTCCTGGATCTGTGGTTTGCTGTTGGTAATTTTGGGAAAATTTTGGCCGTTATTACTGCAAATATTTTTCCTTCTCCATTATTTCTTTTGACTCCTTTTGATATTCCAGTTACATGTATGTTATATCTTGATATTGTCCCACAATTCTTGGATGCTACCCCCAACCCCCATTCTTTTTTTCTCTTTGCATTTTAGTTGGGAAAGTTTCTAATGACCTATCTTCAAGCTCACTGATTTGTTCTTCAGCCATCTTGAATCTACTGATGAGTATTATTCATTTTCAAGGGCATTCTTCATTTCTATTACAGGTTTTTTTTTTTTTTTTTTTTTTAAGGATTTTATTTATTTATTTATTTATTTAATAAAATAAAAATATTTTTATTTATTATTTATTCCAGAGAGAGAGCGAGTAGACTCCCAGCAGAGCGTGGAGCCTGATGCAGGGCTCCATCTCAGGACTCTGAGATCATGACCCAAGCCAAAACCAAGAGTTGGACGCTCAACTGACTGAGCCACCCAGGTGCCCCTATGGGTTCTTTTTAAAAAAAAATTTCTAGCATCAGGGCACCTGGGTGGCTCAGTTGGTTAAGTATCCAGCTCTTGATTTTGGCTCAGGTCATGATCTCAGGGTCGTGAGATCAAGCCCCACTTTGGGCTCTGCACTGGGCATGGAGCCTGCTCAAGATTCTCTATCTCCCTCTCCTCTCTTTCTCTCTCTCCCCGTCTCTAAAAAAACAAAAAAAAAACCCCAAAAAACTAGCGTCTCTTTTTGATTCTTAGACTTTCCATGCCTCTGTTTACCTTACCAATCTGTTCTTCCCTGTTGTCTGTTTTTCCCATTAGAACCCTTAACATAGTAATCATAGTTATTTTAATTTCCCAGTGTGATAATTCCAAAATCATGTCATATCTGAATTTGGTCATAATGCTTGCTTTGTCTGTTTTAAATGTGGGTTTAAAATATATATATTTACATTCATTTTCATATTTATTTATTTTGTTTTCAATAAGCCATTTGTTGAAAGCCAGACGTATTCTGTTGGAAAACATGAACTGAGGTCATAAGCCTTTCGTGTGAGGGTTTATGTAAATCTCATCAGGGGTCGGGCTGTACGTCATGTCTCCTGTAGCTGTTGGTGCTGGAGGCATCAGAATCCTCCTTGGTTTTGCTTCCCCACCCTCGGCTTTGGCCTTCCCTTGGCACTGCTGGGCAGAGAATCCGCAGCTCTTCGAGCTGTCACCCACTGGTGTCCTGCTGGAGCCTTGTGTGGTGGAGAGGTGTGGGGGAGGGGAAGCATTCTGTAATCCTGGGATGAAATCTCCATCTTTAGGTGGGCCTGGGCTCCTGGGCTGGGACCTTCACCGGGGTTTCCTCTCACTTCGCTCTTCCGACCCCCTCAGGTGAGACAGGGAGGCCAGAGGGGCTGCCGTGGGCGGGCCGCCCTTCGCAGGTGGCTCTGAGACAAGGTTTTGGCTAAGTCTCTCCCCTTGGACAACAGACTTTGTTATGGAGAAGGTTCTGGGTGTGTTTCTCCATGTTTACTCCCTCCTCCCTGTGCCAGAGCCAAGAGGTGTTTCTTGGTCCTTCAGATTTCAGGGGGCAGTCTGCAAACTCTGTTCACTGATGGGTCCAGGAAAAGTCATTGGTGTTCCGTTTGTCCAGGTCTTTCTGTTTGTAAGGATGCGGGTGACAACTTCCAAGCTCTGCACATGTTGGAGCGGAAACCCAGCCCTTCCCCGGCTTCCATTTTCCTCATGACTCTTGTCACCACCTGGAATTACATACTTTATTTAATAGTTCACTCATTGTTTTGCCTGTCTTCCTCATTAGAACATAAAACCCAGAAGACTGGAACTTCGTCAGTCTGTTCCCCCTCATCCCCACACCTGGAAGAGTGGCTTTTTCCGATAGCTCTCATGGTGGCGCTGGGAGTGGGCTCCCTGGGCCACAAGATTGGCCCTGCCCACACAGAAGCTGGTGGCTTTTCTCCGGTCACTTCTAAATGGCCGGCTGTTTTGCCCTCTTGCGGTGGGTGAATCTTGCACCCCACCCTTTCCCCTATATTCCCAATACTTTGTTTTGGGGATTGCAATCGTGGGCCCTCTGCACATCAAGAGAAACAAAATTACCCCCGTGCTCCATGTCTCGCTGAGGATCCAGCCGCCAGCGTCAGTTCTCACGAGCAGATTTTTAAACCATCGCCATCTGTTCTGCTCTTCATGACGAATGTAAGAAATATTGTTTTCCTGATTCCATCGGGGCAGGGGGAAAATATGGATTCCTAAAGACCACAGTTCTTGTAGAGGAAGTGTGGATCTGCCACCCACTCACTAACGATACGGTTGTTCCTGCCCCCAGTTGAGGCATTCCAAGTAAAGTTAGTTTACTGAAAGGATCATATTGGCCACTGACTTCTGTATGGAAGGAAGTTAGGAGAAGGGTGGACGTAGGGAAGTTGGTGCTGTGAAAGAACAAAAATCCAGCTGAGTGCATTAGGAAATCTAATTGTCTTCATGAAATGATTCTTGAATCAGGCAGCATGCGTCCCATCTAGCAAGTAGAGGGGAGCTCTGAGGAGTTGTACAAAATTCAAGGTTTTTATAGGAAGGGGGGCGGGGCAAGGAAGTTATTAGCAAAAGAAAAGAAAGGATTATCTCCGGCCTGGTCACCTTCCCTTAAGAGGAAGAGTAGGGGTTCATGCAGTATGATCTTATTTTCTTTTGGGGGATGGAGAGGGCCCTGTGACAGGTGACCTCACTGATGCTGATCAGAACATTCTTCACGGACTGGGTAGGACTCCCATTTCTGGGGGAGGTAGAAACTGCAGTTAGGTTAGATATTAAGCCCCTGTTTGGTGACTTGGCCTAAGTGATGTCATATTAGGCCTGTGGTTTTCTTTTTTAACAATGCAGAGGCCCAAAGGCTGTGTCCCTCCACCTCTCTGGGGCCTCAGTGCCCTGGGATACAGGGTGGAGATGGACTGGCAGTGAAACATTGTGGCCCCTGCTGCTGTCGGGGAAGTTTCCACAAGAAGGCCAAGTTTGGGGACTGTTTTCTGCCCTCAGAAGCTTGTGAGGTTGGCCCAGGCTGGTGGCAAGCTGGTAGGGCCAACCACAACGCTGTGGCGCTGGGTGGGCCACATCTATGCCCGTGGCAGACCTGGGCATCCCGCCCCACATAGGGACGGAGGCAACATTTTCTGCGGTTCTATAGGGGTTTGGGCCGAACACTTCAAAGTGCAGATGCGTACAGCCCATGTGGAGTTTTGCAGCTGGAGGATACCAGGGAATTTTATTGGAGAAGGGTATGTCAAGTCTCCTACCCAGTGTGTGGTAATGCTGGTGTCCTCCTGAGACATCAGAGCCCGATGCCACTGTACCCACTGCATTGAATCACCTGCATTGTGTAAGAAATGAGTGAGACATAGCTTTATTTTTACCACCACTGTCCCTCCGAACCTGCGCCGTTGAACATTCAGGGAAGTCCTAGAGCTTTCTGTTTTTTCTAAGGCAATAAGATGTTCCTCTGGTCACTTTCAGTCCCAGGAATCTCATTTCAATCGTCAAACGAGGAATCAGTGAATCTCTGGAGCTTTGTCCACGGGGCTGGAGCCTGACTGTCCTCGGAAGCTAGCAGCGGAAGGAGGCTGTGTGTGTGTGTCCTCTGCTCTCTTCTCTTGCCTCTGTCCCTGCTAGCCAGGGTTGGGCCCCGAGAGATGGAGTATCTGGGCAGTCTGACCTAAAAGGGGCTGTTTGGCATGTTCGGGGCCCAGCAGATGTTGAGCTCTGGACTGTCCTCTTGAGGGGCACTTGTGTGGGTTTCTCCGAGATGCTCCTGCTGGGAACTTGTAACTCACACCCACAAAGCCTCGTTGGGCTGCTGCCTGTGACTGCTGCAATTGTCCCTTGCATTCGTGCCCCCCACCCCCGCCCCGGCTCCTTGGGCAGTCCTCCTGGGCTGGCCGTGCCCCCCACCCATGAGCAGTTGGCTGCTCTTCCCAGGGCACCTCCTCTTCCTCCCTTGGCGGGGGACAATTCTGGCCATGGCCTCCTGCCTGTGGATTTTCATAAGACCTATGTGCCAGCCCCCCAGATGCTGGGGATGCAGGGCCGTCATCCCAGGACCCCTGCTCCAGAGGTAGACAGAGCCGCCTGCCCCTCCTGACGAGGCACAACCCTCCAATAAAAGCTCCCCCCGCCCCGCCACCCCACCTTTCTACCGGTCTTCTGTGGGCCAGAACATTGGGAAAACTGGCTTGGGGATGTGATGAGGGGGCATCTGTCAATGGTGGATGTGGCCATGCTTGCCACCTCTGCCGGTGCTCCCACAGCTGGTGGCCTCCCAGGACAGACAGCCCCAAGTTGGTCACTCTGGAACTCCTGGACTTTCAAAGGGGGGCGGCAAATGGGAGGTGACAATGAGGACAGAGAACTAAAGGGCACTGTGAGTCAGAGGGAGTCTCCTGCCTCCACCCAGGAAAGCAGGATGGATGAGGGGTGATCGTGTGTCCTTGTCCCCTGCCCACTGACACCTGGTGCTGCAGCCTTGGGTTCAAGCCATTGCCACACTTTCAACAGGGCGGTGCTGCTCCTTTAGTAGGCGGCTGGAGAAACACTCTCATTTTGCAGAGCTGAAAGAATGTTTCTAGAGCTTGTGCAGGGGGTCCACCTGTTTTAGGAGCGGCTTGACTCTATGAGGGTTCCAGAGGGGTTGTTTCCAGGAGTTGGGTGGCGTCGAAAGGTTAATTGGGATGTTGTTGTCTGCATTTGGCTTGGAGATGGGAAAGCTTTATGTTTATTCAAATAACAGTTAATTTAAAATTACAATTTTAGTCTTAATTGTATGTATTTGGGGATCCCATTTAAGTCTCTGGAAATAATTGCAGAGTAATATTTTGGGAAGTTATATTAAAATGCACAGATGTTCGAGGAAAGAAAGGTCCCGGTGGGTGAGCCTCAGCCCCAATGGAGAGGATGCCCCGGACAGCTTCCGCAGCAGGCGGAGAGGTGACTCCCTACCCCATCCTCGGTCTGGTTCTGGGCAAGGCTGCTGGTGAAGCCCCTTTAAACACAGCATCAGCCAAATCCAGCCCTCCTCCTCCAGTTCGGTGCTGTCAGGTTCCAGGAAGGAGAGGCCCAGTCAGTCAGTGTCTCTGCTTCTGGGGAGGCGTCTGTGGGAAGGGAGGGGAACAACCAAGGCGGGGAGAGCAGGAGGGGTAAAAGGGTGGGGCAGATCCTTAAAACTCTGAGGCCCTGTGCTTGCTGGCCACGGGGTAGGCATGAGAGGGAGCTGCTCCCGTGACCAGAGCGCTGGGGGGCTGCTGACCAAGGGGGAGTGTCCCAAGGGGCCTTTGCGGCTGCCCCGTGGGCCTCTCCCCTCTGTCCTTATTGCCTTCCAGCTGTCGGTCCTGGGGCGGTCCCTGAATGCCCCCATCCTCCTGCCATCCTACAGAGCATCCGGGCAGGGGCCCATCAGAGAGAAACGAGCCCCTCAGCACGCTCTGCAGGCAGGACCTGCTGGGTACTTCCTGCGTCTCCATGCCCCGGAGGCCTCTCCTGTGAGGGCTTTGGGCTTGACTCACAGTGACATGGGCAAAGACTTGTTTGTGGCACTCGCTGGCACAGAGGATTTTACTCCGCGCATGAATAAACCATACCCCCGAGATCCCATAAACATAAACTGGACGGGTTTCTGCGGCCCCTCAGGAACGTCTCGGCCCCAGGCTGGGCTGGGCTGGGCCACGGCTCGGAGCTGTCGTCCAGTGTGCGGAGCCCCGTGAGCCTCGCAGGGCGTGGGGATGAGCCGTGACTGCATTTGGGCAGGAGGCTGCCCTTCTTGCGGGGCTGGGCGTGGGGAGACCTTGCCTCCCTGCCTCCGGCCGGCCGTTGTAAGAGCAGGAAGCCCCCTCGGTGGCAGAGAGCGGGCCTGTGAGGTGAGACCGGCAGGTGCGCTTACCGATCTTACCGTTGGAAGCCAAGTCTGCGAGCCCACAGCTTACTGGTCTGCAGTCAGGGCCGGTGGTGGGGTCTGACAGGCTGCAGGGTCAGCCCCTGGAGCCGCGTTCTCCAGTACACCCTGTCCTCTGTGCCGTGTGCCAGTTCGGCTCTGTGTGGAAAGGGGAATAGGGACAGACATAGTTCCTGCCCCCCACGGAGCCCACAGTCTGGGGTATATGATGCTGGGGCCCAACCAGAGGCGGCCCATGGTGGGCTGGAGCCAAGGGCAGAGCGGAAGTTTCCAGGAAGATGTGATTATTCGCTGAGGCTGACAGGAGAACACGGGTCCAGGAGGAGGAGAGATGGGGGTGGCTTCCAGGCAGAGAGAGCTGCCCACGTGCAGGGACAAGGTGGAGAGTGCAGGGCTGTTGATGACTGGTCTGTAAATTCGAGGAAAGACAATTCTGGATCAGAGAGACTCGGGCAGAGGTGAGTGGAACAGGCAGCTGGTCAGACCCCTGCGGCCCCAGAAACAGAGTTAAGGAGCTCGGACTGTGCCCTAGGGCAGTGGGACCACTGCAGGCTTTTGAGCAGGGGTGGGGGGGAGACTGGACGGAGCTTGCCCTTTGTGATTCTGAATATGGGAATGGATGTGGTGGTGGCAGGTGCCCCTAGGGGCTGTGCTCACCTTTCCACAGGGGAGGACCAGGGATCAGTAATTGGCTCTGATCATGCAAAACAGGTGCCTGCCTGCTGTGTAGACCTTGTTCACGAGGGCTGGTGGCTAAAATGCTAGTCTTTCTGAGATAACAAAGAGGCAGAGTGAAGGCTGACCAGTGACCGGTGAAGTCCCCGGGGCCCAGGTGGGCGTGGTTTCTCTGGCGCCTGTGCGGGCTCTGCCTTGGCTGTGGGCCTCTTTATTGCTGGGGCTGCTGGTGGCTCAGGGCTGTCACTTGTCAACCTCAGTGCTCTATCCTCAGAGGCATCCCCAGAGCCATGGATGATAATCGTTGTAGAAGGACTACCCGTGGTGTACCTGGTAGCTTGGCTGCCCAGGGCTGTCGGCTTAGAGGTTAACTGTCAGAGAGGCCAGAAAAAGGAAAAACAATGTTAAAGCAAAGTGCACTGACTTGCCAGACCTGCTCTATGAAATAGTAGCTTTATCCTGTAACATCAGTTAGGACTAAGTTTGGCTGCGTAAAGCATAAAAGTCAACGTAATAGTATCTTTAACAAGAAAGAAGTTAATGTTTCTCTCGCTTAAAAGAAGCGCGTAGGTGGGTAGCTTCATGGGGGGGGTGGCTGGCCATGATGGACTCTTACCTCTTTTGGCTCTACTGTCTTCACACATGGCTTTCCCTGCAAAGCATCTTATGGTCCAAGGTGGTTGCAGGAGCTCCAGCCATCAGGTTTGCGTTCCAAGCAGCAGAAGAAGGAAAGGTGAGCAAAAGGGGCCTGCCCCCAAGCTGAGTAAACTGCCTTTTAAGGATCTTTCCTGGGAGTCCCTGTTGCGTTTCTTTATCTTTTTGGCCAGACACTAGTTACATGGCCCCAACTAGCTAAATGGGAGGCTGTGCAGTTCAGCTTAAAATCCAAGTTTTGTTGCCATGGAAGAGAGTGGAAATGGTTGTTGGGGAGGCAGGCAGTCCCCTCAGTCCCAGCCCCTTCCAGAAGCCTCTGCCTTATGGCATGTTCTGCTCCAAAGCCAGCCAGCCTGTTTGCTTGCCTTCTTTCTGCCTTGCCTTTCTCTGCCTCCTCTTGTATTGGCTGGTGCCCACCATGCGCTAGGCACTGGGAGTCAAAGATGAATATGACAGAGAGCCCTCATGGGCTCAGCTTTGGCCTGCCCTGCTGCCTGGATACTGCTCTGATTGGTTCTGCGGGGTGTCCCCAGAAGAAGAGCGGGCGGCAGGGGAGGCAGGCTTCTGAACTGGATGGGAGCTGAAGATCTGGACGGAATCCACTCTGTACACCTGACCAGCTCTGTGCTCATAAAGTGAGGGCAGGACTGCTTGGTCCTCCCAGGGCATGGTGAGCCCTGAGCGGATGGCAGTGCACTGTGTCCCGCATGGGTCCTGGCACACTTGATATAGCCATTATTGTTCTTATGAAAGACAAAAGCAGGTGTTTTCCATTTGTCCCCCACAGGCTGAGCTAGAAGTGGGAGAGGCAGTTCTCCTATACCGTATTTCTTTGAATTTTTATTTGGTTGATGCTTCCCTAAATCACAGGTCTCCTTAAGCAGAGCAAGAACCCTGCACAGTGGCGTGAACCCTCAGGACCCCTGCCATTGCCTCGTGGCCCTGCTGTCCTCCGAGCCATGCCTTCCTTTACCTGCCTGCTGCAGCATGAGAAGGGTGTGCAGCTCTGCCCTTTTTGTCATGTCTAACCTGCGCAGTCCTGTGGGAATGGGAAGTTGGAACCTGCAGCGCAGGGTCCAAGTAAGTGGCTTTTAAATGATCCCTGGGGGATTCTAGGGCCAGCAGAGCTGAGGGCCAGAGCATCAGCCCCTCTGGGCACAGGCAGAGGCCGTCCAGGGGGTTAGTGCCAGAGGAGGGCAGTGGGGGCAGTGGCCAGTGGGGGCTGAAGTTCAAGGTTGCCGTGCAGATCCTAGTCGGGTGGAGCTCCGGCTGGAGGATCGGAGTAGACGTGGAGGAGTCAGCGGGGCCTTTTCCTCAGCTCTGGAGTCTGTCTGGCTCAGGATAGATGGAGAGTCTGCCTGAGGGGCAGCCTGCACAGCGAGACTCAGCTGGTCTCACCGAGCGCGCTTGTTCCTGGTGAGGGACCCCTACGTACCCAAGAGAAGAGGGTTGTTAATTTCTGTTTCACCTAGCGTTGGGCTGTGTGAGTTCACGTTCGTTAACCATTTGTCATTGCTGCAGGGCCCATCGCCCTTAACCGGGGTATGGGACTAGGCGGAACTGCTGTTCCCAAACCTGAATGTGAAACAGACAGTGTGCATTCCGATGAGTTTTTGAGATCCTGATTTTGTCTTGTTGCCTGCTGATTTGATTCCTTGTAGAGGATGAAGGTTTTTGGCCTGCTGGAAATTTTTTCCTATGGAGATGTGTTTCAGTCTGGTTGAAAATAGATACAGAATTTGGTTTTGCAGTGATCCTGGCGTCTCCAATAGCTGCAGGGGTGGGTCTGTCAGAGGTGTTGGGAATCTCCCGGTGTATGCGATGTTTGATCATTTTGCATTTGCTCCTCCAGCTTTGCTCCCTGGCTCTCTTTCTGCCAGCCCTCTTATACATTTTAATTTTTGAGGAGGGCGTTTTGAGTAGAAGCTGTTGGGCTCTCAGTCTTCTGTCTGCTGCCCTGTGACCTTCCAAACCAACCCTCCTGGGAGTTGTGGGCCCCCTGCCCACCCCAGGATGCAAACCATTGGCAGGAAAAGCATCCTTGCAGAGCTGCGAGTGGAGTGCCCTGGCCCAGAGCGTGTGTGGGTATGGTGAGTGGCCAGCTCCGTGCAGGAGGCCCGCTTATCCCCCAGGAGTCGCTGACAGCTCCAGCTGAAAGATCATAATGCCCATGCATTAGGCACCAGCTGGGTGCCTGATTTCTCCATGTTCCTCTGCATGGCTCAGCTCCCCCCACAGAGGAGAGAGGGGGCTCAGAGAGTGGGTTGGAAATGGCCGGAGTTCACAGGGCCCCTGGGTGGGACTCCTGGGCTCTCCCACGGGGCTGTGCCACCCAGGGATGGACAGATGGTCCCTGAAGAAAGCAAAAGGGAAGCAGAGGGGCCTGGAAAGGGTGCAAGTTGGGAGATCTAGTGAAGATGGGTGAGAGCAGATGTGGGGGGGGGAGACAGGAGTCCTGAGAGAGCAGAGAGAGGACAAAGGGGCCAGAGGCAGAGAGACGGGCCCTGACTCATCCTTTTGGTGACTGTGGTACCCCCTGGGAGCACCATGCCTCTTTGAGCCTCAGTTTCCCCTCCTTCTAGTCTGTGAAATGAGCACAATGGAAATTTATTGATGCAGAAAGAGAAAGCAGTTGACAAACAGCAGAGCACTATCCAGATCTTCCTGGCTCTACGACTCCACGAGCGTGTACCCCTGTTCTTGCAAAAGACCCAGGCCTGCCTTGTCCTAGGGGGGACAGTGTCCTGCCAGCAGGGGTAGCAGAGGCGTTGCCGCAGTGAGGGGACATGGGGGTGGCCTGGGATGCAGGGCATTTCCTGTCTCCTTCCCCATCTGCGTGGGCTTGGGGGTGTCTAAGGGTGTGTGGGGAAGGTCATGTTTTGGTGCCCCCTCCTCTGCGAGAGAGCAACCCCTCCTGGCGATTTTGCCGTGGCTGAATTCACACATCACTGAATGTGTTTGGAGTGTGGCCGTGGTCACAGTTGTCAGGGTCAGATGGAGAGTGGCTGCTCTGGGAGGGCAGGGCCCGGAGGTCGGAGGCCGGCGGGAGAAAGGGCCTGCGGGGGCTGCTCACTGTCTGTCCCCGCTTCCTCCTGGCAGTGTGAAATACCCTTTTTGCCCCTTCCTACAGCACACACAGCCGACTGCTGTTGTTTCTCGTACTTTCTCAGATCTTTTATTGGGAACTTACCCATACATGTATTTCTTGTCTTTGGTTCTGTGCTTTATAAAAGGTGCTTTGGATGTTGTTGTTTTCTGTGATTTTTTTCCATTTTCTTTCTTCTAAGGAGCTGTGTTAGGTGTCCTCTGAGAAGGAGATGCCGAGGCAGGATTAAGATGTGTGGATTTTATTGGGGGACGTGCCTGTGGGAGCCTGGGTGGGCAGGGGGAGCCATCAGACATGAAGGAGAGGTGGGCGGGTGGAAGCTTCCAGGCGTCAGTCCAAGGAAGGCAGAGCTACCTGGATACTCTTTGCACCGAAAGTAGTGATGTGGGAGTCCCGTGCCTCCCAGGGCGGGGTCTGCATTAGTGTCCCCACTGGGCTCAGCCCCTCGGAGGAGACACCGCTGTGGCATCTCAAGGGGCCAGTCACTGAGACACTGAGGATTTTGATGGATAGTCGTTTTGCTTCGCAGTCGGTTTTACAAGTACACCCTGTGGGCGGCACTGTGGTGCAGTGGTTAGGAGCGGGGGCTCTGAAGCCGCATGGCCGGGGTTCGAATCCTGACGGTGCGCCCCCTACTGGCTGCACCACCACCCCGCGGGCGGCGAGTTACGTGGCTGTGCCGTGCCTCAGTTTCTTCATCTGTAGAATAGACGTGGAGCAGGGACCTGCCCCACGGGACAGGGAGGAACGCAGGCCCGATCACACAGCGCTGCAGTGAGGTGAGTTCCGGAGCGGGGCCCAGGCAGCTGGCATCCCGGGGAGCTCGGGAGTCGTTCATCCGATGCTTTGGTGGTAACGCCTCTTGGCCTTCCCTGTGAGGATTCACGGGGGAGAGCACGTGTAAGTGGTATTGCGTGTGGTGGTGCCCGGTGCAGTTTCTTGCCGGCCACCCCAGCCCTGAAGTCAGTCGAGGATTTCCCCACCGGCTTTGTCTCTCTCCCTCCTGCACCCGGTCAGACCCCGTGACACGTGTGGCCCCTGCTCCAGTAAGTGACCCGTGAGGTGACCTCACCCCCAAGACCGGAGTGATCTTCCGTTGAACAGACCCGGGTGTGCAGACCAGAAGGACAGGTCCAGGCGGGCGGCCGCTCCCCCTTCCCACCGGGCTTTCCTTCCGAGGAGAGCGGGAACGCCAGGCTCGGGTCCCCCTCGGCCCAGCCTTCAGCCTCCGTGGGGCCGTCGTGGGGCAGCCCCCGAGCGACCTCGCCACCATCTGGGGCTTCTGTCGGAGCATCTTGGCGCTGTTTTCAACTGTCTAATTTGTAAATGCTGTGACTCACCCAAAATTACAGAGCCGAGCTAATATGGAATTAAGAATTTATAGATTTCCTTTTCCCTCATGCAGTTCCTTGAGTTTGGGGAAATTTCAGTTCAGAACGAGAGGGTCCTCTAACCAAGGCCTCAGGCGTGTTTGAGGCCTTGCCGATGCCTGGCTGGTCGGGTAGGTGACCTCTCGGGGCCTTACACTGAAGACCTGTCTTCTGCCCCTGTGCCTCAGGTTCCGGGCCCCGCAGCCCCTCCAGCTCCTAGGTGGAGGGGGTCCTAGTGCCACGGTGGTGGGAGCAGCGGACGAGCCTTCTGGAGCTTACTTGCCGCGGTCTGGTCCAGTGACCTCGGGGGGCTGGAAATGTGGGGGCCGCACAGACTATTTGATGAGCAGCCCCTGTTTGTGCACAGCACCTTCGGACTTCCAGAGAGTGCTGGTCTTGCAAACCCTCACAATGAGACCTTCTTGGCACAGGGGGTCTCGTTTGATGGGTGAGGAAGCAGAGGCTCAGCGTGGGGCTTTCAGTGCCACCTTGGGAGGTGAGAGCTCAGAGCTGCAAACATCCCAAGAGCATCCATCTGGACAGAGGTTAGCTTGTCACTTGGCACTCCTGTGAGACCGTGTCCAACCTGAGTCTGAGCTGGGGGCTCCTCTGCAGGGCGCTTGGTTCCTGCCCTGCCTCCTTCACCCCCACCATGGGTGGTGGTGACACCTTGAGCTCCCCCCACCCCTCACTTCCCATTCTAGACCCAAACACTCACGGGCTCTTTATGGGTCCCAGACAGCCCCCTTCTGCCAACCTCAGACGGCTGCTTGGGGGGTCTGGGGTGGCCCCTCATGGTACCCTGCCAGCCCCAATGCATGCTCCCTCAGCTCCCTCCATCTGCAACCAGGGCTCCCTCTCCCCCCAGTCTCCACTGCTTCTCTGGGACGTCCATACCAGCCTCCTATCCCAGCCCTTCCATGCTTCCCGCTCGGACCTACTCTTCACCCTGCAGCCAAGCGATTTTTTCAAGAAGCACAGCTGACCACTGCTCTTAGGATCAAGTGCAAACCCTTTGTCACCCTCCTCCTTCTAGACTTCAGCCCCTGCAGAACGTTTCCTCCGGTCCTCGAATTTCCCTGTAGGCCCTTGCCGGAGCTGTGCCTTCTGCCTGGGATGCCTCCCCATGTCCTCATCGCTGGTCTTTCTCTCCTGCGTGCGGCGTCTACTTCCCTTATTCCCAGGAGGCCTTGCCAGCATTGAGGATTTGGGGGTGCGATATGAAAATTTTACTTGGCAATAAAGGGGCAAGTGAAGCTTTCAGTGTGTGTTTATGGACGCCAGTGGCTAGAAATCTTAAAAGTAATGATCTGTACTCATTGATTTCTGTTGTGTTGCTTTCCCCAAGAAGATTGATGGAGGCAGAGAGTGTGCCCAAGAGGGTGGCCCTTTATTTACAGGCCATCTTAAATAGAGTCGTGATAAAGAGAAGGATTCTGGGTCTACGGTGTGAGAGATGTGAGAGGTTTTCACCTAACAAGGCTGTTGGGCTGTTGTGGCCACACTTGGTGCGATTTGTTGAAGCAGGTGGATAATGAGCTTATCGCTGTGATGCAAATGAAGAGACGCAGTTCACACTCTCCCTGCCCGTGTTTCTGCCTCATGAGCTTTGCTTGTTTAAAAAAAGCCACTGAGGATCTTGGTTTTGTTGCAGATAGGATTCCAATTGGAAGGGAGTATGCTGGTCCCCCAAAGACGTCTACACCCTAGCTCGGGGAGCCTGTCCGTCTGTTACTTTACATGGCAAGAGGGACTTCGCAGATGGGACTAAGTCACAGGAATGGAGACGGAGAGATATCCTGGGTTATCCAGGGGGGCCCGACACAGTCATGGGGTCCTTATAAGAGAGGCTGGGAGAGTCAGAGGAGAGATGATGGGATGGTGGAAGCAGGGATTGGGGTGATGGGCTTTGGAGATGGAAGAAGGGGCTATAAGCCAAGGAACGTAGACAGCTTCTAGAAGCTGGAAAAGGCAAGGGAACAGATTCTCCCCTAGAGCTTCCAGCAGGAACCAGCCCAGTCGACACCTGGGCTTCAACCTTGTGAGACCCTTGTGAGACCGTAGATTTGTGTTGTTTTAAGTCACCAAATTTGCGATACTTTGTTACAGCAGACGTAGGAAACTGAGAGAGACCCATCGGCCGAGCTTTAAAGGGACATCAAGTTTGGCCAGTTGTCCTGTCCCTACGGTGGGCTCTCATTTTGCTTAAGTCCTGGCAACACTGTCCTGCTTTTTGTAAGTGACCAGAGCTTATATGGGGCACCAAATCTTCTTTGCCCTGCCTGGGTATACTCATACCTTTCGGGAGGTGAATGTTTTGCCTCCTTCTCTTCTGGAATGACCCACGCTGGGCCATTCGTGGGAAACAGCTGGTGAAACGAAAGGCAGCTCCCTGGGGGGATGATGAGCGGGGACCCGCGGGGGGTCCCTCAGAGCCAGCACCTGAGCTCTGCTTACCTCTGGGAAATATTTGAGGCTTGTGTATCGGCTGCATGCCGGCTACATCCGACTGTCCATCCTCATGGGCATGGCCAGGTGTGTGTGCAGGTGGGCAAGGAGAACCGAGCTGTTCTTGCGGGACAGTGCCTTCTCCCTGCTTATTCCGGAGCCAGGGCTATCAGGATGTGGTCCTCACTCTCCTGTCCTGACCTGCCACCAGCACTGGGTCCCTTGAGCTGCCTCTCAGCCTCGGGGATGCGGTGGCTGCCCTCAGCCTGGGCTCTGCAGGCTTCTTCGTTTCTTCTGACCAGCTCCACGACCGTGGCTGGGGAGTGAGGGGCCTGGTAGCCTGGCCCCTGCCATCGAGGATGGAAAGGCTTGGCTGCATGGCTGCTGTGGGACCAGACCTCCTGGCCCCGTGTCATCATCAAACGAGCCTTAAAACCAGAGCTGCTTTAGCCTCAAACACGCGCCTCCAGAGATTAAGAAAGCTCGGTGGTGAATATTGCTCAGAGCTAATGATGGATTTATTATTCAGTAACTGGGATTATACTCTAGTCTGTTTATGGGTTTTTCCTCTAAATTGCTAATGTTTGAAGTGGAAACGTTCGATGCTGATTAATGCTTCTGCTTCAAGATTTCCTTTCAGGCAACTTATTTATAAATAACGTAGCTTTTCAAGGAACACCCGCAAGTTTCAGGGATAATTAGCATGATGAGACGCACAGCCAAAGCGGGGTGCTGGAGGGCCCCGTTCTCCATGTGGGGGTACGGAAATCTGGGTCTTGCGCCGTTGGGAGAAGGGGGTTTGCATGTGTGGATTCATTTGATTTTCAGAACAGCCGTGTGGGAGTAGTTTGTACAGAGGAGCCTAAGGCTTGCAGAGTTCAGAATTTCTGGGGGGACGCCACTCGAAAGAGGGGGCACTGGCACTTGGGCCGAGGCCGACAGCTCCTCCAGCATGGACGTCTCATTTCTTTGCCATCGGGGCTCCTTCTCCTTCCTCCCATCTCCCCAGCATCCCTGTTCCCTTTGACCCGTGGGGATTCTGAGTAGTTTTGAAAAAAGCATTAACATTCTTGGACCCTGAGATTGAAGACAAGTCCTCTCTCGCTCTCTTTTTCTTTTCGACAAGTTTTGGTGTGACTTTCGAGCTTCCTGCCCGGTGTACCTTCAGAATTGGGCAGATGAGGGAAAACCATCTGTCAGAGAGCAGGGGGGTCCCCGGTTTTGTCCTTCCAGGCTCCTAACTGCCCGCAACCCTGGTTGAATCTGTTTACCAGCAGCCGCTTCCGCCGACGCCTGTGCCCAGTGAGAGTGAATCACCATTTCCCTTTTCTCATTTCTGTCCCGTGTCCCTGTGTCATGGTCCTACTGCACCTGTTCTCTTATTAGAGGTAGGATGTTGTAACGGCTCATACAAGCTGTAGCCTGTGATCTGGGTTCTCGGGGGCTCATGGCACGTCTGAGGATGTTCACTTCAAACTGGCAGAGGATGGGATGACGGGGGAATGACCCAAGTTACGGGGAGAGTCTCGAGTCCCCTCTGTGTTGTGCAGAACCAGGCACGCAGCAGGTGCTTAGTAAATACTGCGGAGGGTGCGGCTGGGTGGCCGTGAGGTTGGCATGGGCAGGGGCAGATAAGGTCCCAGGCTGCGGAGAGCAGGTGTCACCTGGGGGTAGCCAGCGAGTCCACTTTTTATTTTTTATTTTTTTTTATTATTTTTTTTTTAAAGATTTTTTTATTTATTTGACAGAGAGAGACACAGCAAGAGAGGGAACACAAGCAGGGGGAGTGGGGGAGGGAGAAGCAGGCTTCCTGCTGAGCAGGGAGACCTATGCGGGGCTCGATCCCAGAACCCTGGGATCATGACCTGAGCCGAAGGCAGACGCTTAACGACTGAGCCACCCAGGCGCCCACGAGTCCACTTTTTAACGCTGGGGCCCAAAGGCTCTGCCTGCGAAATGGCACTTGATTTGGCTTTCGTCCGTCTTGTGTGTTGGGTTTCTTGTTCAGTGAGGAGAACAGAGGGGGGAAGGGAGGAGAGGGAGTGGAGGCTGAGCAGCGTGCGGGGTGGTGTGGCCGCGTACAGACTGCCGGGTCCGGGACGCCTCGGTGGAGCTGCCACACCCACAAAGTAGTGTGGGCATGGGGGGTGCGTGCCTGTGTGTGCACGAGTGTGCGCCCGGCACAGAGGAAAGAGAAAGGAACGCTTGCAAGGAGTAGAGCTTCTCGAAGACAAGCATTCGGTGGAGGCAGCCAGTCAGAGCTGGGGCAGCTTCCGGAATAGAAGCCCCCTGAGTTTCCACAGAAGTCTTGGGGGGGCTTTGCCCGGTTTGTGGAAAGTGCGTGTGTGACCCAGCAGTCCGGCTGGGTGACGCAGGAGAGGTGCCCGCCCTCGGTGAGGAGGCACACCTTTCCCGCTGCTTTTTGTTATTGTTTAACAAGTTTTGACTTTTGGAACAGTTTTCGTTTTATAGAAAAGTTGCACAGATAGTATAGAGTGTAACCAAGTACCCCTTGCCCCACTTCCCTTCTTCTTCTTCTTATTACAGATTTATTTATTTACTTGTTTGTTTTTAAGTAGGCTCCATGCCCACCTGGGGCTTGAACTCACAGCCCTGAGATCAAGAGTCGTGGTTCTACCGACTGAGCCAGCCAGCGCCCCACAGCCTCCCTTCTTGTTCACATCTTGCATCAGTGCAGTCCATTTGGCACATCTAAGGAACCCACACTGGTCCATCACTGCTAACTAATCTCCACAGTTTATTCTGATTTCCTTAGTTTTTACCTAATGTCCTCTTTTTTTTTTTTTTTAAGATTTTTTAATTTATATACTTGAGAGAGAGTGAGCGAGAGAGAGAAGGAGCAAGGGGAGGGCCAGAGGGAGAGGGAGAAGCAGACTCCCCGCTGAGCAGGGAGCCCAACGTGGGGCTTGATCCCACGACCCTGGGATCATGACCTGAGCCGAAGGCAGATGCTTAACCGACTGAGCCACCCAGGTGCCCTGCTGAAGTCCTCTTTGTATTCCAGGATCCCATACAGGATACCACATTATATTTAGTGATTGTGTTTCCTTAGCCTCCTCCGGTCTGTGGCCGTTTTTGGACAGTTTTGAGAAGTACCGGTCTGGTGTTCTGTAGAATGTCACAATTTGGGTTTATCTGATGTTTTTCTCATGCTTAGACTGCATAACGGGTTTTTGGAAGGAAGACCACAGAGGTCAGGTTCCCAACAAATCATCTCAGAGGTGCATCTGTCAACATGATTTATCACCATTGACCTTGGTTGACCTTGCTCACCAGGCTGAGGTGGTCTTTGCTGGGTTTCTCTGCTGTAAGGTCACCCCACCCCCTTTCCGAATTCCTCTTGGGAAGGAAGCCACCATGCACAGTCCCCATTTAGGAATCGGGGAGTTAGGAGAATGTCTACGTAAGTTATTTGGAATTTTTGTGTCGGAGACTTGTCTGTTCTCCCCCGTTGATTTATTTAAACATTTCTTTATATCAATATGGACTCATGGGTATTTAGATTACAGTCCTACACTATTCTGTTGCTTGGATTATTCCAGCTTTGACCAGTGGTGGCTTTTTCAGGTTGGCTCCTGTCTCCCTGACATGTCCCTATCCTTTCATTTTATGAGTTCTTCCTGCCTCAACACAATGCTCCAGGCTCATCTTGCATTTTCTGTGCCCTGGCCCTAGAATCAGCTGTTTCTCCAAGGGTCCCTGGTTCCTTTTGTTAGTTCCTTTTATGGGAGAATGTTATTAGAAACCAAGGTCTGAGTGTCGAGAGGGCTTGTTTCTACTGAGGTGCCATGGCTTCGAGCTCCTCTTATTGCACAGAGGTAGGAAATAGAGTGTGTATACTAACCTGTGTACAGCTACGTGTCTCCCCTTGCTTTTTGAATGCATTGCCAAGCCCTGGACCCGGCGTCCCGATCACCTATGAGAGCCATCCTTACATATCCCAGAGCGGAAAGGAAACGCCTAGACACGTGGCTGAATAGAGCAGGAACAAAAGGTCTACAAAAGATACAGAGAATAGTAAGAGGAACATCTGGGCACTTTCCACCCAGTGTAAGAAATAAGGTATGTGCAGTTTAAGCTGCCGTGAATGCCCCTCCCCAGTCACCCCCCCGGGAAACCTACAAAAGCAAAGCTACTGTTTAGTATCTTGGGCACGTTTTTATATTTTTACTCTGTATGTATGCCTAAATGATATATCTTATTGTTATGTATGTTGTCAAACTCCATAAAGATGTAATTTTACTGTTTTCCTGCAACTTGAATTTTCATTAACTGAGAACTTTTATACATATTTTTCTTCTGAGCAGTCCTGAGAAACACAAGAGTAAGTGTCTCCGTGGTTCTGACAGAGAAATAGAACTTACGGCAATGATACGATTTTTTTTTGCCAACTTCAAGCAGCTAATAAAAATGGGCTCAAATTTTTATCTTCAGAGACCAAAAGTCTGTGCTCTTTGTGCTACGGAACTGTTGAAGCTCATCAGGGAGGGAAGACGAAACTGGTCTCTATGGTCACTTGGTGACTGGACGACCGAACATCTCCCTTTACCTGGAATCCCAACCTCCCTCTGGGTTTTGCAGGCTCCAGAATTTTTGATAAAATGAGGACTCATATGGTTGGTTCAGACCCCCACCCCCTCATCACATACTTCCCTGCCAGCATCTGTGCCCGTCTCCTTCGCGTTCCTCCTGAGACTGGAAATAATGTATCCGGCTCAAAGCCACCCCCTCTTTATGTTCGCGCCAGATGCCGCCCCTGGAACTTCTCTCTGCCCCCCAGCACCGTTCCCTGCTCTCTGTTGGATCCTTCTCTGCACATTCACACATGCCGCTTCTCTCTCCCATCTGAGAAAAGAGAAAAAAATTCTCTCGCTCCCACTTCCTCCTCCCGCTACTGTCCTATTTTTCTGCTTTGTTTTGCTGTAGAACTTCTGGAAAGAGTTGTTCTGGCTTTCTGCAGTTCCTCCTCTCCCATTCTCTGTTAAACCCAGTCGGGTCAGATGTTTGCCCCTTCTGCCAATACTTTTACCAACCCTACCAAAACTGTGCCCATCCAGGTCACTAAGCACCTCCCAAGTCGCCACGTCCAGCGATTACTTCTCCGTCCTTCTCTTACTTGTCCTGTCACAGCATCTGTCCTCTCCCTTCCCCAAGAAATGCTTCTCTCCTTGCCTTTCAGGGTGCCCCATGCCTGGGATTCTTCTCACTTCACTCGGTCCCCTTACTGACCTCTGAGGGTTGGGGTATTCCCTGGGACCCACCCATAGACCTCTTTCCTGCTTGATCCATACTCATACCCTTCTTGGTCTCATCCAGTCTTGTCACATTAAATCCATCCATATGCTGAAGAATTCCAAATTTGTATCTTAGCTCCAACTTTTCTCCTGAGTGCCAGACTCATACCCAGGCCCACGCAGCGCTTCCCCTTGGAGGTCTAACGGACATCCCAGCAGAACAGGTGCCATCTGTCCCCCATCGTCCCTCCCAACACTTTCCCATCTCAGCAAATGGCACCTCCATCCTTCCAGATGCTTGGACCACAGACTCTGAGTCGACCTTGACTCCCATGTTCCTCTCAAGTAGTACATCTTAAGCTGTTCCAGAATTCCATCCCCAGGCACCACCTCCACTGCCCCAGTCATCTCCCGGCTGGATTGTGGCACTAGCCTCTAGTTTTTTCTTTCTGCCCTGTCCACACAGCTTTCTGGCCAGGTCCGTCTCTACACTGCAGCTTTGAAACTGAAATCAGGGTGATGGCTTTAAACCTTAAATCAGGTCATGACACTCCTCAATCCAGAACCCTCCAAATGCCCTGTCTCACTCAGAGTGAAAGCTGATGGCCCCCCTCAGCTGTTTCCTCTTGACTTATTTACTAAAACTCTTCCCTGCAAAAACCTAGCTGGTTAACTTTATCACCTTCTTCACATGCTGGGTCAAACATTTTCTTCTCCGTGAGGCCTCTGCAGACCACCCTGTTTAGTGCTGGTCGCCCCCTCACCAGGCGTGAGCACCTTCCATGTTAGCTCTGTAACTTCTTGGTTATTGTCTGCACCCCCTCCAGAGCAGGAGTCTGGAAGCTCAGGGGCTTGGCTGGCCTCATTTCGCCCCGGGTCCCCAGGCCTGACACACGATGTAAGAGGCAGTTGCCAGCAGGCTGCTTCAGTGACAGTCTACACTCAAGAGCAAGGGCCTGCTTCAGCCTTACAATCTGGGCCCCTCCCTTGCCTCACCCTAGTCCTGACCCTACCTGCAGCAAAGTCAGGCAACTTCGTGCCCCATCTGCCCCAGCGTCCTCAAAACCCCAGAACCAACCTTTCTTGGCTGCTTGGCCTCTGTGAGTGTCCATCCAGGGAGGGTCCCTCACCCTGGCCACCAGGGTGGCATCCGTGTGGACACTGACTGGTGGGCTTGGTTTCCTCCAGAGAGGACCAGGCCAGAGGCACAACCACTCCACTCTCCATGCTTGTCATCCACGGGGTGACTCAGTCCCTGGGCCTTCCCAGCAATACTTCTCTGTATTTGTTGCACTGAATAGCACTAGAATTGTAGGTCTTTTTCAGATATTTTTATTTTATTTTACTTTTAAGAATTTTATTTATTTGAGAGAGAGGGAATGAGAGAGAGAGCACACGAGCAGGGGGAGGGGCAGAGGGAGAGAGAAAAGCGGACTCCCCACTCAGCGGGGAGCCCGACGTGGGGCTTGATCCCGGGACCCTGGGATCATGACCTGAGCCAAAGCAGACGCTTAACTGACTGAGCCACCCAGGCGCCCCCAGACATTTTTATTTTAAATCAAATTCATTAAAATACACTTTATTTCACCACCTAGGACATCTGTACATTATAGATCTCAAAGAGAAGTTTCAGGAAACAATTTTTTACACTCATTAGAGGTGATGTATTCTGTCTAGTATTCTACTTTGTTTTGAAAATCCCCAGCAGTCTGTAAGCCAAGGCTATTTCCACCATGCTCATCATCTTACAGATGACATATCTCAGCCCTAAAGAGCTACGGGTCTAGCAAAGTTCACATCCTTTAATTTGCCAAAGAGCCAAGACTAGAACCCCATCCTCAGATTCCCACCCTGTGGCTTTTTAAGGCTCTTATAATTAATTTTAATGATTGTGCCATTGTGGCTTATTTAAATTACTCCAGGAGGGAACATCAGCTCTATTAAAGAAATTTTATTGTAGCTGCCCACCTGCTCTATTCAGGGAAATGGCATCTATTGTGGGATTTCTTCTGGGTAATTAAGAGAGTCTAAGAAGCTGGTTTTATAGTCATTGATTTAACTGTAGATAACAATGAAGTTAAACAATAAAGTTGGTTTCATCTACAGGAACATATGAATGATTTCAATTAGAAAGGGTATTCACCAAAAACACTGCTCAGGCGCCTGGGGAGGCATGCCAGCCCTTGCAGGACTCTGGACAGCTCCCACATGGTGTCCCTGGGTGCGGCTGTGATGTTGGGTAGGGGTCACAGTCCCATTCCACTAGGTGTCCTTGGGACAGAAACTGGTCCCTGGGTGTAGGTGTTGATGTTGACTTTTGGCTGTTTTTGGCTATTAGACCCAGCCAGGAGCTTTGAGAAATACAGTCTTGGGCTCCACCCCAGCTCTGTTGACTCAGAGTCTACGTGTCTTAATTCAAGATACTTGGACTCCATCCACTGGGTCATGGGAGCCACTGTTTCAAATTTCTATAAATTGTAGTACAACTTAGTTCCCTTGAGCTGCTCTAACAAAATATCATAGATTGAGTGACTTATGAAAAACAAACATTTATTTCTTATGCTTGTGGAGGTTGGGAATCAGGATCATGGTGCCAGCCGACTTGGTGTTTAGTGAGGGCTTCCTGGTTCATAGATGGTGCCTTCTTGCTGTGTCGTCACATGGTGGAAGGGTGAGGGAGCTCTCTGGGGGCTCTTTTCTAAGGACCCAAATCCCATTCATGAGAGCTCCACCCTCATGACCTAATCACCTCTCAGAAGTTCCCCACTTCCTAATACTATCGTATTGGGGATTAGATTTTTCAAACATAAGAAGTTTGGGGGACACAAACCTTCAGACCATATCATATGGTCAAATATATGAAACATAAAATGTACCATTTCAGCCACTTTCAAGTGTATAGTGAGTTCAGCAGCATTAATCACATTCACGTTGTTGTGTTATCATCCCCACCATCCAGCTCCAGAACTCTTTTCCTTTGCAAAACTGGAGCTCTGTGCCCATTACAAAAGAATTCCCCATTCCCTGCCTTCCCCAGCCCCTGGCAGCCACTACTGTGCGCTTTGTCCCTATGAATTTCACTATTTTAGGTACTTCATTTAAGTGGAATCACACAATTATCTTTCTGTGACTTAATTTGGTATGACGTCCTCCAGGCTCATCCATGTTATAGCATGTGTCAGAATTTCCCTCCTTTTTAAGGCTGCATAATATGCCATTTTATGAATACACCACGTTTTGTTTATCAATTCAACTGTCAGTGGACACTTGGGTTGCTTCACCCTTTTGGCTATTGTGAATAATGCTACAGTGAACAGGAGTGTACAAATATCTCTTCAGGGTCCTGCTTTTAATTCTTTTGGGTAAATACTCAGAAGAGGAGTTGCTTTTAATTTCTTGAGGAATTTCTATATGGTTTGCCATCGGTTTTACCATTTTACATTTCCAAAGTGCACAAGGGTTCCAACTTCTCCACATCCTTGCCAACACTTACTGTTTTCTGTTTTTTTGTTTCTTTGTTTTTGATGGTAGCCATTCTAGTAGGAGTGAAGTGATATCTCAGTGTGGCTTTGATTGCATTTTCCTGATGATCAGCGATGTGGAGCGTCCTCTTACATGTGGGAGCACTGTGGGGACTTTGAGCAGTTCCGTGGTGGGGAGGTGTGGAGTGCAGGTGATACTGGCCCCCCCTTGCACCCACACATCAAGCTTCCTACATGCCACTTGCGTGGATTCTGTGGGAACATGGTGTGTCCAGGATGCTGTCCCCAAGCCAGGAGGGAGCATTGTTTGTTTGTTTATGTATTTTATTATTTTTAAAGATTTATTTATTTGAGAGAGAGAGAGCATGCGAGTGGGTGGGGAGGGGCACAGGGAGAGGGAGAGAGAGAATCTCAAGCGGACTCCACACTGAGCATGGAGCCTGACATGGGGCTCGATCTCGCCACCCTGAGACCACGACCTGAGCCGAAACCGAGAGTCAGACACCTAACGGACTGTGCCATCCAGGCGCCCTGGGAGGATTGTTTATTTTGACAGGTGGTCTGCACCAAACCCACTACGTTTGCTGCAGGACTGTGTTCTCACTATTACTGGGATGAAGGCAGAGGGGCTGAGGCAGGCGGCAGAGCATTTGAAAGCCATGTCTGTGGCTGTGGGTGCCTTTGTGGGAGCGGTGGGCTTTAGTGCCCCATACTGTCTGGTATTTTCACTGCTCCTCCTCCTGGGTGCATGGGAGGATTGTGCTTCTCCACTTCCTCAGAGTCAGAGATAACCATGTGACTTGCTTCGGCCAAGGAAATTGGAGCAGAAGTGATGGGCAGGTAGTTGCTTTAAGAGACTTTCCATGCTCTCTCTTCCTCAGTCACATCAGTCCTAGAAGCTTATGTTGAGAAAGCCTTGCCATAATGTGGTCTCTGCCCTGGAGTGGAAACCAGACCCACAGCAGAGGTTGAATGAGCCAGATAGAAGCCATTACTAAGCTTCAGCACTGTGATTTAGGAGCTCTTTGTTATAGCAGCACAGCCTAGCCTGTGCTGACTAATCGAGGAGGAACCTGCAAAGTGTTTTACATGCAAAAGTAGGTTAAGATGAAAATGTAGCCTTTGGGGTAACTCCATATGCTTCTTAGTACCCCGAGGTAATGAACCCCTCAGATGTAGCAGAGGTTTTGAGACCGCTAATGGGCCGCAGTTTCCTGTAGGTAAGTCTCTTGCTGAAGAGTTCTTTACCGGACATGAATGGTTTCATTTTGTCAGCAGCACACAGCTCTGGCTCCCAGGTGGGGCTGGGAGCTGATGGGAGCTCACTTGGGAGCAGCTCCACCTGTGTTAATGACTTCTGTGTTTTCTGGTGCTTAGCAAATCCAGAGCCAATTTTGATTTTAGGAGACAACCCCAAACTCTGTGGACCTCATTATACTTCCAAAGCAGGAGGGTCATTCTTTTTAGTAATTATTCCCACCTGTTTTTGAAAGTGGGAATGCCTTTTTAATACCAAAACATTTCCCAGACCTCTCCTCCTTGGCCACAGTCATGTTTTTAGTACCATTTTGGTCATTCAGTAACTATTCATTGAATGAATCTTTTTAAGTTTAACTTTCCATTATAGAACTTTTCAAATAGCCACAAAAGCAGAGAGAATTATATCATCAGTTCCTGTTATGTGATGAATTGTGTCCCCTCTCCCCACCCTCCAAATTCGTATGTTGAAGTCCTATCCCCCACTACCTCAGAATGTGACTGTATTGGGAGACAGGGTCTTTAAAGAGGTATGTATGTCACTATGAGGTTATTAGAATGGGCCCCAATCCAATCTGACAGGTGTCCTTATAAGAAGAGGAGATAAAGACACAGACACTCACAGAAGGAAGATGGTAACAAGACACAGGGAGAAGGTGGCCATCCACAAGCTGAGGAGAGAGGCCTCAGAAGAGACAAGCCTTGCCGACACCTTGATCTGAAACTTCCAGCCTCCGGAATTGTGAGAAAATAAATTTCTGTTGTCTAAGCCACCCAGACTTGCAATGGCAGCCTTAGCAGACTCCTGCAGTCCCCATGCAACATCCTCCAGCTTCAGCATTTTCAATAAATTATCTTCCTGGGTTGCCTCTGCTGTGTCCGGAGCATGGGGCATACAGCCCAGAGTTGGAGATAGCGTCTACTCTTGTGAAGCTTACTACCTATAGGAACTGGAAAAATTCACGAGGAAAAACTGTAACTAAGAGCACTTAGAATTTTCATAACTACACAACATCTGTATACCTCAGAAACCATTGCCAGAACGGAGTACAGCCAGTCTTCCAGCAGCGCTGAGGATGCAGATGAATTCTCGGAGCCTTTCAACAGTTGTGCATTCGTGGGGTCAACATTTAGGGACCAAGGCTTCAGATATTAGATGGGTTTATGGTGTAAATTGAACGAAAATGGAGGAAGTATGGTCCAAGCAGCTTTGCCCCGTCAAGCCAAACCTGTCATAGGCCACTTCTGGGAGGAAGCTGGCCCCAAGAGAAGCCAAGATGCAAACACCATTCTTATACAATAAATGAGAGGATGAGGAGTCACATTGAGAAGTGATTCACTGCTTACAGATGGATTCATCCAGCATTCCTTTAAATACCAAATCCCCTTGTACATTTAAAAATACCCAAGTTCACTCAAAAACATTATGCTGAGTGAAAGATGCCAGACACAAAAGTCTACGTATTGCACAGTTCCATTTATACGATGCTTCTAGAAGAGGCCTAATTATAGGGAAAGAAGATTGGTGGTTGCCTAGGCCTGGGGATGTAGGTGGGATTGGCTGCAGTCAGACATGGGGGTGGTGGGAACATTCTAAAACTGCATTGTGATAGTTGTGCAACTGAATACATCCACTAAAATCATTACCGCTTATAACAGGTGAATTGTGTAGTATACAAATTATACGTCCATGAAACTGTAAAAAAATAACAGTTCAGCTCTGTGGAAAATCAAGGGAGTCTTCTCGGAGGAAGTAGGCTCTGAGCTGGATGTGAAGTACTGAGTGTCTTTAAGTGAGGAGGGGATTCCAGATGGAGGAGCACCATCCTGGGGGAGATGACAAGCCAATGACTGGGGTGGAAGGGAGGAGAAGCTTGTTGCAGGTGAGAACATCAGGGAATTGAAGGGATACTCAGAAATCTCAACTCTGGTTGCACATTCCAGCCACATTCCAGCCACCTGGAAAGCACAGTCGCCTGGGCCCCATTCCTGGGGGATTTGGATCTAGTTGGTCTGGGATAGATCTTAGACATTAGTTTTTTTTTGTGTTTTTTTTTTCCAGATGTTAGTATTTAAAAAATATTTTTTGAATAAAATAATATTCTGATTATATCATTTCTTTTTCATATATTAGCCGGAATGATTTTGTAGACACCTCTCTCTCACCTCTGCACTTACCCAGGGAGACAATTCATAGAGAAAAGGCAGGGTGAACACATGATTCTTTCACTTCATTTACCAGTTTCAAAGATGATGAATGTGTTTCCCATAATCTTCCAAAGGTGATCAGTTAGTTTTTTAAAACTATCATTATGAACTCATGGACTTGAACATATTTTAGGTTTCAAACCATTGCACTCATTAATCCTTATTGAAATTCAAATTGTTCTATCTTTAACCAATGGAGCATCTTCAACTTGGCCCTTGAGACCTTTTGATACAATCCCAGTCATTCTTGATAGCTTCCTCGCCTTTTTTTTTTTTTTTTTTTTTAATGGAGTAGTTTTATTTTTACATCCTCTCCCACCAGCTTCTTAGGTATGCATTCCTTGAATGTTCTTTTAGTGGTTGTCCTAGAGATTATGACATGCAGCCTTACTTCTAGACTATAGTGATTACAGAGTCTTCTTTTTTTTTTTTTTTTTTTTTTTTTTTTTTTTTTTTTTTTTTTTTTTACAGAGTCTTCTTTTAATGAGTACTTTGCTTCCTGGACAGTACAAAGACTTTTCATACAGACATCAGTATTTTTTGAGAGCTGTGCAGATCTCTGTGGCATCCAGGGTTGAATGGGTGGGATGTTAGATGGGCATTAGGTGTATTGAGGAAGTCGACAGCATGTAGGGGTAGAGAAGTCGACAGCATGTAGGGGTAGAGAAGAAGATAGGACTGAAAGTCTTCGATGAATAAGTACCAGTATGAATTTCCTAATTGGTTATCAGGTTCATATATTAAGAAATGTTTTTCTATTTTGTTTGGTGTAGCCTGATATGATGATGTGCCATTTTCAATATATAGGGCTGAGAAAGAGGAATACCCTATTGTTAGAGATGTTCCTGTCATTCAGGCACTGTAGGGAGTGAAATTAAAATTATACAGCCCAGGGCTGGCAGGGGGTTTGCATTTAAGATTCTCAGCATGAGACTTTGAATGCTCACAGGCACCAGCTCTTCCCTAGATGAGGGGTCTTCCTCTGTGCCTGATGCATTATTGAGGGCCTTACCTGTGAGGTCAGTTAGTTCTTTCAGAATCTGACAGATGAGGACGTGGGGGCTTCACAAGAGCCTCCCAGGCATGTACTCAAAGCCACACAGGGGCAGGTGGCACAGCTGGGATGTGAACTTAGGTCTGTCCAACTTCTGTTTCCAACTGAAAGGGACGAGAAAGCCTGCTTCCACTTCCAAGGGTCTGGCTGAGACCAAGTTTTCACTGACAACACATTCTAACCAAATAGGCTTGTTTTAGAATATAACTTGGAAGGAAGCATTGTCTTTATTATTCCTATTTTGGGAGTGCATTGATATACTTCACTTACTTTTTTATTTTGAAATAATTTTAGATTTATAGGAAGGTGCAAAGAAGTGTTCAGGGAGGTCCCACACACCCTTCACCTAATCCTCCCCAGTGTTGACATCTTGTATAAACTATAGCACAATAATAGCAAAACCAGGAAATTGACATTGGTATAAGCAATAGAACTTATTCAGAATTCACTAGTTATACATGCACAAATGTATGTGTGTGTGTGTACGTGCATAGTTTGATGCAACCACACGTGTAGCTAGCTTCTTGTGACCAGTGACCACCACCACAATCAAGATATTTAACTGTGTCATCACCCAAAGACTCCATCCTGCAACTCCTTTGTAGCCACACACACACACACACACACACACACACACACTCTTGTATCATTCCTAACCCCTGGCAACCCCTAATCTGCTCTGTCCTTCATATCTGTATTATTTCATGAATGTCATGTAAAAGGAATCTTGAAGTATGTATATCTTTTTGAGATGGACTTTTAGCCCTCGGCGTAATTTCTTTGAGGTTTATCCATGTTGTTGCATGTGTCAATAGTTCATTCTTTTTATTGCTGAGTAGTAGTCTGTGGTATGGGTGTGTCATAGTTTAACTGTTCAACCATCAAAGGACATTTAGGAGGTTTCCAGTTTGGGGCTATTATGAATAAAGCTGTGAGCATTCATGTAAAATTTCTGTATGAAATTAAGTTTTCTTTTTGAGATAAATGCCCAAGTATCTGCAATTGCTGAGTCATATGGTAAGTCTACTTTTAGTTTTAAAGGAGTTGCCAAACTATTTTCCAGAGTGGCTGTACCATTTTATATTTCCAACAGCAATGTATGAATGATCCAATTTCTCAGCATCCTTGCCAGGTGTTGTTACTGTTTTTTATTTTAGCCATTTGGATACGTGTGTAGTGCTATCTCATTGTGTTTTCTTTACATTTTTCTAATGGCTAATAATGTTGGACTTTTTTTCATGTGATTATTTGCCATCTGTTTATCTTCTTAGGTGAAGTGCCTTTCATGTCTTTTGCCCATTTTCTAATTATATTTTTCTGTTGAGTTTTGAGGGTTCTTCATATATTTTAGATTCAAGTCCTTTATTGGATATATGCTTTACATATGTTTTCTCCCAGGCTGTAATTTGTCTTTTCATTGTCTTAACATGACCTTTGGCAGGCAGAAGTTTTAAATTTTGATGAGGTCCAGTTGATCAGCTTTCCTCTTATGGATACTGCCTTTGGTATCAAGTCTAAGAATTCTTTGCCAAATCTTAGGTCTCACAGTTCTCTCCTGTGGTTTTCTTTCTAGAAGTTTTTTGGTTTATGTTTTAGATTTAAGTCCACAACACATTGTGAGTTGATTTTTGTATAATCTGTGAGGTGTAGATAAAAAAATTTTTTGGACATTTCTACATGTCCAAGTGCTCCAGCACCATTTATTGAAAAGGCTCTCTCTCATCCACTGAATTGCTTTCACTCTTTTTTTCAAAAATTAGTTGTGCATATTGGAGTGGATCATTTTTTTCTGGGTTCTATATTCAGTTCTATTGATTTATTTGTCTATCCCTCTGCCAATAGCAAACAGTTATAGCTCTACAGTAAGCCTTAATATTGAGTAGAGTGATTTCTCCCACTCCATTCTTCTTTTTTTGAGAATATTTAGCTATTCTAGGGCCTTTTCCTTTCCAAATAAGTTTTAGAATAAGTTTATCTGTATCAACAAAAAACCATGCTGAGATTTTCATAGGACTTTTGCTAAACCTATAGACCGGTTTAGGACAGAGTTGACATTTTTTTTTTTTTTAATGTTGAGTTTTCCAATCCATGAACATAGTATATCTCTCCCAAGTATTTAGATCTTCCTTGATTTCTTTTTCACCAGCATTTTTAAAGTTTCATCATACACATCCTGTACATTTTAAAACATTCATTCATGGATATCTCATTATCTTTGGAGCAATTGTAAGTGGTATTGCATTTAAAAATTTTGATTTCTGTTTGTTGTCATTATATAGACATAAAATTGATGTTCATGTATTGCTCTTGTATCTTGCAGCCTCTTAGTGAATATGTTTTTCTCTCAGCACTGTGGGCTGTATCCCATAAATTTGGTATGTTGTGGGTTTTTTAAAATCCATTTCTGTGTGATTTAAATTTTCCTTTGAGATTTCCACTTTGGCCTGTGGATTATTTAGAAGTGTGTTATTTAGTTTCCAAGTATTTGGAGATTTTTCTGTAGTCTTTCTGCTACTGATTTCTAGTTTGATTCCGTTTTGGTCAGAGAAGATATTCTGCTTAATTTCAATTCCTTTGAATTTATTAAGGTTTATTTTGTGATCTAGGATATGGTCTGTCTTAGTGCATGTTTCATAGCCCTTGAAAAGAATGTGTACCATGCTGTTGTTGGGTAGAGTGGTCTGTACATGTCAATTAGATCCTAATGGTTGACGGTGTTGTTCAGTTCTTCTATATCCTTGCTGATTTCCTGTCTAGTAGTTCTTTCAGTTTCTGAGAGTTGAGATACTGAAGTTCCCAAATATCATTGTAAATTTGTCTTTTTCCTTTTGGCTAGATCAGTTTTTTCTTCATATATTTTTGAGGCTCTACTATTTGATAAGTATACATTTAGGGATTGCTTTATGTTCTTGATAGTTGATACTTTTAATTATGTAATATACTTTTTTTTTTTTGAAATGTTGCTCATTCTTTAATGAGTAAATGTGTAAAATGAAGATTAAAACAATAATGCAGTATCACTGTTTGGCCAAAAGGTAAGAGATAAATAATATTCTACAAAAATTAAAGATGGTAAGTAATGTCCAGCCTTATACAAAATGGATGGAAATAGGTACTTTTCATAAATAGGTAATAGAAGTGTACTTCTGTAAAGATTGTTGGAAGCGTAAATGGTAGTACCTAAACAATCATAAATGTGTACTTTATTTTTACTTTTTAGTGTACATACCTTTTTAAAAATTTTTTATTGTTATGTTAATCACCATACATTACATCATTAGTTTTTGATGTAGTGTTCCATGATTCATTGTTTGTGCATAACACCCAGTGCTCCATGCAATACGTGCCCTCTTTAATACCGATCACCAGGCTAACCCATCCTCCCACCCCCCTCCCCTCTAGAACCCTCAGTTTGTTTTTCAGAGTCCATCGTCTTTCATGGTTCGTCTCCCCCTCCGATTTCCCCCCCTTCATTCTTCCCCTCCTGCTATCTTCTTCTTTTTTTTTTTTTTAACATATATTGTATTATTTGTTTCAGAGGTACAGATCTGTGATTCAACAGTCTTGCACAATTCACAGCGCTCACCATAGCACATGCGCTCCCCAATGTCTATCACCCACCCCCCCCCCCCCCCCCCCCCCCCCCCACTCCAGCAACCCTCAGTTTGTTTCCTGAGATTAAGAATTCCTCATATCAGTGAGGTCATATGATACATGATTCTCTGATTGACTTATTTCGCTCAGCATAACATCTTCCAGTTCGATCCACGTCGTTGCAAATGGCAAGATCTCATTCCTTTTGATGGCTGAATAATATTCCATTGTATATATGTACCACATCTTCTTTATCAATTCATCTGTCAATGGACATCTTGGCTCTTCCTGCAGTTTGGATATTGTGGATATTGCTGCTATAAACATCGGGGTGCACGTACCCCTTCGGATCCCTACTTTTGTATCTTTGGGGTAAATACCCAGTAGTGCAATTGCTGGATCATATGGTAGCTCTATTTTCAACTTTTTGAGGAACCTCCATACCGTTTTCCAGAGTGGCTGCACCAGCTTGCATTCCCACCAATAGTGTAGGAGGGTTCCCCTTTCTCCGCATCCCCGCCAACGTCTGTCGTTTCCTGACTTGTTAATTTTAGCCATTCTGACTGGTGTGAGGTGGTATCTCATTGAGGTTTTGATTTGGATTTCCCTGATGCCGAGCGATGTTGAGTACTTTTTCATGTGTCTGTTGGCCATTTGGATGTCTTCTTTGGAAAAATGTCTGTTCATGTCTTCTGCCCATTTCTTGATTGGATCATTTGTTTTGTGGGTGTTGAGTTTAAGAAGTTCTTCATAGATTTTGGATACTAGCCCTTTATCTGATATGTCATTTGCAAATATCTTCTCCTATTCTGTCGGTTGTCTTTCGGTTTTGTTGACTGTTTCTTTTGCTGTGCAAAAGCTTTTTATATTGATGAAGTCCCAATAGTTAATTTTTGCCCTTGCTTCCCTTGCCTTTGGCGATGGTTCTAGGAAGAAGTTGCTGCGGCTGAGGTCGAAGAGGTTGCTGCCTGTGTTCTCCCTTAGGATTTTGATGGACTCCTGCCACATTGAGGTCTTTCAACCATTTTGAGTCTATTTTTGTGTGTGGTGTAAAGAAATGGTCGTTTCATTCTTATGCATGTGGCTGTCCAATTTTCCCAACACCATTTGTTGAAGAGACTGTCCTTTTTCCATTGGACATTCTTTCCTGCTTTGTCAAAGATGAGTTGACCATAGAGTTGAGGGTCCATTTCTGGGCTCTCTATTCTGTTCCATTGATCTATGTGTCTGTTTTTGTGCCAGTACCATACTGTCTTGATGATGACAGCTTTGTAATAGAGCTGGAAGTCCGGAATTGTGATGCCGCCAGCTTTGCTTTTCTTTTTCAACATTCCTCTGGCTATTCGGGGTCTTTTCTGGTTCCATACAAATTTTAGGATGATTTGTTCCATTTCTTTGAAAAAAGTGGATGGTATTTTGATGGGGATTGCATTGAATGTGTAGATGGCTCTAGGTAGCATTGACATCTTCACAATATTTGTTCTTCTAATCCATGAGCATGGAATGTTTTTCCATTTCTTTGTGTCTTCCTCAATTTCTTTCATGAGTATTTTATACTTTCCTGAGTACAGATCCTTTGCCTCTTTGGTTAGATTTATTCCCAGGTATACTTATGGTTTTGGGTGCAATTGTAAATGGGATCAACTCCTTAATTTCTCTTTCTTCTGTCTTGTTGTTGGTGTATAGGAATGCCACTGATTTCTGTGCATTGATTTTATATCCTGCCACTTTACTGAATTCCTGTATGAGTTCTAGCACTTTTGGGGTGGAGTCTTTTAGGTTTCCACATAAAGTATCATATCATCTGCAAAGAGTGAGAGTTTGACTTCTTCTTTGCCGATTTGGATGCCTTTGATTTCTTTTTGTTGTCTGATTGCTGTGGCTAGGACTTCTAATATTATGTTGAATAGCAGTGGTGATAGTGGACATCCCTGCCGCGTTCCTGACCTTCGGGGGAAAGCTCTCAGTTTTTCCCCATTGAGAATGATATTCGCTGTAGGTTTTTCATAGGTGGCTTTTATGATATTGAGGTATGTACCCTCTGTCTCTCTACTCTGAAGAGTTTTGATCAAGAAAGGATGCTGTACTTTGTCAAATGCTTTTTCTGCATCTATTGAGAGGATCATATGATTCTTGTTCTTTCTTTTGTTAATGTATTGTATCACGTTGATTGATTTGCGGATGTTGAAGCAACCTTGCAGCCCAGGGATAAATCCCACAGGGTTGTGGTGAATAATCCTTTTAATGTACTGTTGGATCCTATTGGCTAGTATTTTGGGGAGAATTTTTGCATCCATGTTCATCAAGGATATTGGTCTGTAGTTCTCCTTTTTGATGGGGTCTTTGGTTTGGGGATCAAGGTAATGGTGGCCTCATAAAACAAGTTTGGAAGTTTTCCTTCCATTTCTATTTTTTGGAACAGTTTCAGAATAGGTACTAATTCTTCTTGAAATGTTCGGTAGAATTCCCCTAGGAAGCCGTCTGGCCCTGGGCTTTTGTTTGTTGGGATTTTTGATGACTGCTTCAATTTCCTTAGTAGTTATAGGTCTGTTCAGGCTTTCTATTTCTTCCTGGTTCAGTTTTGGTAGTTGATACATCTCTAGGAATGGATCCATTTCTTCCAGGTTATCTAATTTGCTGGCATAGAGTTGCTCATAATATGTTCTTAAAATTATTTGTATTTCTTTGGTGTTGGTTGTGATCTCTCCTCTTTCATTCATGATTTTGTTGATTTGGGTCATTTCTCTTTTCTTTTTGATAAGTCTGGCCAGGGGTTTACCAATCTTGTTAATTCTTTCAAAGAACCAGCTCCTAGTTTCGTTGATCTGTTCTACTGTTCTTTTGGTTTCTATTTCATTGATTTCTGCTCTGATCTTTATTATTCCTCTTCTCCTGCTGGGTTTAGGCTTTATTTGCTGTTCTCTCTCCAGCTCCTTTAGGTGTAGGGTTAGGTTGTATATTTTAGACCTTTCTTGTTTCTTGAGAAAGGCTTGTGTTGCTATATACTTTCCTCTTAGGACTGCCTTTGCTGTATCCCAAAGATTTTGAACAGTTGTGTTTTCATTTTCATTTGTTTTCCATGAATTTTTTAAATTCTTCTTTAATTTCCTGGTTGACCCATTCATTCTTTAGTAGGATGCTCTTTAGCCTCCATGTATTTGAGTTCTTTCCGACTTTCCTCTTGTGATTGAGTTCTAGTTTCAAAGCATTGTGGTCTGAAAATAGGCAGGGAATGATCCCAATCTTTTGGTACCGGTTGAGACCTGATTTGTGACCTAGGATGTGATCTATTCTGGAGAATGTTCCATGGGCACTAGAGAAGAATGTGTATTCTGTTGCTTTGGGATGGAATGTTCTGAATATGTCTGTGAAGTCCATTTGGTCCAGTGTGTCATTTAAAGTCTTTATTTCCTTGTTGATCTTTTGCTTAGATGACCTGTCCATTTCAGTGAGGGGGTTGTTAAAGTCCCCCAGTATTATTGTATTGTTGTCAATGTGTTTCTTTGCTTTTGTTATTTTTTTTTTTTTTTTTATTTGACAGAGAGAAAGACAGCCAGAGAGGGAACACAAGCAGGGGGAGTGGGAGAGGGAGAAGCAGGCTTCCCGCTGAGCAGGGAGCCCGATGTGGGGCTCGATCCCAGGACTCTGGGATCACGACCTGAGCCGAAGGCAGACGCTTAACGACTGAGCCACCCAGGCGCCCCTTTGCTTTTGTTATTAATTGCCTTATATGATTGGCTGCTCCCATGTTAGGGGCATAGATATTTACAATTGTTAGATCTTCTTGTTGGATAGACCCTTTAAGTAGGATTTAGTGTCCTTCCTCATCTCTTATTATAGTCTTTGGTTTAAAATCTAATTTGTCTGATACAAAGATTGCCACCCCAGCTTTCTTTTGGTGTCCATTAGCATGGTAAATGGTTTTCCACCCCCTCACTTTCAATCTGGGGGTGTCTTTGGGTCTAAAATGAGTCTCTTGCAGACAGCATATCTGGGTCTTGTTTTTTAATCCAATCTGATAGCCTGTGTCTTTTGATTGGGGCATTTAGCCCATTTACATTCAGGGTAACTATTGAAAGATATGAATTTTGCCATTGTATTGCCTGTAAGGTGACTGTTACTATATATTGTCTGTGTTCCTTTCTGGTCTGTGTTGCTTTTAGGCTCCCTCTTTGCTTAGAGGACTCCTTTCAATATTTCTTGTAGGGCTGGTTCTGTGGTTGCAAATTCCTTTAGTTTTTGTTTGTCTTCTTTTTATCTCTCCTTCAATTTTCAATGACAGCCTAGCTGGATGTAGTATTCTTGGCTGCATATTTTTCTCATTTCGTGCTCTGAATATATCCTGCCAATCCTTTCTGGCCTGCCAGGTCTCTATGGATAGGCCTGTTGCCAATCTAATGTTTCTACCATTGTAGGTTACAGATCTCTTCTCCCGAGCTGCTTTCAGGATTTTCTCTTTATCTCTGAGACTCATAAGTTTTACTATTAGATGTCGGGGTGTTGACCTATTTTTATTGATTTTGAGAGGGGTTCTCTGTGCCTCCTGGATTTTGATGCCTGTCTCCTTCCCCAAATTAGGGAAGTTCTCTGCTATAATTTGCTCCAATATACCTTCTGCCTCCCTCTCTCTTTCTTCTTCTTCTGGGATCCCAATTGTTCTAACGTTGTTTCGTCTTATGGTATCGCTTATCTCTCGAATTCTGCACTCGTGATCCAGTAGTTGTTTATCTCTCTTTTTCTCAGCTTCTTTATTTTCCATCATTTGGTCTTCTGTATCACTGATTCTTTCTTCTGCCTCATTTATCCTAGCAGTTAGAGCCTCCGTTTTTTATTGCACCTCATTAATAACCTTTTTGATTTCGACTTGGTTAGGTTTTAGTTCTTTTATTTCTCCAGAAAGGGTTTCTCTAATAACTTCCATGCTTTTTTCAAGCCCAGCTAGTATCTTCAAAATCATCATTCTGAACTCTAGTTCCGACATCGTACTAATGTCCGTATTGAATAGGTCCCTGGCAGTCGGTACTGCCTCTTGTTCTTTTTGTTGAGGTGACTTTTTCCATCTTCTCATTTTGTCCAGAGGAGAATAGATTAATGAGAGAGCAAAATGGTAACAGGGTAACAACATCCCCAGAAAATATACTCTAAACAAATCAGAAAAGACCTGAAACCAGGGGAAAAGAAAGGGAAAGAAAGAAAAAAGGAAAAGAAAAAAAAAAAAAAAAGAAAAAGAAAAAGATAAAAACAAAAACAGAACAAAACAAAAAAAAACAGAATATGATCAAATATGATCAGGCTGGTACATAGATCAGTGCCACACACTAGATTTTGGGCATATTTTGGTCTGTTAGAAGAAAGTGCCTCCCAAAATTTTAAAGAAAGAAAAACTTATATATGTACAAAAATAAGGGTTAATATGATGAAGAATTGGAATATGAATGTAAAGATGAAAATTATAAAAAAATTTATAAAAGGAATTGATAAGAAGTTGTTTGAAAAAAGAAAGAAGAGGATTTAAAAAAAAAAGGGAGAGAGTATGATCAGGCAGGAGACTAGAACAAAGGCGAGATTTATGGTATATTTTGGTCTGTTATAAGAAACTGTGTCTCCAAATTTTAAGAGAACAACTTATATATATATACCAAAAATAAGGTTAACTACAATGAAGGGATAGAATATGACTCTAAAAATGAAAAATAAAAAAGATTTTTAAAAAAGGGGTTGATGTTGGTTGAAAAAGGGAAAAAGAAAAATTCAAAAAAAAGTAGAAAAAGAAAAAAAAGACAGTTAAAAAAAATTAACTTTAAAGACTAAAGAATCATGGTAAAAAAGCCATGGTTTCCATGTGCAGTAGTCCCCTAGCGCTGGAGTTCTGCCCTTCTCATTGATGGGTAAACTTGGTCTTGGCTGGCTGTCCTTGCTGATCTTCTGGGGGAGGGGCCTGTTGCCGTGGTTCCCAAATGTCTTTGCCGGAGGTGGAATTGCCCCGCCCTTGCCGGGTCCGGGCTAAGTAATCTGCTCGGGTTTGCTCTCGGGAGCTTTTGTTCCCTGCAAGCTTTCCGTACAGCTTTGGAAGCCGAGAGTGAAAATGGCGGCCCCCCAATCTCCGCCCCGGAGGAGCCGAGAACTCGGGGCCCCGCTCCTCAGTGTGCTCCCAGAGAAAAGCAGTCAATCACTCCCGTCTGCCCGGTCTCCGGCTGCACTCCGTGCTCACCCGGCCTGTGACCGAGCGTTTCTATCTCTGGCACCCGAGCCCAGGTGGAGTCTCCAAACCCAGCAGATCCCCGTGGTGCGCTCCCATGCCGCTCCTCCCGGGGGAGGAAGGGGAGTCTCCCCGGATCTGCCGCTTGTTGGGTCCCTGCTGGAGGAGCAGGGGCCCCGACTGTGCTGCGGATCATGGTTTATGGCAACCCCGAGCTGAGAGCCCGCTCCTCGGCTCCGTCTCTGCAGCCGGCTTCCCTGCTCTGATATTTGGGAGCTCCGCTGCACTCAGGCACCCCTGGTCTTTCTGTGACCCCGGGGGTCCTGAGACCACACTGTCCCGCGAGGGTTCCACCCCCCGCTTAGCCACCGGAGTGACGTCCCTCAGCAGAGCCGACTTCTAAAAGTCCCGATTTTGTGCTCCGCGGCTCTCTCACTTGCCAGAAGTGGCCGACGGAGGCCCCTCTCCCACCATCGATCCTCCCGAATATCTCCTCGGATTCACTTCTCCGCACACCCTACCTTCCAGAAAGTGGTCGCTTTTCTGTTCAGAGAGTTGTTGCTATTCTTTTCTTCGATCTCCTGTTGAGTTCGTAGGTGTTCAGAATGGTTTGATCTCTATCCAGCTGAATTCCTGAGACCAGACGAGACCCAGGTCTCCTACTCCTCCGCCATCTTGCTCCGCCGATCTGTAATATACTTCTTTGTCTTTATTAATTTTCTTTACTCAGAAGTCTATTTTTACGTGATATTATTGTAGCCACTTTCGCTTTCTCATGGCTAATGTTTGCATGGCATATCTTTTTACCATCTCTTTAGTTTCAGTCTACCAGTGTTGTATATTTGAAGTGAATTTCTTGTAGATAGCATGAGTGCGTTAGGTTTTTTAAAATCACACTGCCATTGACCTTTTTTTATTTGGTATATTTAGGCCATTTGTATTTGAAGTAATTCTTGATAGGTTAGGGCTTATGTCTGTATTTTACAATTTGTTTTTTGTTTGTTCCCTCTTTTTATTCCTTTGTTTCATTTTCCTTCCCTTCCTATGGGTTACCTAAATATATTTTAGCATCCCATTGGCCATATTTATAACGTATTGTTATACTGCTATATTTATGACATGTATTGTCAGGACTGCTGCCATGAACCTGGGTGTTCAAATATCTCTTTGAGACCCTGCTTTCAATTCTTTTGGGTATATACTCAGAAGTGGGATTGCTGGATGATATGGTAATTCTATTTTTAATATTTTGAGGAATTGCCATAGTATCTGTCCTCTTCTTTTCCTTACAAAATATCTATTGAAGATTCTGGGATATTTGACCTATAGACTGTCCCACAGTCTTATTTTGGATGAGGCAATTCACTGTGTTCCTTCATCTTCTTTCTTCTGCTCATTGGCAGCTGGATTCAGTGCCTATGTCAGACTTAGATTTTACCTCTTTGACAAGGTTAGGGGAAGCACATAATGTCTGTGAGTGTAGCAACTGTTGGTGCTCAACACCACTGTTACAGGATGATTTTAGCTCCCTAAAATCCATATGTTGAAGTCCTAACCCTCGGTTTCTCAGAATGTGGCTTTATTTGGATGAACAGTCTTTACGGAGGTAATCAAGGGTGAGCCCCAAATCCAATGCAACGGTGTCCTTAAAAGAAGAAGAAATTTGGACACAGACATATACAGAAGGAAGATGATGTGAAGATACAAGAATGCCATATGAGGATGAAGATGGCCATCTCCAAGCCAGGGAGAGGGGCCTGGAGCAAATCCTTCCCTCACGGCCTTCAGAAGGAACCAGCCCTGCCAGCACCTTGATCTCGGACTTTTAGCCTCCAGAACTGTAAGGCAATACATTTCTGTTGTTTAAGCCACTTAGTTTTTGGTACTTTGTTATGGCAGCCCCAGCAAACTAATATAGTCACTGGTTCTTATGTCAGTGCCTTGCTGGTCATTTTGGTTTTCTGATGCTTGCATTCCAGTAGGTCAGGAAGACCTCATGGGATGGAAATCCTCATGTCTTTGCATTTTGGTATCAGTTTGCTTATGCCTTCATACTTGAAAGGCAGTTTTTCCTGGATAGTAGGTCCTTGAGTATCGTAAATATTCTGGAAGTAATTAATCATAGTTGTCAAAAAGTCTGATAATTAGGGTGTCTAGGTGGCTCAGTCAGTTAAGTGTCTGCTTTCAGCTCAGGTCATGATCTTGGAGTCCTGGGATCGAGCCCCACATCGGGCTCCCTGCTCAGCGGGAAGTCTGCTTCTCCCCCTCCCTCTGCTGTTCCCCCTGCTTCTGCTCTCTCACTCTCTCTCAAATAAATAAAATAAAATCTTTAAAAAAAAAGTCTGATAATTATCTAATTTAGTTTCTCTTATGTGTCCTCTTTTATTTTTATATGCTCAATGGATATTTTTTCTGTGTGTGTGTGTAGTAATTTTATTAGAGTATCTCTTGATGTTGGTCATGCTGGATCAGCATTCTCAAGTACATGGTGGGCTTTCTCAATATGTAATTTCACTTTTTTAAAAGATTTTTTATTTTTTTTGAGAGCGAGAACAGAGCAAGAGAGAGCATGAGCAGTGGAGAGGAGCAGAGGGAGAGGGAGAAGCAGGTTTCCTGCTGAGCAGGGAGCCCCATGCGGGGTTCGATCCCAGGACCCTGGGATCATGACCTGAGCTGGAGGGAAACGCTTGACTGATTGAGCCACCTAGGCACCCCACTCTTGGTTTTAAATTCCAAGAAAGTTTCCAATATTTGTTTTTTTTCCCCTTGCTTTAGTTTTTTCTTTATGAACTCCGGTTGTGGATGTGCTAGATCTTCTTTGCTTGTCTTCGGTAGCTGTCGCTTGCTCTGGAATTCTTTTTTACCTCATTTTTGGCTTTTAATACTTTCTTCCTCTTCATCTTCTATTTTGTTATGGAATTTTCTGTTCTGTTTATTTGTTCTTGCATTCCTTCTAGTGTAGTCTTAGTTTCTGAAATAATTGCTTTCTTTTAAGAGTGAAAACATGTCTAATTCTTTCTTGAGCCCTGACATCTGATTTCTGAGTATTTCTAATTTTGATTCATATTGTTTCATGTTTTTTCTTAATTTCTTTCAGTTCAGTTTGGAACAAAGTTTATGTTTTTGATCTGTGTGGCATATATTTTTGGCATGCTTTTATTGCCTGAAGGAATGTTATTTTGCTCCTTGTTCTCTCCCCCTCACTTCTTTTTTTCTTATCAGGCTCTCATGTAATGGTATTTGATCATGATTTTGTTGTTGTTGTTGTTCTTTTTATGTGAAATTAGTTTTCCAGAACTAAGGAAGTAATCGAGGAGATGTGGTTCAGGAGAGCTTTTCTGTGCACATACAGCTTTGTCTTCTGTTATTTATACGCAGTGTTACATAAAAATATGACTTCCTGAGACTCACTATTTCCTTTCCCCACTTGTACCTGGACCTTCTCTTTTCTTCGTCTCTGCGGTCTCTGTCCTGTTTAATTTTGATGCCACTCCCAGTGGGCGTCCTCCATGTGGGTCCTGAGTTGGAAGGGAGCCCTGGTTGCCTTTTGGAGAGCTCAGAGCACCTTGGTACCCACTGTGAACTCTTTATCCCTCTACCGCTGTGGACAAACACCCTTCCCAGATTCTCTGTTGGGTTTCCCTGTGAATGTCTGTTGGCTCTTCCCAGGCTCCCCTGTTGTCAGGTTTCTTAGACACCCTGCTGCTTTACTGGTTGCTTCTGCTGATGTCAAGACCCACACAGGTCTTGAGGCTGTTGGTAGTCTGTTCCCACCTGCTTGTATTTTGGGGTTTGTAGGGAAACATTGTCACCTAGTTGTGTTGTAAATGTTGTCTGTGGTTTTGGGGTTTTAATCTACAGTTGCTACATTTGTTTTACGTGGGCATTTCAGGAAATTTCAAAACCATGCTGCCGACAACACTGCCACCTCCCCATGCCCTGCTTCTAGATTTTGCTTATTGCCTGGGCTCTTGATATGATGCCGCTGAATATCTGAGCCCTTGGAGCACATCTGTTCTTTTCTGTGGTTCTGCCAATGCACTAGTTCAGATCCAAACAGCACCAGAAGGTAAATTTGGAAGGGAAGTGTGGCCCTGTCAGTTGCTGGTGGGAGAACACCTTGTGGGGGGCAAGATCCTGCAACTTTCCTTTATTTGTGTCACAGAGAAATATGATTTGGGCAAAAAAAAAAAAAAAAGCAGGGGGAGAAGAGTAAGCAACATTTATGTCTACGTGGAGTGTGCGGTTCGGATGCCAAATGGCCAGTTTAGACACCATAGCAAAGGAGAGGCTGTGATGGGATGCTGGGGGGCACGGGCCCTGGGAATCTCGTCTACCCTTGTTCTAGCCAATCCCATGAATTCCTAGAGGTAACCTTGGTGAGTGGTGGTGTGGACTCCCCTGTCACCAGGCTCTGCCATGTGGCTCTGGGCAGTGCTGAATGTCTTCTTCAGCAGGTCGGTCGGGTGGGTGAATGACCCACCTGAGACTTACTCACTCTCCTGGTGGCGGCCATCCTGAGGACTATTAGTTTCTGGTTGGCCCCTTTCATTAGGTCTTTATCTCCAACAGACTTTCACATATGAGATGGAAATAGACACAGAGAGCTACAGAATGGCACTCTATTAGTCGGCCATGGCTGCTGTCACAAAGTACCACAGACCAGGGGGCTTGAACAACAGAAATGTATTGTCGTACGGTTCTGGAGTCTGGACGTCTAAGAACTTCACACAGTAAAGGAGCATAGGATACGGGGGAGGTCTGCATGGGATGGAGTTTGGTCAACATGGGTGCTGCGGGGTGAACTCCTGACAGTTCCTCACAGACCTGGGGGCTAGACTGGGTCTGAAGCATGAATGGAGAGTTGTGACTGGGACCAGGGAGTGTCTGCTGGTCGAGGAGGTGGGCACCTGTCACCTGTGTGGGGGTCTGAGCCCAGCTGTTGGTGACTCCATGTTGGCCTTGGAACACGAGTAGCCTAGTAGTATGGCAGTGACCAAGGATGAGTGTGTGTTTGTGTGCACACGGGCACATGTGTTCACACACACATGTAGTGGTGACAGGCAAAAGAAATAAGACAAGGTCATTTAAGCTTGGGTTCTGTCCTCCTAGGGAATGGGAAAACTTGGAAGGTTTGTGTACCTAGGCCTCGTATGGTAAGATTGATTTTAGGAAAGTGTCTGGAGAGCTGTGGTATTCATATCGAATCTACCTATGTTCTGATTAGTTCTGATGAGGCCTGATGAGTGGATGGATAGCCCCCTGGTGCTCCCTTAGATGGTCCTGATTATACCAAGTCAGTCCTGACTGGCAAGCTGGACCAGATCGAATCGAAGCAGGTTTTTAGTCAGTAAAGCAATTTTGACTTCATTTAAAAAATAAAAACGAAATAACTGAATATTCTTGGTGGGCCCTGAGTGTAGAGACAGAAGGAAACACAGAGTAGGGTTTGAAACCTTTACATCACAGATCAGTCTACATTCTGGCAAGCAAGGTACCAGTCATTAGTCTCCTGAGCCATGGGCTGTCCAGAAAGGGATTTCAGTGGGGAGTCCAGAGAAGGAAGGTGACCCCTAGTTTACACACCACCCAATGGGTAGATTTCCCATGTGACTGAAATGAAAAGACTAAAAATGGAAAGGAATGAACAGAGCCAAAGCTTACAAAATTCCAGGTGGGGACGGTGATGAACGCCAGTCTGAATCATTTTGTAGTTCCTGGAATGTTCCCACGTAGGTGTCTAAGCCAGAATCGGAGAGAGTGCCGCACTTCCTCACAAATCCTGTCTGAGGTGTTGCGTCTGCCAAGGAAACACCAGCATCTCTCAAGTGAGGCAAGAGTTGAGGAACCTCCTGACGGCCTGCCCAACTTTGAAAATTCGTGTGTCTCAAACGCACTAGAGCTTTTCCCTGCTTGTTAGAGTTGAAATGTGATTTTTGAGACCAGGTGACTTTGCCTCTTGTCTCTTCTCACGTTTTCCTGTATGTGGCAGAATAATATGAAACCCTTCCCATTATTCTGCAAAAATCAGAATCCTCCAACGCACACTACCCAGCCTGGTATGAAACAACCACAAACGCACATGCCAGTGGTTTTGAAAGTAATCCCCAGAGACACATTTTCTGATCACTGTTATTATTAGCACTACTAGTAGTTTTAAAGGAACATTTTGGAAGCACAACTTCGCTTTTTCTGTGTAGCAAAGTCCAAGCCTACAGCTTGTCGTATTTAAAGTATCTTGTAAAATCCATCCTAATGTCTTGTAATTCGCAGTCGTCAGGAAGCCTACGTCCAGAAAACTTCATACAGGATGAGGGAGAGAGAGAATGCCCTATCCTCAGTGGGGAAATGCCAAGAGTAGGTCTGACCTAGTAACTTAAGTATTGGCTGTTGAGGAAGTGAAAAAGAGGGGCTTGGAAAGTGCATGAGGTCAGAGGTTCTTCTTCTGGGAGAGGGATACATCTTGGGAAGCACAGTGCCTCCTGGAAGTGTAAAAGGAAGAAGGAATCAGCTGGAGGTAAGGAATTTAGTGAAACAACAAAGCATCAAGGAATGAAACTGAGAAAGACCAAAGAGTGGAGGGGAAGAGGGGGCAGAGGAGGAGGAGGGAAGGTAGGGAAGGAGGAGGAGGAGGGGGAGGAGAGGAGGAAGAGGGAGGGGGGAGGAGAAGGAGGAAGAGAAGGAGGAAGAGAGGGAGAGGGGAGGGAAGAGGAAAGGAGGGAGAGGGAAGGAGGGAGAGAAGGAAAACCTCTATTATTTATTAAAGAAACTATACTTCAGAGTTGTAAGAAATGAGGATATAGCTAAGCCAAGTTCTTTTTTTTTTTCTTTTTAAAGATTTTATTTATTTGACAGAGAGAGACAGCAAGAGAGGGAACACAAGTAGGGGGAGTGGGAGAGGGAGAAGCAGGCTTCCCACTGAGCAGGGAGCCTGATGCAGGGCTCGATGCGGGGCTCGATGCGGGGCTCGATGCGGGGCTCGATGCGGGGCTCGATCCCAGGACCCTGGGATCATGACCTGAGCCGAAGGCAGACGCTTAACGACTGAGCCACCCAGGTGCCCCTAAGCTAAGTTCTTAAGCAAGCCACACAAATCCCTCTTACTTCCTGCACCCAACTCCCTCCCCCGCCCAGCCCATCTCCTGCTGTTGCTGGTCCAGGCAAACTGGAGAGACTAAGGAAAATAAATAAAAATTTAAACAAACCTAGAATCCATACAATGTTACTGTAAGAAAAAAAAAGAAATGAGTCACAAAATATTTAGGCATATGAAGAGTCAAGAAGTAAAGAGACGAATGCAATATAATTAACAAGCAATTGCAAATGTTAAAAACACCATGAGTCAAGAAATTCAAAAAATTAGACTGGAAATGGATAAACACCAGGGGGATATGAAGTGGGAGTTTATAAAACTAAGGAAAGGAATTTTTCTTTCTTTCTTTTTTTTTTCCCTAAGGAAAGGAACGGAAGAAAAAAATAAAGTTATCTCTGAAATGAGTAGTAAATTATAAGGTGTCCAAGGGGACAGGAAGTTGCCACTGAATGTACAGTAAGCAGAGAAATGAATAGAATCAAGAAAATGACACAAATAAAGAAAGAGATGGAATACTGACCGTTGGAAAAAGATCCAGCATACCTATAGTTGGAGACCCTGAGGAAGAAAAGAGAAGCAATGGAACAGAACTAAAATTAAAGCTGTAATTCAAGAAAAAATTCCTGAAACAAAATATCTGAATCTGCTTGGAAATACAGCTGGCCCTTGAACCACATGGGTTTGAACTGCATGGGTCCGCTTCTTTGTGGACTTTTTTTTTTTAAGAGAAGTACAGTACAGTACTATAAATATTAAAATTTAAAATTTTAACATTTTCTTTTCTCTACTATGTTGTAAGAATACAGTAGATAATACAGAGAACGTACAGAATATGTGTTAATCTAAACTGCTTATGTTATCGTAAGGCTTTCCATCGGCAGTAGGCTGTTAGTCGTTTAGTTTTTGGGGAGTTAGACGTTGCATGTGGATTTTTAGCTGTGTGGGGATCGGCACCCCTAATCTCTGCATTGTTCAGGGACCACCTGTAGTCTGCTATCATTCTGAGAATGGTCAACTCAAAATTATGCTCTAAAGCTATTAGACTTTAAAGATACATGTACCGTAAATATAAATAAAGATAAATGTGCTATCAGCTGGGCCTCCAGGCAAAACGACCAAGTAACATGACATTTTCAAGAAACTCAAGGAAGAAAATATGAGCTAAGGGTTTTATATCCAGTCAACTGTCCTTGAAGCATCAAGGTTTTAGAAAAATAGTTAAAAGATGAAAGAAGTAGAAGAATACTGTACCCACCAGCCCTATTTAAAGAATCTACCAGAATTTGTGGTGTGCTGGGGGTGGTAGAAGCGGTCTGCCCTGGATGCAGGCAATAGGAGTTGCTTCATCTGCAGATAATTTAAAAGCAATGACAAAACTGACTAAAAGCTGGTCTGCTTTTTATTATCACCATGTTCCAGCACTGTTAAAGAATGTCAGTTGAGAAATGCCCCTCCTGGAAAAAAAATCTCTTTTTGGTCTAATGTCTACGCAATTTTTCCTGTTACTGGCATTTTAGTAATGTGCACAGGCTTCAAATGAGCATATCCGTGTTAGTTATGGTTTAATAAACATTGCTTTCTACATGGCACTGAATTTAGAGAACTCCCCCTTAGTCATCCTCTGACATACGTAGACTCAGGTACGCATGGATATTTTGAGAGTTAAGTTATAACTATTCAGAATCACTCAAGTTCCTTTCATGTACAGGCTTCTCCTGTGGGACTAGATATTCCTGCATTTAAATAGTAGATTTAGAAATAAACAATACTAGCACAGTAATAGTGAAGACAAAGAAACAGAATTTGAGTTTCTTCAATTCTGTCATTTTGTGTGACCATGTGACATCTTTATTTTGTGTTTAAAGTTGAAACAGTAAAACAGAGCATAAACTGTGAAGTGTAATACTTTCGTTTGTTAACAAAATAGTTGACACAGGAAATACTGTACTGAATTTGAATTGTAAAATGGAAATTAAAAAAAATTGTTATAAGTTAGAGATCAAGTCAAGCAAATAATGAGCATTACTAGTTATTATTTGATAACTCCTACAAATATTTTTGTCGTATCGAGGGTGGAGGTGTTAAAAACGACCCCACTCTGGGTGTCAAATATATGTATGCCATGCAGTAGAGGACAGATTTCATTCAGTGAAAAGATGTTTGGGGCAACTTTGGCAAAAGGACTGGTAGAGGGTATTAATATGGTTTTTAATTGCATATGTAACTGCTAAAAGGTAGGGGTAGATGTGGAAGAGTAGATATAAATGTATGTAAATTGACAAAATGGAAATAATCAGTAACAGTAATAGGTGAACGAGGGAGAAAGAAAGAAGAAAGTAGAATAAGCTCATGGATTGTCCTGCAGGTAGGAAAGTCAAAATATAGACTTTCCTAAATACCCAAAGTGGGGGAAAAACCTAAGGGAATGAAGAAAATAGACTACAAAGTGAAATACACATGGTAACTACAACACACAAAAAAATGACAGAGCTGAAATTGAACACACCAGCCACACTGAGAAATTGAAGTGGATTTATTTTTTTAAATCTATTTAAAGAGTATTTACATATTTATTTATTTTTGATTCTACTTATGAGTTTATTAACACATCTTTTTTTTTTTAAGTTTCAATTTAAACTCCAGTTAGTTAACATACAGTGTAATATTAGTTTCAGGTGTACGTATAGTGATTCAACACTTCCATACATCACTCGGTGCTCATCACAACAAATGCCCTCCTTACTCCCCATCACCTAGTTAACCCATCCCCCCACCGACTTCCCCTCTGGTAACCATCAGTTTGTTCTCTATAGTTAAGAGTCTGTTTCTTGGTTTGCCTCTGTCTCTCTCTTTTATCCCCTTTGCTCATATGTTTTGTTTCTTAAATTCCACATAAGTCAGTCAGATGGTATTTGTCTTTATCTGACTGACTTATTTCACTTAGCATAATACTCTCTAGCTCCATCCACGTTACTGCAAATAGCAAGATTTTATTCCTTTTGATGCCTGAGTACCACCTCTTCTTTATCCATTTATCAGTTGATGGACATTTGGGCTCTTTCCATAATTTGGCTACTGTTGATAATGCTGCTATAAACATTGGGGTGCATGTATCCCTTCAGACTAGTATTTTTGTATCTTTTGGGTGAATACCTGGTAGTGTAATTGCTGGATCAGAGGGCAGATCTATTTTTAACTTTTTGAGGAACCACCATACTGTTTTCCAGAGTGGCTGTACCAGCTTGGCCTTCCCACCAACAGTGCAAGAGGGTTCCCCTTTCTCTGTATCCTCACCAACACCTGTTGTTTCTTGTGGTTTTGATTTAGCCATTTTGACTTATCCCTGATGGTATGTGATGATGAGCATCTTTTCATGTGTCTGTTGGCCATCTGGAAGTCTTCTTTGGAGAAATATCTTTTCATGTTTTCTGCCCATTTTTTAACTGGATTACTTGTTTTTTTGCATGTTGAGTTTTATAAGTTCTTTATATATTTTGGATACCAACCCTTTATCAGATATGTCATTTGCAAATATCTTCTCCCATTCAGTAGGGTACCTTTCAGTTTTGTTGATCGTTTCCTTCGCTGTGTAAGTAGATTTAATCCACCGAATAAAAGACTTTCAGATTGGTTCACACAGTGGTGCCCAGCTCTGCTGTTTAAGAAAGTCATGCCTAAAACAAAGTAATTACAAAGGCTAGAAAGGATGGGAGGTGTACAGAAACAAAGCCAGTAGAAAGAAAAAGAAATTAGGGGTTTTAATTCTGATTTCAACTGTGAAAATAAATTAAAGGAAACCTCATTAAAAATAATCTCAGGAAACAAACTGAGGGTTGCTGGAGTGGTGCGGGGGGGGCGGTGGCTGGAGGGATGGGGTGGCTAGGTGATAGACATTGGGGAGGGTATGTGCTATGGTGAGCTCTGTGAATTGTGTAAGACTGATGAATCACATACCTGTACCTCTGAAACAAATAATACATTATATGTTTAAAAAAAAAAAAAGACAATAGCAGGAAAGGAAAAATGAAGGGGGGGAAATCGGAGGGGGAGACGAATCATGAGAGACTATGGACTCTGAGAAACAAACTGAAGGTTCTAGAGGGGAGGGGGGTGGGGGGATGGGTTAGCCTGGTAATGGGTATTAAAGAGGGCATGTTCTGCATGGAGCACTGGGTGTTATATGCAAACAATGAATCATGGAACACTACATCAAAAACCAATGATGTAATGTATGGTGATTAACATAACATAATAAAATAAAAAAGAATTAAATTTATTTAAAAAAGTTAGAAATTTGATTCTAAGACCTCCTTTAGGTACACCTAATATATCTGATACATTTGCAATACTTAGTTCAAAACATTTTTTCCTTTTAACATTGAGGAACCTCCTTGAAGTTGTGAAGCAGGAGATATGGACAGAAGCATACTCATTCTGGAGACCATGACAGCCACTTGCTCTCCAAGATGTGTGAAGGAGACAAAGGACTATGCCCCCAACATACCAGACTTTGTACCATGATAATAGAGAATACAACTTTGTTTCCAGAATACATGGAACATTTGTGAAAGTTGACATGTATTAGGTTACAAAGAAAACTTCAGTAAGTTCTTGTAACATGGAAATGATTCAAACAAAGTTTTGTCATCACAATGCAATAAAACTAGAAGTTAACCATAAGATAAAAAACAAAAGGGCCTTTCAACTTGGAAAATCATAAGATTAAACTCTATAAATTCATCAATCTATGGGATGCACATAAAGCTGTGCCTTAAAATAAAAAAATAAATGTATGAATTAAACATCCAACTCAAAATGTTAGATAAAGCTACCAAATAATCAGAGTGAGAGCAGAATGGCAAATAAGAGTAAAGTTGGAAACTGAAAAACAAAGAAGTAATAAACAACAAAATGCTGATTTTTAGGGAAGAAAATCAAGTAGACAAACCACTATCTAACCTAATTATGGGTGGGGGGCACAAATACACAAAATAAGAAATGACTGTAGGGAAATAGTCTACAAAATAGAGCATGTAAAAAAAAATCATTAGAAGTTACTTTTTGTAATACTGTGCAAATAAATGTGAAGACCTAGATGGAAAGAGTACTTCTCTAGGAAAATGGAATTACCCAAATGGACCCCAGTAGACACATAACATTTAAACAAACCGATTTTCCTTGAAAAAAAAATAGAAAAACCTCCAAACCTATATAGCATCACAAGAGAATTCTATCAAATCTTCAAATAATGGATAATCTTAATGCTACTTAAATCATCCTAGAGCATAGGAAAAAAATGGAAACCTCAAGATCATTTGATAAAAGAAGCCAACACACCAGTCTCACTTAGAAATCATGATGTAACATTCCTAAATAAAATGTTAGCAGAGCGAACCTTTTAAAAAATGGTTTTGGGGTGACTGGATTGCTGAATGGGGAAAATTCAGTCTTTTCTCCTGAGTATGAAAAAACCCAGCCCCCTCCTCCCCATCCCCTCCTTGTGTTCCCTTTATAGTCACACTTCTGACACCAGATGTGTGGGGTTGTTCTATACCAAGCAACTCTCTATAACACCAGCTATGTGTCCTACACTTTAACTTCGTTCTGACACTCTCTTCCTGGAGGTCGTGTCGATCCCACAGGTTAGCAGCCCAGTCCTGAGACTTTTCCCACTCCCCTTCAGATGCCAGATATAAGTCCAGGTTATCACCTGTGCTTCTGATCCATTGGCTGTAAATCTGAGGTTCCTCTGACCTCCTCCTTGGATTAATTCATTAATCAGTTAATTTGCTAGAGTGGCTCAGAGAACTCAGGGAAATACTCATGTTTACCAGTTTATTACAGGGTATGATAAAGGATACAGATGTACATAGGGCAAGGTCTGGCAGGGTCCCGAGTCCAGGAACTTCTGTCCTCATGGAGTTGGGGTGTGTCATCCTACTGGTGTAGATGTGTTTACTGACATGGAGGCTCTCTGAACCCCATACTTTTAGGATTTTAAGGAGGCTTCCTCATGTGAACATGATGAATCATTAATTCCATCTCTAGCCCCTCTCCCTTCTCAAGAGAATGAAAATCATGCCTTATACTCTTTTGGTGACCAGCCCCCCCATCCAAGAGCCATCCAGGAACCCACCAAGAGTTCCTTCATTAGAACAAAGACACTCCTGTCACCCAGGAAATTACAAGGGTTTCAGGAGCCCTGTGTCAGAAACTGAGGTCAGAGATCAAAAGAGAACAAAAGATGTTCCTAGCACTCCTATCACTTGGGAAATGAGAAAGGTTTTAGGAGCCCCTAAGCCAGGAAACTGGGGCAGAGACCAATACATATTTTCATTATCTAACAGTAGCTATTTGGATAAAGATAAAACTTAATTGACATCTTTTATCATCTACCAGCATATATTTCAAATGGCTCTAGATAGATAGTTACCACAAGTACTGGAAGAAAATACAGATAAATTCTTTTATACATGCAGGTGAAGGAAATTATGATTCAAAATCCAAAAACAACATAAAAAAAAAGATTGATAAATTCAGTTGCATTAGGGAAAAAAAGTACTTTTCTGATGAGGGAAACACCGTAAGCAAAGTGAAAAACCAAATAATAAGCCAGGAAAAGAAAATTGCAACTTAGATCACGAACAGAGCTTATTTCCCTAAAATAGAAGGAATTAATAAAAATTAAAAGGAATAGACCAAAAACCTAATTAGAAAATAGGTATACGATGTGAACAGATGGTTTACAGAGAAATAAATGCAAATGGTCTTTTAAGTGTATGGAAAGATGTTCAGCTTCTCCTGTAAGAGAAATGTAAATTAAAATTAGCCTGAGATACCATTTCTCACTGCTAAGATTGGCAAAAATCCAAGTTTGACAGCTCTGTCTGTTGGTGAGGTTGTGGAGAAGTACAAAGTGCTCCAGCCCCCAAGGGGACGGACATCCTGGACCCCAGTGGATCTGCCTTGACCCTGACTCAGCCATCCCTCCTTCATGAATTTATTTGGAAGACAACACCCCAAATAAAAATACATACTCATAGCATATGGAGACATGATATTAATAGGTCTTATTTTATGTCTTTCAATAAATTAAGAGGTATTTACTTTAAAGGTGTTGTATTTTTACGTTTGATTTGTTCCTAGGTTTCTATTTTTGGCTACTGTCTAGATGGCGTCTCTTTGGAAATAACCGTTTGTCATAGTCGTTGAGTTGGTGTGTTGATCTGCTGTTCAGCAACCTTGCTGAGTCATTTGTAGACTCTTGGATTTTCTCCATGGACAGCATGCCCCCCCCCCCCAAATAATTCCAGGTGGATCTCATCCAATCCAATCCTCATTCTTTGAATTTTTTTTTTTTTCCTTATTTCTTTGGTTAGGAGTGGTGGGACATTGTTAAGCAGATGCAGTGATGCTGTGAATTTTTGTCTTACTCCTTATTCCTGTGGGGCCTTATCTAATGATCCACCATTAAATAGGGCGTTTGCTGTGGGCTAGGTGCACACTCTATTCAAGAACACCCCTTCTGCTCCTCATTTGCTAAGAGTTTTTTTTCCCTCTTTAATTATGAATGTGTGTTGAATTTTATGAAATGGTTTTTCTGCACGACTGAGATGATCTTTTCATGTGATGACTTATGTGATTGCATTAACAGCTTTTCTAATGTTACAGCGACTTGGCATTCCTGGGATAAACCTTTATTTTATCATGATGTGTTTGTTTGCTTAGAAATTGCTGGGTGCACTCGGCTAATGTTTCATTTCGGAGTTTTGCATCTATGTTTATAAGTCAGTTTGGCCAAAATTTACCATTCTCATTCTGTCTCCCTTTGGCTTTAGTACAGAGGTTATTTTGGACCAATAATGTTCTGTTTTCTGGGAAGTGGTTCAGATAAGACAGATGATCTGTTCCTTGATGGTCTTGTTAAACTCACATGTAACACCCTCTTGTAGCCCTGGTGGGTTACTACTGGGTAGGTTTCTGACTTTAATAAAGTCTATTCAGAATGCAGAAGTAAACCTTGCCTCATTGGTCGGTTTCCTCTGAAACTACTGTTTTTCTTCTTCTTTGTTAGTGTGTGAGGCCACCTCAGGATTCTCCCTAACTGAATGAAGAGTCCTCTGTCACCTTGCTCCCTGTGTTGGATGCTCAAAGTGGGAGCTTCCTGATTCCATCCACTGGGATTCAGCCTCCTGCTATCCTGTGAAGGAGGTGAATGCAGGAGACGCTGGTTCATTCAGAAAACAATCACAGGGCATGCTCAGCTGCCGGGGTGCTGGGGGCTGCCTCCAGGTGCTCTGGGTGGCTTCCATCCAGCACATTGGCCCCCTGAAGCGTTCTGGAATTGGGGAAAGTGAAGCATCTTCCAGACATGCGCCTGTTCCAGCTTCCTTTCTGCTCTTGTATGTGTCAGGAACATACCCTTTTTAGAAGATGCCTTGATGTCTAGCACAGAAATGCCAAGTGGCACACAGGAAGGAGAACATTACTGACCGGCTGCCACGTGACTCTCAAACGGTCAAAAGTTGGGGCAGTTTGACCCACTTACCCATCTGTCCCGTCCTCAGTCAAGAGGCAGTAAGAACAGCTTGGGCTGTGGTCTCAGGAAGACTGTGGTTCAAATCCCAGCTCTGACACTCAGGGGCTAGGTAACTGCTCTGAGCCACATTGTCCAAAGCTGACACATAAGGAAAACAAAACAAAACAGGTCTGTCTCAAAAGGACGTGGTGAGGCCAAGCTGTGGAGGCTTTTATGAAGGGCTGGTGTGCCCTGGCTCGGTGGGTTATCATCTTTCTCCCTCCCTTGGCCCCCCCTTCCCTCTCACTCAAAGGGGAGGACCCTGTCCCTCTTGAGTGTTTGCCGAGGGAAGGGGCAGGTATGCCACCCGCTTGTGCATGCCACTAACCCAGCTTGTGTTTGCCATGCTGCAGGGTGGGAGTTGTAAGCAGCGTTCACCTTCGCTGTCACAGAGAACGAGAAGACATCTGTGACTGCCTTTGTTCAGGCTGGCCTTGGGTTCTGAGCTCTGGAGTTTTCTGAAACATGACGGAGTGTCTGAACTGTGGGGAAGGGGATGCCATCCAAAGTTAATGGGGCCGGGGACAGCCATGGGGCTTCCTGCACGCCCTGGGCAGGTGGCACTCACTCCCTGGGAGTGTGCTTGGAGTATTTTAATGATGGGCCCCTCCGGCCCAGCTCTTGGGCCATGAAGCCCATTCTGAGCCCACACAAGGAAGCCATGATTGCTAATGTTCGATAAGGGAGATTCTGTCTTCCCACCTTCCTTTAAATCATAAAAGCTATTTTGGCAGCTTGTGAGATGTAACAGCATCAGCCGTGAGGATCTCTGTGGTCTCCACGTGAGGTTCGTGTCCCTTTATGAGGGTCGGCAGGCCTGTCCCATGGAATGGAGTGGCCTGTGCTTTCCTTCTCTACAACCTGAAATGTAGCAGGTGGTCGAGAGGTTTCTGCTCCCAGTAGGAGTTGGATGGCAAACACCTTGAGCCTCGGGCCTGAACTGCGTAATGGTCCAGAGTATTCGATGAGAGCAAAGGGGTGTTCACCTGACACATCAGGGGACGTTAAGATCTTAAAATCCTACAGGTCTGACCCCTTCCACCCACTGTGGCTTCACTGTGTCTGGGGCGGTAGCAGTAGTTGCAGCTTGCTAAGTTTCTAGAAGTTCGAGAGGAAAGCTCTGAGCACCTGCCAGGGTGCACTGCCCTCAACTTCCCATCCACACCTCCTGCCTGGTCCTGGGACCCCCCATTTTCAGACCAGGTCTCTGACTCCCCTCACACCTCCCTCCCCTCTCCTGATCACTTCTTGGCTCTTCCTCGGTGGGTCCTGCCCGGGCCCCAGTTTTCCTTCCACTGGCCCTCTTCTGTCATTGGCCATTCTGCTCTGCCCCCCACCCCTTATCCCTCAGCAGCAAGTGGCCCTCCCGAGCCCTGGTCCATTCCTCTCGATGGTGAGAACAAACGGTGTCTAAAGGAATTTCCTTTGGGCCTTTGTTGTGTTTGGAGTCTGTCGGCCCCTACCTGGCCAGGCGCGTGATCTTCCCGACATCATTAGATGTGCCCACCTGGTACTTTGCAGCCCGCCCGGGGGTTACAGGGCCCTGCAGCTTTGTGGGACCACCAGCCATTCTCAGGGAAGCATGGCTTCTCTGGGAGTGCAGAATGGGAAATTGAGGGGGGACTCTTCTCCTGTGGGGGAGCCCAGTATTTCTTCTTCCTGAATCCTCCTGACACCCCCTCCCGTCCCTGTGGGCAGATGACGGCGTCAAGTGTCGGTCCTCCCTTGGCGGTCTTGGGCACAATCCTGCCTTACCACGTGAGCCCTTCCCGGGATGTCCTCTTGGAGCAGGCCTTGTGTTGTTGGTTCTGTGCATTTTTCCATCGAACACTAGTGGGTGGGTACACTCTGTGTGTCAGGGTGGCCGAGCCCACCCTCACCCCCACCCTCACGCCCAGACCCCTGGTGCCCACAGCCATGCCACCTGAGGGCCACTACACTGTCTCAGTGGCCGGGGGCCTGGGCTGGGCTCACGTGTGGCACAAGCAGGCGAGACCTGGGCAGGGCTCCCCTTCGCTCTTCAGGGTGGTGAGAGGTTTGCTCTTCATTGGGGGGGGGGGGGGGGGGGCCCACCTGCTGCTTCGGCGGCCAGCATCACCTTGTGACATAGCCAAGAAAGGCAGAAAGCGAGTGGCCTGTTTGTCTCAGAAATAGGACGAGCGTGTCGCCAAGGCCTCACCCGGGAAAAGCTGGGACGCGGAAGGGGGAGACATACCCTCTCCGTGTGCTCCTCCCCTCAGGGGAGGCAAGGCACTCTGATGGAGGGCAGGCAGACTCCAGAGACTTCGGGGCACAGCTCCCCAAGGTTGCTCGTGACTCTTGTGGGTTTCCAGAACCTTCAGCCCTGCTGCTGGTGGGCTTTTCCTGTGGGGCCATTGCGAAGCAGAAAGCTCTTCTGGAGCACGTTCCTCATCCCCTGGCACTGCTCGTGCCCCAGGTGTGGGCTCCTCTCCGTGTGGACGGCTGCTCTGTGGAGGCCTGTGGGGGTCACAGGCAGCTAGAAGCTGGCATCATCCAGGTCCTGGGCAGAGGCCAGACTTGCCTCTGGTCACCAGGCTTGGCTGAGCAGATGGCGTTCTTTGTGGTACAGTTTCTGGGGAGGGAGGCTCCGTGTAGGGTGGAATGAACCCAGGGTCCTCTGACCTTGTACGTTTGGCCCCAGGCTGTGACTCTGAGAAAGTCACCCACCTCTGGACTCTCGGGTCTAAAATACACAGACAGTGGGGTTGAGACATGATTTTGCTGATCCTTCCTTGGAACTTTGTATCAGAAACAAAGAAAAAGAACAGGAGAGAGAGAGACAGAAGAAGAAAGGAAGGAAGGGAAGGAAGGAAGGAAAGAAGGAAGGAAGGAAGGAAGGAAGGAAGGAAGGAAGGCAGGCAGGCAAACCAACACAGACGTAGCCAGCTGATCACCAGAGCAGTGCCTACTTATGAGGCTAATTAAGAGAACATTTCTGTCTGAAAACCGCCTTGACGTTTTCTGTAAGCACAAAAGTGTGAGCCAGGGTCAGAGCTATCTTTGAGAGAGGGAGATGGTGCAGGAATGTTAGATGTAAATTGTGCTGTTTATATTGTATGTTCGGTAGAATCCCCACTGACCGATTAGGCTTGTCCTGTTGCTTTTGGAGAAGGTACAAAAGATCTGGTTGAGTTAAATGTAGTTCCTGCTAGATTTTGATTGTGTAAGGCTTGGATATCTGACCTGTCTTCACATTTGTAAAGAATTAAGGATTTTGGGTAAATCACAATGAACACAGCCTAGGATTTTGACACAAGGCAGGACTTAATGCGGCATAACCGAGCTTTCATTCTCTTGTTCTCTGGGCTGGCAGAGTCACGTTACCTCCCTGGGCCTCAGTTTCCTCATCCATGAAGACACTTGACCTAACAGAAAACCCATCTCACGGTAATACAAACTTTTTCTCGTGTAGTTGGAACGCATGGTTTCAGGCAAGGCTTGATCTAGCAGCTTGGCCTTGTTATCGTGAGTCCAGTTTCTTTCTCACAACCCTCTCTTCTGTTATATCAGCTTCATCTCAAGGGGTTAGTAAGAATATTCTGATTGTGTATATTCCTGCTTTGGCAGTAGAGGATTTATATTTGGTTCTCCCAGTAGTCCTGTCTTAAAGAACAGTCTTGAGAAAATAAATTGATAAGGTTGGACCTAAACAAAACAGCAAATTACTATGATAAAGTGAGACTAGCAAGAGGCCTCTGACAACCACCGCCATCTGAAGGACACACTGATGATGTATTGAGAGCAAGCTTCTTTACCAGGCTGCTTGGGAACATTGCATGCCTGTCTGGGGCCAGTATCCAGCCTCCCCATAGAAGCAGAATGAGAGACCTCGGTAATCGACCGGCCTCGGTGATGAGTCCAGGTTGTAGTAATCATTAGGTAAAAATGAAATGCATCATTAAACCAAAGGTGGCCTTGTATGTGGTTAAGATCCTGACATCTCAAGGTCATGGGTTTATTGGAGTTGGAGGGAAGCTGGTAAAACAGCAAGTCATTGCGTGTCGCCCACCCACGTCTCCACTCTGCAAGCTGTCTGGGGATTCGCTGGTATGGACCCTGGGGTGACCACGCTGCTTCCCACTTCCAGTGGGCTTGGGTTACCTGCCAGAGGTCTGAGGTTTGGTGGGTGTAAACATTTCTGCAGACATTTCCAGCCCAGCCACCATCTCCCTGTGTGTTTCCTTTAGCTCCTGCGTACGGAGGGATACGCAGGGCGATCCTCGCTTGAGGAGAGCCCTGTTTTGAAAGTGAAAATCATTTCCTTGCCTTTCTTTTCTAGATGAGAGGCTATTTATTGGTGGTGTATGTGTGGGGAGTAATTGGTTTCAGTGTTGACACGGATGACACTGTTAAGGATTCCTGTCTGATACTCAGTTTGGGGGCCCATGCCTGGCAATTTTGGTTCCTTTCACCTTCTGCTGATACATTATTTTTGAGAGTCTTTTCTAGAAAACTTAAAAAATCCAAACTCACCTTTGACTTTTGTCATAGAGGCTGGTGTGTCATAGATATGGAAACCCCCTGGGTATGTGGTACTGTGAATTGGTGACCTCCAGGAGAAGTATTACCTCAGGGACTCCCTCCCCACCAGCAGCAAGTGAGGGAGCAAGCCAGGATGGGTTGGAGGGGCCGGGCCTGGGGGCAGCTCTGAGGAGGAGGTGGAGGACCCCCTCCAGGCCCCCCAAGACAGATTCCTGTCTTCTGGGACACCCGTGACTGGGGAGGGTGCAGGCCCAGGGAACGTGTAGGAAGGGGTTTCAGAGTAGTTCAGAGGGACTTTGTGATCCAACGCACCCAAGTCATTCTGCAGCCAGCACCCCTGGGCCAGGGTCCTGCTGAGGTATAAGTGGTGCTAGGAACCCCTTGACCTGCCCCAGGCCCCTGCCTCCCTCTGGGTTAGTGAGCTTTGTCTCTGAAAATGCCGCATCCTAGGAGGGCACCCAGACTCTCATGCTCTGGTGTGAGGTGCGCTGCCGGCTCTGAAAGAATATCTGCTGGGGGCTGTGGAGGTGGCCTGGGTGGGGGTTCTGGAATCAGGGAGTGGGACCTTTCCTGTGTGCCGGGTGCTATGAATGCTGACCTGGGTCTGGGGTCCCCCCTCTGAGGGGCTCAACGTGGGCGCTAAACAAGTACCTGATATGTTCCTTCTTGGGGCGCTGGGGGATGGATGGGAGAGAGAGTGGGGCCGGCCCCAGGGCAGCAGGAATTGAATGGCTTTATGACAAGAGTTGGCATGTATTTCTCACTGAGTACCTGCTGGTACCTCATGTCAGCCTCATGGCAATCCTGTGATGGAGGTTTATGGGAGACTCTTATTATCCCCATTTCACAGCAGAGGACACTGAGGCTCAGGATCACTGAGCTATTGAGTCCTGCACCAGCACTCATCCCTAGTTCCCCTGAGTTGGCCTCTGTCTTGATTTCCTCCCAGTGAGGGCTGAGTGTTGTCCTGAAGGCCAAGGAGGGACTGAGGGAGCTTTAGGATCCTGTGAGACCTGCTCTGTTTCTTTTTCCTTTTCAGATTTTATTTTTTTATTTATGAGAGAGAGAGCGCCCAAGCAGTGAGGAGCAGCAGAGGGAGAGGGAGAAGCAGACTCCTTGCTGAGCAGGGAAGCAAGACGGACGTGGATGTGGGGGGGATCCCAGGACCTTGGGATCATGGCCTGAGCCGAATGCAGACACCTAACCGACTGAGCCACCCAGGCGCCCCCCTTCCCCCTCTCGCCTTCTCTGTGTCTGATGCAGGGCCCAAGTCTCAGAGCAGTGGGGGGAACATGCTGTGGTCACAGTTCCTAAGCAGAGGCGGGACCTGAAGTTGGGCCTTGGACTCAGGAGCCTGGCTGTCTCCCTGTCTCCTGCTGGCTCTGGCTGGGATGCCGTGTGGCCCTGGCTCTGCCGTCTCGGTAGCCGTCATCCCTGATGCTTTCCCCCGCACCACCAGCACGGCCCACGTTTCCCCTCACCCCTTCCCGTTCTCACCACGTCTTCTTCCTCCCTTTGTTGGCCAGGGCCAGCCACAGAGAGGCGAGGAACGAGAACAAGCACAGGTGCATCCGGATTCTCAGTGGCCACTTCCCCAAGTCAGACTCAAAAGGACGGCACTACAAGCATGACTTGCACGCTTCTGTCCTCTCGACAGTGTTTTCTTTCCTTTCTCTTTCTTTTTTTTTAAAAAGCAGGCAAGCATGGAATATATTAAGCGTTATTGTTGCTTCAGCTGTCACTTCATAGTGAGAAAAGTGGTTGTTTCAATTAAAATGGATTTTGGACGTAGTTCTTTGAATGAGTAAATTGTAGAACATAGCACCAGTTGTGAGACGGTGGATTTAGGCTCTTAAAGAGGATTGACAATAAGTGGTCTGGAATGGTTCCGGTGGTTCTCTGGGAATCCTGATACAGCTTGGGTCTGCCAGATTTACCGGGTTCTCACTGCTTCTCCTGGATCAGTTGACCCTGACCAGCTCAGTGACTTCCAAGGAATGTACATTTGCTTTATCTGGAACCTGAAGGAGAGAGGGAGACAGAGAGAGAGAGAGAGAGAGAGACGTGATGATGTCCAGATCCTGGCTTCTGGGCAACCCCGCCCTTCTCTGATGGCCTCAAGACCCGGGAGGAGTCGTTGAGGAAGAGGGCCACCCTGGGTGCTGCCAGGCATCCCCCTCTCCCTGCCGGTCAGCGTCTCAGGCTCAGACACACTCTCTTAGCCTAAAAGGACTCCCTGTTTTAAATATGTTAATAGGACAAATCCTTCTGCTTCCTCTTCTCCTGCCCACATGGGGCTTTTCTACGTTCCTTATGCCCCTGAGGAGAGAAGCCATTCTCTGATCACCCAGAAGGATGAAGCCCCTTCCTATTATGTTTCCCTGTCTTCTGCTATCCACTGTTTCCAACTGTTAACCTATGTGGACCTAACTCAAGTCTTTTGGATTAAATTTTTATTATAAAATATTCGACATACAAAAAGGTAACAAGAATTATGTGCTGAACACCTGTGTGCCCACAACCCACTTAAAGTAGAGAATACTACTATGTCGGTTATCACCTTCTGTGTAACCAATTATGCCAAAACTCAGTGGCATACCTCATTATTACCTCACACATGGAGTCCGTGGGTCAGAATCTGGGAGCAGCTCGGCTGGATGATTCTGTCTCAGGGTCCACATGTGGGCGAGGGCCATAGTCATCTGAAGGCTTAACTGGGGCTGGAGGATCCACGTCCGAGATGACTTCATGTGGCTGTGGGCGGGAGACCTCAGTTCTTTTGCATGGAGCCTCTCCACAGTGCTGCTTGAGTGTCCTCACAACATGGCGGCAGCTTCCCGCAGAGTGAGTGATCCAAGAGAGAGTCTTGAGAACACTGCAGTGCCTTTTATGATCTAGTCTCCTTAGCCACACATCGTCACCTCTGCCTTACTCTGTTCACTAGACCCACGTTACTAAGCCCAGCCCACTTTCAGGGAGAGGGGAATTAGGCTCCACCTTTTGAAGGGAGTAGAAAAGAATCAGTGGACGTATTTTAAACCATCATCATTAACCAGTATAGCTGGGGCCCCTCCCTGACTGCATCCCCCCGTTTCCCACGCAGAGGTAACTACTATTAGAGTTTGGTGCGTGTTTTAATTTTCTGCATTAGTCAATATACCTATGATTTCTGCATGTCTCTAAGCATTGTGTAAATGATATCAAATTGTATGTTTTTCTTTCTGTAGCTTGCCTTTGTTTTGCCTCACTTTATATCTGCCCGTTGCATCCATGTGAAAACGTGTAGCTGTCCTTTATACCTTTTTGCTGCTGTGTGGCATTCATTGTATCTGTTCTTCATTGGCAGGTGTTCAGATGGTTTCCAGTTTCTTGCTGCTACAGACAAGGCTGTTATGAATACTCGTGTGTGTGTCTCTATGTGACCATGAGCTAGATTTGATTAGACTACTTAGCAAGAATTGGAATCGCTGTGGGATAAATGTATGAATCTTTACATTTTCTAGAAGCGGCCGAGTTGTTTTCCCAAGTGGGTCTACTAATGAATGTTTCCACCAGCGGCATGGGGGTTCCCCTTCCCCTTTTTTTCCCTGATACCACTTGGTGTTGTCAGATGTTTTTAATTTTTGTTAGTCTGATTGGGTGAAAGTGGTCTCTATGGAGGGGGGGTGTCTTAATTTGCATTTCTCTGCCTGCCAGTAAGGTTGAACATCTTTTCATGTATTTATTTTCATATATTTATGTATATTTATTTTATGTATTGATTATTCTGTGAATACTGAATAATTATGCAGTATAAAGGTGTAAAATATAAAGTATAATTATTCAGCAAAAGGTTCATACCTTTTGCTCCTTGTTTTGAATTTTCTTATCGATCATTTAATCCTTCATCTGATTTATATATTATAAGTATCTTTCCCCATTTTTTCCTCCCAATGAAATTTCTTGGGCCACACTGCCAGGATTAAGTCCCAGCTCCAGAACTTCCTTATTTTTTTTTTTTTTTTAAGATTTTATTGATTTATATTTAGAGAGAGAGAGCACACCAGCAGGGGGAGGGGCAGAGGGAGAGGGACAAGCAGACTCCCCGCTGAGCAGGGAGCCCCACGTGGGGCTCGATCCCAGGATGCTGGGATCATGACCTGAGCCGAAGGCAGACGTTTAACCGCCCGAGCCACCCAGGTGCCCCCACCTCCAGAACTTCTTGTGTGGCCTCAGGCACACCACTTAATAACTTTTGTGTGCCTCAGTTTCCTCATCTGTAAAATGGGGGTGACAACAACCTCGCTACCTCACAGCACTGCTGTGAGGATTAAAAGGTGCACCTCTGTGAAATAGTTAGTGCCTGTCACAGTAAGCGTGACATGGGCCAGAAAGACCCTGATGTGCCCTGCATGGTCATATCAGACCGTGCACATGCATCATCACTTTGCCCGGAGCTTTCTTGAGCACCGTGTCCTCATTTGATAAGATTGGCAGGCACTGCTTCTCTCTGGCTCTCAGCCATCTAGATGACCCTCCCTTCCGCATCCCTGAGCTGCCTGAAGAGAACATGAAATCCCCGCCTCCCTCCAGGGGACGCAGCGGGGAATTGGAAGGCAGCAGACTCCTCGCAGCAAAAATAGAAGCCTCATTTGCCTGGGAGAGAATAACAATGAGGTGAGCCTGGCAGATGCAGGCTTGGAAGGCTCCTCTGAACCCTCCCCTCCATCCCTGGGGTCAGCGTAGACCTGCCTGAGCCCGCCCCACCAGCCCTTCCTTTGCCCTTCACCCTTGCCTCTTAAGACACCACTTCTGGCTGTAACGGGGACAGTCCTGGCACCGCGTTCTGATTTTCATCCCTCAGCGTTACACTGTCCTCTTGTTCCCCAGAGCCAGGCGAGAACTCCAAACAAACACAAGACTGGTTTAATATGGAGAATCATCAGAGAAATATGTCAGATGTTACAGTGTAAACACCTCGGCTAAGAAGATCCCTGGGAGCCGTGATTCTGTCCACGGAGCGCTCAAGGACAGATCTATTGAGATTACAGCGCGGCTGGATCAGGGCACCTTTAGTTTCAACCCCAACATTAATAAATTAGCTCAACACTGCTGTAAGGAACTCTTGGGTTCACTTGGTAGAGCCTCAGATGATTTTACATAAAAGCAAATGCAGAAAAACTAAGTTGGCGATAGTGGACGTTAGAGCCAGTTTGGGTTCAAATTTTTAGGTTTTGAAGTGGATCGAAATGATCCATGTCTCTACCCCCAAATCTGCCATCAGTGTGGCCTCATAGTCCCCATGGACAGGAAACAAATAATCACCTTCAAAGAACAGTCCCCATTCAGGAAACTGATCAGGGATAAATAGTCTCTGCATTGGAATCTGGAGCAGGGAGTGAGGGTCTTCCCCAACCAAGGAGTCTGGTGGTAGAATGTGACGCTTCCTCCGTGGCTGGTCACCTCCAGACTTTGAAAGATAAGCTTCCAAGAATGGAGAGTTTTGACCATTTCATTGGTAGCAGTTTGTGTGTTTCTCTTAATAATGATGTATTTTTAATAGCGTTTTTAGAAGTCCCCTTCTCAAACGAAACAGTTTTTGAAACTTTGAGACCTTTGAAGATGGATTTTTAAATCCAGTTTGTTCCCAAAACATTTGCTCAAAAGAAAGTTTCACGGTTTGAGCTCTTTATTCTAAAGATGCAGCTTTCTTCCCAGAAGGAGAAGAATAATACATACTGGTGTTTATAAATAGAGTTATTAGTGTTTGAAGACTTTACCCAGCTAGCTAGGGGACTGAGTTTTTCAGAATTTTAAGATTTTTACTTGTAAACAGCCCATTGGTGTCCACTCAAGCTGGAAGATCCCCCAACTTCCCCATCACTGCTCCCCTGGCCCCTTCCCCCATAACCTGGGCTGCATCCTTTCTGTTTATATGGCTCTGAGGACCTGGAGCCCCTCTCTGAGCCCAACCCCTGTTTCCCTACTATAATTGGTCTGTGACCAGTACTCGAAATGTTTCCTAAGGGCCCTCTTTCTTTCCCTTGGAATGACCCTGCTGTGCCCAACTGAGCACTGTCCCGGTGAGTCCTTCCCATCAGGAAACAGCAGAACCCCTGCCCCAGCCCCACGGTAAACCTGGGGGATCCACACCCCCACAAAATCCTACCGTGTGGTTCCAGCCATACCTGTGGGGACGCTGGGCTACTCATGCTGCATCCCCCAGGGGCAGCTTGGCGGAGCTATAGTACCAGGTCCCAGGAGGCCTTTTCCTGCGGCAGCTTCTCTGCCAGATGCTGACCTCTGCTGGCTGCCTGTTCCCCTCTGGTAGGCAGCGCAGTGCAGATGAGCTCCATGGCCCCCTGGGCTGGCCCATGAAGGCCACGGGAGTGTGAACTCCTATTCCAAGCTCTCCATCACGCAGAGGTACTGACAGCCCCGTGAGCACCTGGCTTTCGGTGCCGGCTGCAGCCACCGGGCTGGTACTAGAAAGAACCATGCCCGAGCTGGGTACACGGTGCATCATTCTGGCCATGGTGCTCTGCGCAGACCCTTCCCAGCCCTATCCCAGACCCTCTGCTCAGTGTGGCCCGACTCTTCCATCGGCAAGCATTTCACTGAATCTGGGTCCTTATTGCTCATCAAATTCTACTTATTCTACGATCCAGCCACAGCCCTAAACCCATGTGCCCAGGGCCCAGCCTCTTATAAAGCACAGGGTTGCCTATTTGCTTCCAGGAAACGTGCTTCCGCCGTGCAGGTCCCTGGCCACTTGGTTAGCCTGTGAGATCAGCCTTCTGGCCTCCAGGCACACTTCCTGCCTCGGCCCTGGACACGTCCACCTCTGTCTGCCTCAGGGCCAGGCTTCCTCCCAGGGCAGCTTCCAGGCCTGGGAGCCCATCTGACTGTGAGTGTTGCCTTCGCTTTGCCCAGAAAAAGTGCTTATAAAGTCTGGTTGTGACCCGCGTGTCCCCTGGCCCAGCACCGTCCGTGCTGCAGGGCCCATCTCTTCAGCTCTGGGTGGAGGCTTGCTTGAGCTACTCTCTCAGGGCCCGTGGAAGTTCTCTTCGCCTCAGGGGCTTCCTGCCTCGGGGGCCCTCTCCCCAACCATGCGGGCCGCTAGTGGGCCCCGAGGATGGCTTGTGGAGTTGGGGCCTCCCACCGCCTCCCCTGGCCTAATATCAAAGGTGAGCAGCAGATTTATGAACCGTCCACTCGAAGCCATGTTTTGGATTTCTGTTTGCCTCCCAAGAGCCTTTCAAAGGCTCGGTGTGATCAGAGCTCCAGTTGATTGCCAGAGATGTGCATGTTGAATAACAGAGAACCGACAGCGGCAGTTGTGGTGGGCATCCTGTGAGAAAGCTAATTAATCCTGACACCGAGTACCAGCCGCCTGCCTCGGCAACAGTAGTCGTAGGAGAGCCGAGCCGCATGGTATTTTCAAGTCAGGCAGCTGGAGGGCTGGGGGAGCAGTGTTCTCTGTGCCTGAATTCTGCTGTGGATTCAGTGGCCCAGGCGAGGGCCCGCCTTCCCTTCTGTACTGGTTCCAAGGGCCTGGGGTCTCTGGACCCCGGAGAATCCGGTCGTCAGCATGCGGACAGAAGGAGCCTTCGTGGAATCTCCCAGGTTCCTATGGCTTTGTATTTCCCGCCTCCCCTGGGAAGCTGGAATACAGGATAAGCCACCCTCCTACTCCCCCCAAATAACTTGTGGGTGGGCCAGCAACTTGGAAAGTGGAGTGTTTACATCTTATGGGGAGACCTGTGGACTTCATTGCCAGCCTGGGGCTTGATAAGGATGAGGAGATTATTCCAAAAATGGCTGTGCATTACCAGAAGAAGAGCAGGCTCTGGGATTTCTGTCCGATCACTAGTAGCCAAGAGAAACAGGGGAAGGGACCTGGCGGCCCTTGATGCCTCCAGAGAGGCTAGAAAGAGGATGGGGACGTGTGTTTGGTAGAAGTAGGAACGGCCAGGCCGTACACGGCCGAGAAGAGAAGACTGGGTTGTTCCGAAGTGTCGGTGCTTCTCTGTGTTCATTCTGGCTGCTGGAACGGGAGCAGGCTCTCCCTGGGTATCCCTGGCCAGGTGGGGGACTCAGGGCCAGCAGGGACCAGCTGACCCCCAAGTGCCTTCCCAGGGCTCTGCGCTCATGACTTTGTTGGTGTTTTGAAGGTGAACCGTCTGTCCAGAAACACAGCTCACTAAGAATAACACAACCCTGCTTTTGCCAACGCAAGCGAGGGACCCCGAGAGGGCGGGGAGAGGGCACTGCTGCATGGCCAAGAAAATTCATATTTTTCTTTGGAGGAAATGGAAAGTGGTGCTGGGTCCAAGTGGTAGGTGACCTTGCTATTGAGTTAAAATGCTGCTGGGGAAATTAGAGAAGACAAACATGAAAAGAATGCTAATGAGTAGTGGTGGACCAGAGCCCAGAGCCCTGATTCCTCCACCATCCACAAGGGGTACTTGTGTGATGCCTATAAATAGACGCTTAAAAACCGATTCTAAATTGAGTTAAGATGTGGGCCTGTTTCCTCCTATGGAAAAGCGTTATGTAAAGTGCACAGCTCTGCCCTTTTTTCCAAGGCAGCTTGAGGATTCTGTGCCTTTGTGGGGAATCTGTGTGGAGCTTCTGGGGGATGCTCAGGCTACAGATGAATGAGACTCTTGTCCTTTTGAGAGACTCGCAGGCTGAGGGCAGGCAGAGGAAGAACTGTGGCTCCTTCCTCCAGGTAGAGCAACGGGGCAGGCCTCACCTCCAAGGCCGGAAAGCCCAGACTAGCTCTGAGTTTCCCCGAGGTGCTTCTGGGATGGGAGGAAATGGGTGGGCACGTGGTCATTTCCATAGGCCCACCGTGGCTCTGGGCAATGCAGGTGGCTGTGGACCTGAGAAGGGGAGGTGAGAACATGGGGGACATGTGGGGAGAATTCTAGCCTGTGTTGGTAGTCCAGGGCTTCTGGGCTTTTCCCTGCAGTCCTCGTGGTCAAAATTGCCCAGAGCTGGAGTAGGGGATTCTGGAAGAGGACAGAGGTCTTTCTCACTGACCTGCTTGAGTCCATAGAGCCAACTTGTAACAGAGTAAGGAATTGAGGCCCTGTCTTAGGACCACTAGGGAAGTGTTCTTGCCTCTGGATGCAGCATTTAGTGTGTGCACTGACCCTGACATCACTTCTTTTTGGAGGTCCTGGGATGGTGGGGTTTGGGGGTAAAGAAGGAAATACTGTTCGATGCTAATGGGTTCCCAGGCAGTGTTTTGGGGTATCTGTGGCATTCACCTTCCCAGCCACCTTTGAGATTGATCTTACTGTCCATGCTTTACATGTGATGAAACGGGCCGATGGTGTAAAGGCATTGGAAAGGCAAGAGAAGCACCATACCTTTGGAAGAAATTGGACAACTGTGTGGATGCTGAGTTCCCCCTGAGCAGAGGCAAGCAGATTACAGATATACAAACGGCTTGGTCAGAATGAAAGCATCTTCAGCCTTCTAAGGGAGAGCCAATCCTTTTTTTAAATGTCTGGACTAGAGGCTTCTGCAGTGGGTCAGTTTGGGGTGGCAGGGAACTCCCCCAAATTCCGTGATTAAAACCCACGGTTAGAAATGTCTGTCTAGGGAAATGAGAGTGACTCTCATTAAAAGAAAGTCAACACTGGGTCCAGGTTAGACTTTTGTGATAAAGTAGAAGGCTTTGTCTGCCTGTGCCAAGAGCCAAGCCCCTAGTACCTTACCCGAAGAATGATGTCATCCCTGTGACTTCAGACCCTGGGACCAGACTGAAGGTGAACTGTCCAGCCAGCACGGCTATTCATGAAATGCTCTTAGACCTTCTGTTCCCAGCCGATGAGGCCCCAGGGAGGAGGCTGCCATTGGTGTGGTTTTGAAAGGAACAAAGACATTCCTTTATAATGCCTTGTGTCTTTAGCCAAATTGGAGGGAGAAGAGCATTTTTCTTTTTAATTTAAATTCCAGTATAGTTAACATGCTGTTTTATATTGGGAAAAAGAGGAATTTGGATGTGATGTTTCAGACCAAGAAATCCCCCTCCTCTTGCACCACCCCAGGCTTCCCGCTCTCTGACCATCTGCTTCCCCCACCTTGAATTCCTGATCCAACCCAGGGCCTCACCTTGAGCCATGGAACACAGAATATATCAGACTTCATCTTGAGCTTTCATCTGCAAAGCTTTCGCTGTCCAAGAGGAGTGTGAAACCTGATGGCCTCTTTTCTGTTCTCTTTGTGAACCCTCCTTGCCCAAGAGGAACGGTGAGGGCTGTGGACTTGGACAGAGGAAATGCACGGTGGCCCGCTTTTCTTTCTCTTTGCTTTAATCTCTCTTCACCCCCCTCCAGCTCCCATAGGCACACCCACCTCCCTCTGAAAGTGTCCCAGAATACCGGCTCTGCACACTCGTGGGGTCAAGCTTTGTTGTGGGGAAATACATATTCATGAGGGCTTTGAGGCGCTTCATTAAAATGCGGATAGTCTCTCCTTCCAGAGTGATACACAAACCATTGCTTTATTTGCCCAACACGACGTTCTTAAGGCAATAATTATGTGAGGAATGGCTAACGAAACATTTTAATTATTTGTTTCTGGTAATTTGTGATCATCTCATTAGAATTATAATCGGGTCACTTTTACAGGTAATTCAAAACCTCTCACTCATTCAAATGTCTATGCTTGGAAGGGCTCTGTATGAACACCCGTGTCTTTTTGGAAACCCAAGTAACTTCCTCTATTTCCTTCTGTTTTATTCCAGAAAGATTTCGTCACCAGAAGGTTTTGGGGGCCATTACCAAACCACTTGTTTTCGGTAAGAAATATGAGGTCGCCTTGCATGGAGTGAGGTTTTGCTTCGGACATGTGTGAAATGGAATTGTTTTACTCGAGGGATGCTACATTTCAGGTGGAACTGGGCATTTGCCACAGTTCTTTATTTCCTGGGAAGCTGTGGATGTGTGATTCAGTGGTAGTCTGTACACAGGGAGTGTGAGGCTGGGGCTTGATTCACAACCAAGGAGCCCGTGGGCACTGGGCTCTCTGCGGGGCACTAATGTTGCCTGGAATGGACCCTTCTTCCCGCCACCCCCAAAACAACAGCAACACCCCCCCCCGAGTCCCCTCCTCACTATACTAGTGCTTCTGAAAACCATAGTTGTCACTGGATTCAGGCACTTCTTTGTGTACCTCCTACCTCGATTCCAATTTATATCAAAAATAGCTAGATAAACACTATGTACAACCTTTCACTATCAAACTCGGGCAACGTTGCGAGTCTAACTAGAAATGCACCCCCGTGAAATATCAGGACACTGAGAGGAAGAATCTAACTTGGATCAGAAAGAGCCCTTCTAAGCTGCTCAGGGATGAGGGACGGCTCGTGTTGATGTTGCCCCGCGGGTGAAGCTAGGTTGTCCTGATCCCACTGGCCCACGGTTGGCACTTGGCTCGCTCTTGTCGGTAGGACCTACAGCAGCAGATTTGCACAGGTCTTTGTAGCCCAGGTGCCCCCTGAGTGCCTAGTACATGGGACACTTGTAGGAGATGTGTTCTGACTGAAGATGCGTAGGTGCTCTTTCTCCTGGACCAAAGATTCCCCAGTGGCTCCGTTGTGGGGATGCTGGTGTAGGAGATGGGGTATGTTTGGAGAGCAGCGTGGAGAGAAGACTGTTGTTGGAGGTGAGGAAGCCGAGCCAGGAGTGGTCTCTGTGTCTTGATGCCAGAGCCAGTCTGAGCTTCTGATGGATTCTGTGGGTTTTTATGCATCCGTGGGACGGAGCACTGCTGGGCTTGGATAGGGCAGCGCCCGTGGTCAGCAATCCAGAGCGTCATATGCAGGGGAGTGTAGTGGCCTGGGGACTTCCAAAGGAGAGGAAGATTTGGGGTATCCCAGTGGGGAAGCTCTGTGCCAATTCTGAGGATAAAGATGAAGACCAGCAGGGGCAGGGTTGGGACACCGGAGCATCAAGACCTGGGTCTCAAACCACTGTCTTGCCTCTGGGATGGTAGAAGGACGCAGGGACTGCTGTTTAGGGTTACTGAAAGAGCCTTCTTTTGTAAGTCAAGGCAGCTGCGTTTATTTCAATTTCTAATGCAGCCTCTGTCCTTGGCGTAGGTAGCCCCCCACGAGCCCTGTGTTGTGCACAGGTAGAATTCACCTCCTATCGTATTGGGGGGTGTTCTTGTCATAGATGTCCTGGATGGATTCTGCGGTGGCTTTGGGGGTCGGGAGGGGGGCACATTCATAAGACATTTAAGAGTTAGAACAATTGACCCCTATCCAAGGAAGCAGAGGGTGAAATGTCAGAGGAACTGCTTGACTTGTAATACGTTTGGGCATAAGAATAAATGAGCATTTTTCTGAACTTGACCTCGGTTGTTGGTCTTTAAAGTTTATGAATTTACTTCTGTGCTCTCAGCGAGGCCTTTTCCATCCCGAGGCCTTTTGATTTTAGACTCGTAAACATTTGTCAGCCTCAAATACAGGAGGTGCGTCACCTGCCCTCAGCTGTGACAATGCTGAAGAGTTTTGGGGGAGTCTGGGAAGGGAGAAGATTTCGTGTGTAACTGGCAGCAGGGATAGCTTGTAAAGAGAGAGGTTCTTATGGGGAAGGGGTCTCATAAACTGCAGTGAAATTCTGTTCTTCTGGGAGCCCAGGTCAAAGAGCCAGTGCGGTCAGTCGGTCCTCGAGGAACTGTCCACCGTGAAATTGGCTTCTTGAAGTTTATCTGAATGAAATTGGGGTTGTCATTGTCTTCTGATGGAGCCGCAGGGTAATTCTATGTGTGCCTCTAAGATATAAGGTATTTTTTTCTCCTGAGCCCAAAAAAGACCTAGTGGGATCTTTATGTATCCTGAAATCCTATTAGAGTATCAAAATCAGCTGCAATAGACAGGCCGTCTCGCTCTCTTTCAATTGCACTCACCCATCTGTGGTGTAATGGGACTGCCATTTAAGTGAATATGCTCATCACAATTCTCTACAGCTTCCCCGCAGAAAAGCATATTTCTTCTGTGAGAGAAAAGTGGCAATGAGATGGATATTTTTAAATGTCAATTATGCTAGAATGAATCTCTGTGAGGAGAGCTGCAGAGAGAAGAGACCCATGTTTATTTATTTTTTTCTACTGCAAATGAACCCTTCTGTAACATCAGAATACTAATACCCAGAGTTTGTGCCTGGCATCTCCTCACAGAATAGCTTGGTGAATATGCTTCCACTTACTGTAAAAGTTTGGGGCTGTGTTCTAATTTTCCCTCCTGGGAGAATGAAATCCTTGGCTTCACTGTCCTATGATATCAACCCTACAGGATGTGTGACTTGTAATCACAGTGGACCCTTGAATAATGGGAGGTTAGGGGTACCGACCCTCGCATAGGTGAAAATCTGCGTATAACTTTTGACTCCCTAGAAACTTAACTACTAATCACCCACTGTTGACTGGAAGCCTTACTGATAACATAAACATTTGATTAATACATATTTTTATGTTATATGTGCTATATATTGTATTCTTATAATAAGCTAGATTAAAAAAAATGTTTTTAAGAATATCATAAGGAAGAGAAACTACATTTACAGTACTGTAGTGTATTTATTTAAAAAAAATCCACATATAAGTGGACCCACACAGTTCAAACCCATGTTGTTCAAGGGCCAACTGTATATAAATTCAACTAGTGATTTCCTGAAGAAATGGTGGGAGAATTAATAAGCTATGTTTAAATCATGGGAAGTCTCAGAAAATCTGTGAAGTTAGAAGATGTTGCGTTTGTGAAAATGGTTCCCTGCCATGATGTCTGCATGCTCTTGCACGTAAAAGTGCTATGCAAAATCTGACCAAGAATGATTCTAAAGTATAAGCTCCAAAGAAGGCAGTGAAATTCCCAGCTACTAGACCTTAAAAGAAAACACAATGCTGGAATGTTAGGGGAAGCTGGCATAAGGGTGAGGTGGTAAGATTCCTGATGGAACGTTATGGTTAAGATTGTGTGATATTTGTGTAGGGAGGATGGGACAGGATAGTGAGCCTGATAGCAAACTCTCACATGCACAGGAACCCAGGAGGTGGCAGAGATATGTTATTGATCAGGTGCGAAGTGATGTAGGGCAACTGGTTGTCCACGTGGGAAAAGATAAAATGAGATCCCTACCTCACATCATACACACAAGTAGATGCCAACAGAATTAACGACAATGAAGGGAAAGGTATTAAAATGTATAGAAGAGATTTTCTGTATGCCCTTGAGGTAGGACAAGGTAAGACACACACACAGCCACAGAAAAAACTGATTAATTAAACACCAATATTAGCAACTTCTTTAAGAGCAGAGACACTATATAAAGTTTAAAGCAAATTACTACCTAGAATAAATATCTGAGATGCATTTACTGTAAGGGATTAGCATTCTGTCTGTATAAGGAACTCTTTCAAATCAATTAGGAAAAAGACAACGCAATTGAAAAAACGAGCAAATAATATGAAGAAGAAGGAAGTGGGGATGATAATGTTGGGGAAGCCTGAAGGGTGTACTCATGGATGTTTGTTATGTTACTCTCTACACTTACTCCTGCGCATTTGAGAAAGTTGATAAAAGAAGAGGGTCTGTGCCACACCTCGCTGTATGCCCACACAAACCTCTCTGCTCTTGTGTTGTGTGTCCCTCTGGCAGGGTGATCTTGCTCCTACTTACTAGCTAATCCTCTAACTCAGCTGGAACTCCTGGCTTCTGACGCTCACCTTTTTATAAGTGGTTCTGCATTCGTCTCATCATTGAAATGGTTAGGACTTTTTTTTTTTTTTCTTCCCAGCATTATTGAGGTATAACTGGTAAACAAAAAAAAAACAAACAAACTGCACATCATGTATACAGTTTGGTGAGTTTGGACATATGCATACACTCATGTTACTGTCACCACGATTCAGGTAATGAACTCATCACCTCCCCAAAGTTTCCTTGTGTCCCTTTGTTTTTTGTTTGGTTTGTAGTAAGAACACCTAACCTGAGATTACCTTCTTAAACATTTTTTGAAGTACACAGTACTTTACTGTTAACTGTGGGTGTTATGGTTCCTAGCGGTTCTCTAGAACTTAGTCGTCTTGCATAACTGAGACTTTCCACCTATTCAGCAGCTCCCCATTTCCCTCTCCCCTCAGCCCCTGGCAACCACCATTCTACTGTCTACTTCTGTACCTTTGAGGACTTTAGATATGAGAGGAATCATGCAGTATTTGTCCTTCTGTGACTGCCTTACTTCACTTGGCATAATATCCTCCATGTCCATCTGTGGTGTTGCAAATGGAAGGATTTCCTTCATTTTAAAGGCTGAATACTATTTCCTTGTACATATATACCTCATTTTCTTGATCAGTTCATCTGTTGATGGACATTTGGGTTGTTTCTGTATCTTGGCTGAACAAGCCAGGCTTTTGCACACTGCTCTGCCCTGTTGTTTCAACAGCAGCGTCTCCATGGGTCCTTTTTTTGGCTCTGTGTAGCCGATTTCTCTTCTGTGTGCTTCTCCCCATCTTGACAGACAAGGCTCATGGGCCATCCTTTCTGGGGCCTTGGTTGGACCTTTAAACCCCATGTGAGCCTGCTTGGTGCTTTCCTGCCTTGCTGCTGATCTCTCTGTGGACCTGCAAGCCCACTTGTTCTGCACCCATCACAATGTCCAGCCCAGTGCCTTGTGGATAGTAGATGTTCCGGAAGGCTGTGATCATCATGTAGCTCTGGTTTCTTGAACTTCCAGAAGCTCATTGTCCTTATCCATAAATGGGGACTCATGGTTTTTGGGGGTGGTTGTGAGGATGAACCACATCATGGATGGAGAGTACGTGACATGTAATAATAGCTCCCCAATATTATTGGTGTCCTTCCCTGGAGAGGCACAGGGAGGTGGAGCTAGCCATTATGATTTGCTTTCAGCCTTGGTATGTGTGTCTTCAAATACTTGAAAATGCCTGCTCTGACACCTAACTTTTTTTTTTTTTTTTAAGTTGCACGTTAAGAGAGAAAAAATTTCATCAACACCTTTTTTAAAAGATGAAAAATGTGTTAAGAAAATAGCACGATGAGCTGCTACTAGGTTGAGCCCAACATAATTAGTGTGATTAAATTGAAGGAAGTTAGCCGTTACTGTATGTAACTTGTTATTAATGATATTCAGATCTAATTAATTAGACCCAGTTCTAATTAATTACATGAGCGTGTAAGCTGGCATTCTCAAACTGTGTTCTCTGGAGTCCCAGGAGATGTTCCTGAAAATAGTAATCCGCATTCAGAACAGGCTGGGGACACGCTGTGCGTACTGCCCCCTCTTGGAAAGTCCCAAAGCACCATAGTAAAGGCCTTTTGAAGTCCTGCAAGAAAATAACTTACTTAATTCTGTTTAACTCATCATTTTCCAAATTGATTTGGACCACATGTGCTTCTAGATACACCAGGAAATGCTAATGGGAGTCAGAACAATTTTTATACCGTAGCTCGTGCTTGGACTGGTTGACAAACAACATCTATGTTTATGGAACCGTTCCTTAAGTCTTCCAGAGGAACCCTGTGGGGGTCTCCTCTATTGTGGCAGAGCACGAGTTTTGCTTTCATGGAATCTGGAGCCGCCACAGATTCATCTCCTTTCTTGGACAAATCACTTAATGTCCTTGGGTCAGTCTGCAGGGGAAAATGGTGGTGGCCCACCGGCCCTTCGTGGTGGCTCTCAAGGTGAAAGTTAGCACTTAGAAGTGCCTGGCTCGGCTCCTGGGCTGTGGAAGGGCTCCTGTGGTTGTTACCAGCCGTGGCAGAGACCCTTATTTACAAGGAAGGCCATGTCATTGACCGTATCCTGGCCTCAGGGGTCAGGGAGGGAGCACTACCCACCTCCTGGCAAGGTCTTTCTAGGAGGTGTGAAAGCGTTCACTTTCACACATCCCCGCCTGCCCTGTGTGGTTGAAAATCTGTGTATAACTTTTGACTCCCCCAAAACTTAACTACTAATAGCCTCCTGTTGACTAGAAGCCTTACCAGTAACATAAATAGTTGATTAACACATATTCTGTATGTTCTAGGTATTACATACTGTGTTCTTACAGTAAAGTAAGCTAGAGAAAAGAAGAGGTTATTAAAAAGTCCTAAAGAAGAGAAAGTACATTTATAGTACTGTACTGTGTTTATTGAAAAAAATCTGCCTATAAATGGACCCATTCAGTTCAAACCCATGTTGTTCAAGGGCCAGCTGCAGTTGGACTGGCTTGACGGAGGAACCAGAGGATGAGGTCGCAGAGGCCAGGCTGTCCTGTGCAGTTGGCCACAGAGAATCCTGACAGGGCTTCAGCAGAGGGCTGACGCATAGGTGTCTGTGGAAAGCAGGTGGGAGGGCAAAGGCCCAGGCGCTGGAGGCTCCTCATACGGTTCCTGGGGAGAGACGACTTGTCTTGAGTAAAAGGCTGGGAGGGTCGGCGGACAAGGTGCCAGAGCCATGTGGAGGGAGCAGGAGGTGGGAGCTCAGAGGGAGAGAAGACCCTGTTTGAGGTGGAAAAAGAATGGTCCAATTCCTACTTCATGAAGGGCCACGGAGCTTTTGAGGGGGTGGAGGGTGAGGCTGAGGGGTCCGTCCCTTAGCCAGGCTGGCTGAGGCCACGGGTGGGGGTGATCTCCGGACTGCATAGGGGAGCCTGAGGAGAATGGCGGCAAAGTGGGCGGGAACCAGGAGGGAAGGGGGCTGAGGATTTTCAGTGACCAGGTGGGAGGGAGTCGCTGGAAGACCGTAAAGGATTTTTTTTAAAAGGCAGAGAAAGTGGCTGTGGGATTTTTCTTTTGCATGAACACTGACTAAGAAGGGGAGAAGAGAAAGGGGTGGGCACAGAAGGGAACAAGGTATTTTTCTGTGGAGGTGGAAAATCGATTTCTTGAGTGTAGTTCACAGATGAGGAGAGAACAGACACGGCATGTAACAGACGCAGCGAGGAGGGAAAATGGAGCCTGGGTGCCAATGAAGAGAGCTGCTTGTTTTCTGGAGGGAGCGGTGGAGGAGAAGGCTCTGAGGCCTTTCTGGCCGTGACCCCTGTTCTCTCTGGGAGGCAGGAGTCAAGTCTGTGAAGAGCAGAAAGGAGTCACCACGATGGACGTACATTCAGCACCTGCATTCATCTTTTGAACAAATGTCTCCAGTAGGTGGCAAGTGTACTTTAGGAGGGTGGATTTGACTCACCCAGCTTCTGAAAGTAGCTCCCAAAGACGACCGATCTCCACCACCATTTTGAGCCCTGAAAGCGTGGAATATCTGTGTGGCCTCCCCAGGCCCTGCCTGAGGAAAACGACACTCATCGGGGTGTTTGTCTGGCTTTTTGTCTATACTCAGTCTTGACAGTCTTGACTTCGGGTCCTGTAGCAAAGTGGGGACATCGTGTGACAGGAGCGCTGGGATGTTGTTCCAGGCAGAGAGACTTGTCAGTTGCCAAGGCAAATTAGCTCCTGTGTGCGACAAAGTGAGATTTCACATCAGAAAATCCATCAGCTTCGGGGAGCAATTAGCTTAGAGATAAATCATAGCTTCTCTGTGGGGGTGGGGTGGGGTGCAAGCTGGAGTTCACACCACCCATGAAACCAAGGATTCTGTCAGGCTCTGAAAGCACCTGGTTGCCTCTGTTTTCTCTGTGAGGTGCTGCGTAGGCACTGGGCAGCCGCCTGGGTGGAAGGTGCCTTGCAGATGATTTCACTTCTTCTCTCAGCACACTCCTTCCCCGCATACCTCAGATCCAGAGGCAACAGGAATGTTCTGTGATTGAACACAGAGGTGTGCCAGACATAGGTAGGATCAGGTTTCATCAGAGCTCCTTAACCCACGTAAGTGGATGTGGTGATTTCTGTCTTACAGAGAAGATAGGCTTCTAGGCACGGTGTCGTGGGGAGGGCTGGGGGGGGGGGAGTGTAATGGGCAGAGAGCTCAGTTTTGCCAGAGAAAAGAGTTCTGGGGATGGACGGTAGTGCTGGGCACACAACAGTGCGAATGTGCTTAATGCCACTGAACCGTACACCTAAAAACGGGCTAGATGGCAATTTGATGTTCTGTTTATTTTACCACATTTAAAAAAACAGAAGGAACACAGCACCATATTCTTGAATGTTACTATTAAAAGCACAGGGCCGGTCACAGAGACTCTTAACACATGTAGGTTCTACCTACGGTTATTCCTCACACCCCTGAGTTTCTGTCTTCCCGTTGTTCCGGGACTTGGTTTCCAGTCTCTCCTCTCTCCTCTTACTCTGCTCCAAATGTCCTCAAGACCGTGTCTCTGTCCTTCTCCGCTGGTCTGGCCCGGGTGGGAAGCTGTTCTCTCCGATGCTTTTATCAGGATAGAGTGTGTGTGAGAATGTGTGTGAGAGAGAGCGTGTGAGTGTATATGAGTCTTTGTGAGTGTATGTGTGTGTGTGTTTATGTGAGTGAGTCTCTGTGTGTGTGTATGTGAGTGAGTCTCTAAAAGTGTGTGTGAGTGTGTATGAGTCCAATTATGTGTCTATGTCTGAGTGTATTTGAGTGAGTGTGAGTCTGTATGAGTCTGTGAGTGTGAGTCTGTGTGTGTATGTATGTTGAGTGTGAGTCTGTGTGTGTATAAGTCTGTGTGAGTATGTGTGTGTATGTGAGTGAGTCTAAGTGTGTGTGAGTGTGTATGAGTCCGATTATGTGTCTGAGTGTACGTGAGTGAGTGTGAGTCTCTGTGTGAGTGTGTATGAGTCTGTGAGTGTGTGTGTGCATGTATGTGAGTGTGAGTCTCTGGGGGGGGTGTGTATGTCTGTGTGTGCAGGGGAAGCAGGCTGGAGCCTCCTCCCGGGTGCTGGCCATCAGAAGTGAGCCTAGCCTGGGGGCCCTCCCCAGGTGGCCTTACCCCTGTGGCATCATAGGGGAATCAGGAAGCCTGACTCACAGAAATGAGGGCAGTGTTTATAATGCCTTGACAACAAGCACTAGTGACTCAGAATGGAATCTGAAGGAAAACTTTAAAAGATGAGCCCCTGCGCATTAATATGGTGGCTTCTCTAGTCTCATCTGAATTGCATTCCTCTTCCTTCCCTATAACGGTCCACACCCCGTAATGACCACTTGGACTTCCTAACAAAGTTGACTGAAAGCGGGAGGAGGCTCTGGAGACTCACCTTTTCAGAGCCTCTGTTGTTAATTGCATAGTGTGCAGGACTGACCAGCAATATGGACCATATTATTTTTTTTCAAATAACTTTTTTAACTTGGAGTTAAACGAACAGAAAGTATAAAAATCCTAAGTGTTTATTGCCATGAATTTTCTCAAAGTGAACACATCTGTGAAACTATCACCCCACGAAGAAAGGAGGCATCTCTAGAACCCAAGAATCCCCCCTCGCCTTCTCTCCCAGCCACATCCTCCCTTACCCAAAAGTAACCGGAATCTTATCACCAAATACTATTTTTGCTAATTCTTGAATTTTTTAATAAATGAATTTCTACAGCTTGTACTCTTGTAGCTTCTTTCACTCAATGAGGATCATTCGTGGTGTGGAGTGGGCAGTGGTTGATTGGTCTTCATTGTTATGTAGTTGTATAGTGTGTAAATATACTAGAATTTACCCATTCTACTTTTGATGGAAATGTGGATCTTTTCCAGTTTTTGGTCATTACTGCTGCCGGGAACATTGATCCAGTGCACACGGTGCACATGTGATTGCATTTCTGTTGCTCTCCTTAGGGATGGAGTTGGTGGCCAGAGGGCATGGGTATGTTTATATTTTAGTGAACATTACCCATCAATTTTCTGAAGTGGTTATAACAAATTCCACCCACTCCTGTAAGTGTAAGAGTTTTAGTTGTCCCACACCCCCATGTGTTGCCATTTTGATGTTGATTCTGATGGCTATAGAGTGGGATCCTGTGGTTCTAATTTGCATTTCACTGAAAACTAATGATGTGGAGTATCTTTTTTTTAAAAAATATTTTCATTGTCCTTTTGGGTATCTTCTTTTGTCAAGTTCCTGTGTGAGTCTTTTGCTCATTTTTCTGTTGGGTTTTCTTTCTCTTTTTGCTTTGTAGGATTTCTTTTTTTCTTTTTTTAAATTTTTTATTGTTATGTTATGTAGGATTTCTTTACATGCTCAGTGCCTGATAGCTTTGTTCAAGGCCAGCATTCCATATATTTTCTTAGTCTTCCTTTCTCACTTTTAGTGGTATCTTTTGGTGAAGAGAAGCCTAGTTTATGAATTGTTTCCTTTGAGATAATTGCTTCTTGTGCCCTGTTTAGGAAGTTCATGCATACCCAAGAACATGCAAACATTCTCTTTCTCCTTCTAGAAGCTTTATTGTTTGAACTTTCACTTTAAATCTACAGTCCACTTGGAGTTGATTTTTTTAATATGGCGTGAGGTAGATATCAAGATTTATTTTTCTTCCAGTGGAATAAAGCTCTGATTCCATTTTTTGGTGTTTGATGGCTGGCTGCTTTCAAACCCTGCCTCCTGCTTTTCTTTCTGCCCCACATCTGGGACAGCTGATAAGAAAGCTTGCATATAACCTTGAGTGGTAGTGCTGGGAAGTTTAAACATCATCCTCAGCCGCTGCATGCACACTCGTCTGTGGCCTCATATCCTAACCACCATGGCCACTAAGGCATTTTTGGACTGGCTTTTGTGCCTGCCATGTTCTCCCCAGAAAGACCGATGTGTGAGTAATTAATCTCTTCATACCCTCTTGATAACTGGTGCATTTACCAGTCTCAACATCCAAACCAATTTTATGTGGGGAGGTAGATCCCATCATCCATGGCATGACCACAACACACCATAATGTTCGAAATTACTGTATGTGTGTGACTCTGTTCAATTCTGCAGATTTGTTGGTCTATCCTTGTACCAATACTACCACCACCACAATATGTTAATTACTGTGATTTTATAATAAGTATTTACTTCTGCTTGTTTTAAGTCCTTCAGTTTTATTCTTCAAGATTATCTTGCTGTATTTGGCCCTTTGTGTTCCCATATAAAATTTAGAATCATTCCGTTAATTTCTGTACAGACGCTTGCTCATAAAATCCTACTGACATTTTGATGTGAGTCCTTTGAATTATAGGTTCATTAAGAGGGAGTTGATATCCTTATAATATTGTCTTCCAATCTACGAATCTGTCATTTATTTCTCTTTGAGTTTAAGTTTTCCTGATACATTTTGTAGTTTTGTATATACAACATCTTCTGTTAGATTTCTTCCAAGGTATTTGGGTATTGTTTTGTTTGCTGTTGTTATTGCTGTCATAAGTGGTTGGTTTTTTTTTTTTTTAATTCTATATTATAATTGCTTTTCACGGGTATTTATAAATGTGATTGTTTCTTATATGTTTCCCTTGTATTTAGCAACTTTGTTAAATTCATTTATTACTTGTAATAATTTATTTGTAAGTTCTTTTAGATTTTCTACATGTATAATCATGTTGCCTATGAATAATGAGAGTTTTTTTTTTTTTCCTTTTTGCACTGATTGCAAGCCCCAGTTCAATAATTCCCCTCTTGGGGGGAAAATCTTTCAGTATTTCACTTTGAATTAAGCTGGTTAATCTCAATTTTTTTTGTAAATAGTATTTATAAGAGTAAGAAAGTTCCCTTTTATTTCTAGTTTGCTACAGATTTATCATGAATGGGGTTTGAATTTTATCAAATACTTTTTCTGCATCTAATAAAATAATCTTTGAATATTTTCCCTTTAATTAATGTGAATTATCTGATTGATTTTTGAATATTAAACCAACCTTGCATTTCTGGACTAAATCCAACTGATTTCTGATGTGATATAATTTTTATGTATAACTCCTTTTGATTTAATAATTTTTAATAGTTTTTTTGCAACTGTGTTTAACAGTGATTTACCTGTAATTTTATTTTCCTGTAATGTCAAGGTCAGGTTTTGGTATCAAGGTAATGATGACTTTATGAAGTGATTTGGGCATTATTTCCTCTTTTTATGTTCCCTGGAAGATTTGGGGCAATACTGGTGTTTTCCTTCTTTTCTTTTTTTTTTTTTTAAGATTTTTTAATTTATTCATTTGAGAGAGAGAGCGCTCAAGAGCACAAGCAGGGGAAAGGGTCAGAGGGAGAGGGAGAAGCAGACTTCCCTCCAAGCAGGGAGCCCCACATCGGCTCTGATCCCAGGACTCTGATAGCATCACCTGAGCTGAAGGCAGACACCCAAATGACTGAGCCACCCAGGGGCCCTCCTTTTATCTTTTCCTTCCTTCCTTCCTTCCTCCCTCCCTTCCTCCCTCCCTTCCTTCCTTTAATGTTTAGAATAGTTCAATTGGGAAGCCAGAGGGGTTGGAAATTATTTCAGAAGTTTAATTACAGATTCAGTTTCTTTAGTAGATACAGGACCATTTGGATTTTTTTTTCTTCTAGTGTCAGTTTTGCTAAGTTGTGTTTCAGGAAGCTGTGCATTTCATAAACATTGTCACAATTATTTGTGTTATTTATAATGTCCATCATTGTCTTTTATAAGTGATATCTACCTTTTCATTTCTGATACTGTAATTTTGCATGCTTCCTCTTCCTACTTCTCACTTCCACTTTTATCAGTCTTGCTAGGGATTCATAAATTTAATATTCCCGTGGGACGCCTGGGTGGCTCAGTTGGTTGAGTGCCCAACTCTTGGTCTTGGCTCAGGTCTTGATCTCAGGGTCATGAGATTGAGCCCCGCCTCAGTGAGGAGACTGCTTGAGATTCTCTTTCTCCCTCTCCCTCTGTCCCTCCCACTAAAGAGAGAGCTTGCTCTCGAATAAATAATTCTTTTTTTTTTTTAAAAGAAAGTAAGTGGGTATCTAGATTATTTATTTTTGCAGCCTTTTTCATTTTCTAATAAAAGAATTGAAAGTTATAAATTTCCCTGTATACCTGCTTTAGCTGTAATCTACTACTTTTAATTATTATGGTTAAAAAACACATAACAAAGAATTTGTCATTTTTAAGTGTATAGTTTAATAGTGTTAACTCTATATTCACATTGTTGTGAAACATACCCCTGAGGACTTTTTTTATCCCTCAAATCTGAAATTTTACACCCATTAAACAGTAACTTCTCTTTTCCCCTTGTCCCCAGCCCCTGGCAACCCCCATTCTACTTTCTGTCTCTCTGAATTTTACTATTCTAGGTGCCCATTGTAAGTGGAAATCATACAGTATTTGTCTTTATGACTGGCTTTTTTTAGCTTAGCATAACATCTTCACATTTCATACATGCTGTACCATATGTCAGAATTTCCTTCCACTTTAAGGCTGAATAATATTCCATTGTATGTATATGTCACATTTTTTTAAAAAGATTTATTTATTTATTTGACAGAGAGAGATAGAGCAGGAATACAAGCAGGGGGAGTGGGAGAGGGAGAAGCAGGCTTCCCGCCTAGCAGGGAGCCCGATGTGGGACTCGATCCCAGGACCCTGGGATCATGACCTGAGCTGAAGGCAGATGCTTAACAACTGAGCCACCCAGGTGCCCCTGTGTCACATTTTCTTTATCCATTCATCCATTGATGGACATTTGGATTGCCTCCACCTTTTGGTTATTATGAAAAGTGCAGCTATGAATATGAGTATGTAACACTATTTTTTGATACGTTGTATTTTCATTAATCTGTTCAAATGTTTTTAATTTTTTTTAAAGATTCTATTTATTTATTAGAGAGTGAGAGAGCATGAGGCGGGGGGCTGGGAGTGGCAGAGGGAAAGGGAGAAGCAGGCTCCCCACTGAGCCAGGAGCCTGATGGCGGGGCTCGATCCCAGGACCCTGGGATCATGACCTGAGCTGAAGGCAGATGCTTAACTGGCTGAACCACCCAGGTGCCCCTAAATGTTTTTAATTTTTATAACTGTTTTCTTCTTTGATATGTGAGTTATTTCAAAGTGGTTAATTTCCAAATGTCTGCATATTTTCTAGGCACATTTTTGTTGTTTATTTCTTGCTTAATTATACTGTAGTTGTAAACATATCCTTTATGATTTTTAACATTTAAAAATTTGCTTAGACTCATTTTAGATTTGCCCACCATATGATTAATTTTGATAAAATTTTCTCTGTGCACTTGTGTGTAGTTTCTTGGTGCAGTAATTTACATGTATCAACAAGGAAAATTTTGGTAATTATGGTGTTCATGTCTATTTCCATTCTGACTCTTTTCTGCTTGTTATATCATTTATGAGAGAAGTGTGTTAAAGTATCCCACTGTGATTTTAGATTTGTCTTTTTATAGTTCTGTCAATTTTCCCCTTTATACATTTTGAGAGCATATGACTAAATACATATAAATTTAGAATTTAAGTTTGGAATTTATGCCTAGCAGGTTGCCCTATGTTTTATTATGAATTACTTCTTTTTTCCCTTAGAAATGCCTCTTTTCCTAAAGTCTACCTTGTCTATCACTGTAACCACACCAACTTTCTTTAAACTTTTTTTTTACTTTAGAATAGTTTTAGATTTACAGAGAAGTTGAATAGATAGTAGAGAGAGAGTTCTCATGTATCCTATACCCACTCTTTCCTATTGTTAACATCTTATATTAACATGGTCCATGGCAAGCAATAAACCAGTATTAATACATTATTATTAACTACAGTTTGTCCTTCATTCAGGTTTTCTTAGTTTTTACCTAACATCCTTTTTCTGTTCCAGGCATTCCATGTAGGATACCACATTGAATTTAATCTTCATGTCTCTTAAGGCACTTTTAGATTGTGATAGCTTCTTCGACTTGCCTTGTTTAGGATGACTTTCACAGCTTTGAGGAGTACTAGTCAGGTATTTTATAGAATATGGTGCAATTTTGTCTGATATTTTTCTAATGGTTATATAGGAGTTATGGGCTGTTGGTCAAAAGATTGCCTAGGGAAAAGCACCCTTCTCATCATATCAAATCAAGGGTACATAATGTATCACTGTTATTAACCTTGATCACCTGGAAGTTATGTTGCATCTCTATGAGGGGCAGTAGCTAAGAAATTATATGGAATTATTGCACACAGATTTGTCTCTTCTCCCTCATTTATTGATATGCTCATTTATTTAATTTATGTCTGTATGGACTTGTGGATATTTATTTTATACTTCGGGTTATAATCCAGTACTATGTTATTTTGTTGTTCAGATTATTCCACCTTTCACTCTTTCCTAACATATCCAAATAATCAGACTCATGTTTCTTTTCCCCCTTCTCTCCAGGAGTTTGGCTCCTCAGGTCCTCATTGCATTAGTAGCCCTAAACTACAATGTCTTGTGTCCCCAACCTCATAAGACTGCCCAAAGTTCTGTTTAGTCCTGTCGCTTTTTTTTGTAATTGTTTATTTTTACTATCATTATTATTTTTTTCATCCTGTCGCTTCTTAACCACCACTTCCCACTTGGTTTTAAGCTTCTTGGCTCCTACTGGTTATGAATCCACAAAAATGCCTTGGTGAGAAAAGCTGCACAAAATGCTGAGATTATTTCAGTTATATTTTCTTGCTTGTCATGGGGCACCTGGGTGGCTCATTCGGTTAAGCGGCTGACCCTTGATCTCAGCTCAGGTCTTGATCTCAGGGCTGTGAGTTCAAGCCCTGCATTGGACTCCACATTGGGCATGGAGCCTACTTAAAAAAGTTTTTTTTTTTTTTCTTGCTTGTCAGGATCTCAGCCCCCCCAAGTCCTGGTTGTCTTGGCAGCTCTCTGATGTTTCCATAGAGATTTTTTTAAAATGTCATCAAGAGTTTCTGGTTGTTCTTGGTGAGTGGATTAGTCTGGCACAAGCTGGTGCGTCATAGCCAGAAGTAAGACTGATCAGGCATAATGTTTTTTGCTTTCTCCACTATGTCATGGTTAATGGTGCCCCATAATATTTGAAGACCTGGTGCTTTGCTCCCAGTCATCAAATATCCTAAGTAATGCAGATTTTATATGTCACGTAGGAAAATTAATCATTCTGTACATATCCTTTATCTATATCCGTAGTCACAAGGGCTATCAAAAAGGATGTCTGCTGACTTCTCTTCAAGGTAAGGGAAAAAAAATAATGATCTTGGAAGAAGATCGCCTTCATCATAGAAGTTTTCAATGAAAGGAACAGATGGGGAGAGCTGTGTAAAATGGGCTTTTCAGTCTTGGGGACCTAGCAACAGTGCAATTACTGATGTGGATTTTTGGTGTGATCTTAAAGAAATTAAGCCTCTCTGTATGGTTAAGAATTAGTGTGAGGACATCACTTCTGAGAAGTCTGTGCCTCCCATTAGGATATCTGGCAGTGAAAGTGTACCTTCCACTAGATCGAGTTGGATATGTAAGATCTTCCATGCATGGTCTTGCTAAACCTTGCCTCTGTCACCCCTGCACTTGGGCTGGATATTTTCCCACCCCTCCAGTTTTGTGTATCCTGTGGTTCTCCCATCCACATGCTAACCAGGCCCGACCCTGCTTAGCTTCTGAGATCAGATGAGATCAGGCGCATTCAGGGTGGTATGGCCGTAGACTATCCTGTGGTTCTGAAGAGCAGCTGTCTTCCTTATTATCACCCACGATGGAACACAACCAAATCATTGAAAAAGTCCGCACAGATTGAGTTATCCACGAATTGATGCCATTTTAGTACGATCATTCAATTAGGCACAAATCCATCTCACTCTGTCACATCCAATTTAACATAGTTCATTTTGACCCACAAGAATGTTGGGAAGGACGTGCCATGTATCTTGCTGAAATCCGGTGCATTCTCTTTTCCGGATCTCCTTTGTGTACCTCTCTACATACCTTATCCGAGAGAGAAATGGGAGTTATTTCACAAGCAAATGGTTAGCTCTCACAATGGCTACTTTTCTTAAAGGTGATCACAAACCAACACCTTAATAAGTGCATTTTAGAACTTCGCTGTCCAGAATGGCAGCCACTAGCCACATGTGGCTATTTCTATTTAATTTAAATTAATTAAAATGAAGCATCAGTTAAAATAAAACATCAGTTTCTCAACAAACTAGCCACATTTCAGGTGCTCAAAGCCTGCTGTATTGGGCAGCACAGATAAAACACTTCTATCATTGCAGAAAGTTTTATTGAACAGCTGTTCTAAAATCTTGGTTCTAGAATCAGATTCAAGCCCACCAGTCTGCAGACTGCCCTGTCATCCTTTGACTGTTTTACAAACATCTCCATGGTGCTTTCCTGTAGACAGTCTCTCTCACCTGTCTTCTTTCTCACATTTCCTCCAAAATCGCCATCAGAAGTGACTGTTCCTCTGTTGCCCAGATCCATCTAGAAGGCGGGCCTTGGATAGCTATGGAGCACCTTTTTGGCTTTCAAGGAAGTTGCATAAAAAAATGAAACTAAGTCACGTCCAGTATTCAAGGATTTGTGCCTGATTTGTGTCTTGGTGGTGTTTATGTGACTGTCACTCTTGTTAAGATCTATATATTGCTTGTCCAGGATGCCTGTTTCTAATCAGAGAGAGGGGAGAGACATGCTCTTGGAGAATCAGGCAAGTCATCTTATTCCTTAAGTAGATGCCATCGGGGCAGTTACAGTGAGTGAAGACCCTGTAAAGTGAGTGTCTGGGGTTCCTCATTTATGTTTTCTACAGCAACTTTAGTAGAAGAGATTTTCCTGTTTTAAAAGACAAAATGTCCCCAGCTGTCCTGGGGTGATGACCTCAACCACTAGTGGGTAGCACCTCTCCCGTCCTGTGCCTGGCTGCCGCCCCAGGATCTGCACTCACCAGTTTGGTTTGCTGGTGGATCGTAAGGAGGAGAGGGGCGGATGGAAATATCTTAGGACCCAGATCCTGGACAGCATTGTTAGTGGTAGAGCTTATTATCATATAAGGACGAAAAACTTTCTTAGTTGAGAGAATACATTTTTTTTTTTTTAAAGGAGTCATCAGACAAGCTCAGGAAGATCCGCCCACTGTTTGGAATACTTGCTTGCTCAGTGATGTCTGCACCCAAGTAGCAGATCGTGAGTCAGGGATGTGAGGGGACAAGGGTGTAGGAAGAACTGGAAGCAGGAGCTCTGGGCTGGGAGGCAAGGACACCTGTGGTGTGACCTTAGGTCATTGCAGTACAGAGTCTTGGTTTTCTCCCCTGCCCCTTCTACTTTCATGGAATTATTGTGACGACCAGAAGCATTTATGTGCCAGGAGCTGTGTTAGACATTTTGCACGTATCTCTTCGATCCTCAGAGTACCAATGTAAGCTGGCGTTAGCCTTCATTCTAGACAAGGCGCCTGGAGCATAAAAAGCATGACTGTCGGCATGAGCGCTTAGTAAATGTTCACGCCTGTTCTTTTTTTATGGGACGATCCCTTGGTTCCTGCCCTTGGTTCCTGGGTCCAGACTTTTCCTCCATAGGATCTTAGATGGGTGGGGAAGGTCTCTTAGCCTTTAGCACCTCCTAGTGATGTGGAGATGGCAATACAGCTTCTAACCTGAAGGTGGTGCATGAGAACGTGCTGCCAGTGGCCATGTGCCGTACAAAGGACTGGTTGCACTATTATGATCTAAGCTTCAAGAAAAGTGTCAGTGGAAAACTGGGAACCACTGAAATGCATTTCAGAAAGAACAGTGACTCTGCGGTGCACACTGTAGCTCAGGTAATAGGCTTGGTGGGCAGAGAGAAGTGGCTCTTCTTTCTGTCCATGGGGTACCCATCCCCGATGTGCTGTTGGCTTTCAGTGTCTCCTCTTACCCTCTCTGGGCTTCTGTCTCTCCTCCCTTTCCTCTTTGTCTGTTTCTCCTCGCTCTCTGTCTCTGTTTCTCTCTCCCTGCATTCCATCTCCTAGTCTTTCTCCCACTTCCTTCACCCTTCAGATTTTAACAGGTTCTTTCTCCAGGTTATGCTTATTAAATAAATCCACAAAGAAAAAAAAATAAAATAGTAATGCCATTAACAAATATAAGAAGATACTGCTCCCCAAAAATGAAAGTGGGGTGCTCCAAAAAAGAAATGATGACAGAGCAGAAAGACCTCTTGGAAATTAGAAGTAGAAGAAAGTATAAAAATATCATTATAGGAATTTAAAGATAAAGCCAGAAATATCCCAAAAAGCAGAACAGAAAGGAGATGGAAAACTACAAAAGACAAAGACATATAGGATGAAATTAAGAGGTCCAACATCAGCTAAATGGGAATTCCAGAAAGGGAGAAAAGAAACAGGGAAATTATCAAGGAGAAAATAAAAGGAAGTTTCTCAAAACCGAACAGAGTGCTGGGTGAATCTGCCCTGGGCTCTGATTCTCTTTCCAGCACGGTCACTGAGATGCGCCAGCTCAGGAAGCCAGAGCATCAAACTCCAAACTTTCTCACTTGTATGTAGGTAACACACCACGCTGTGCAAACACACCACAGAAACAGTTTACTCCGGGACCCAACCCCCCTTCCTCAAAAGTGCTGTGTGCCTGCTTCATTATCATCTTCTTTTGGTCAGAATTTACAGTCCTTTAGATTGGCTTTCTTGGAAAAAAACATAAGCCTGCACATTCATCAGCCAGGGAGCATTAAAAAGCACCAGTCCTGGGGGTCTGTCCCAGGCCAGTCGGATCCAGATCTCATGGAGTGGGGCCTGGGTATTGGTAGACTGATAGATAGAGACATAGATTTTAGTTCACCAGGCATTCTGATGTTCAGCCAGAGTCAAGAACCACTACTTAGCTGGGTACCATTTGGGGTGACAGTGCTGGTTCTTTCAAGAGTTGGCCTACTTAGGGCGCCTGGGTGGCTCAGTCGTTAAGCGTCTGCCTTCGGCTCAGGTCACGATCCCAGGGTCCTGGGATCGAGTCCCACGTCGGGCTCCCTGCTCTGCGGGAAGCCTGCTTCTCCCTCTGCCGCTCCCTGCCACTCTGCCTGCTTGTGATTCCTCTCTCTCTCTCTCTCTGTCAAATAAATAAATAAAATCTTAAAAAAAAAAAAAAAAAAAGAGTTGGCCTACTTACCACTTGTTGAAACCGCTCTAGAGCTTTTTAATGCACTGGGTGCCAGGGGACTCTGATCGCATTCATATGATTTTCTGTCTTCCTGCACCTTTGGCAGATTGCAGAGTGGGACTGTTGTGCTTTAAGTTTCAGGGACCAGTGGGCAGGAAGGATGAGCTCGCATGTCGGGGGTGGGGGCAGGCAGTCCATCTGCCAGAGGCGTCTGTACAGCTGCAATAGGAAATACGGGAAGGAAGCAGGTCAGTCCCTCTGTGAAGAGTGGGATCCAGGAGGGGCGATCTGAGGCCGATGTAGCCAGTGAGCAGCCCCTGGCTGGGGGATGGACCGGGATCTGTGAGAGAAGCTTCAACAGAGGCCAGGAAGTTTGGTCTTTGGGCTCTGGTGAGGCCAGTCCTCCCTCTCCTTAGTGCTGGGAGAAGAGTGGAGGCCAGGAGTGGCAGGATATAGTATATCAATGTCAATATAGCTACATCAATAGTAAAAAGAAGCCGTGGTTTGAGAGCAAAGAGACAGTGGGGAAGACTGGACGGCAGAGGAATGGTGAGACAGGTGGCCAGGGTCTGGGCCACCATCCGTCACTGCCTTGGGACCTGGCCTCAGCCACACCTCCTCTTGGAGCCTTGCCTTCTTCAACTGGGAAAAGAGGATCCTGACGGTCCCTGCCTAGCAAGAGCGTAAATGGGCTGCTGCGTGTTGGGGGATGGGGCTACAGAGGCTGGAGCACAAGAGGCCAGTTTGGTGGGTTTTTTTATCTTAGTGTTTATGGTATAACCTTCCCCCATGCAGTAGAGGTCAAGTTTGCTCTTGAACTTGCAGACTGGATAAGGCATGAAGATGGAGGGGAGAAGGAATAAGCAGAAGACCAGGGCACTCTCAAGGCTGCCCTCTTACTCACAGTGAATTGGGCAGAGAGATGCTAGGCTCTTGGTGAGAGGGCCCCAGGGTATCCCCTGCCTTATCCTCACCTCTCCCTTTACCCATCCTGTTCCCCTGGGGGCAGGGGTTATGTCGTTCTCTAAAGAAGAAGGTGGCCTTCTGCATTCCATTTTGGCTCAGGACAGTTTATTTTTGGTTAAGGATATTATAGAAAGGCCAAAATTGTTTGTATTTTCTTTGTAAAACACTTGAAGATCTGCACAACACACATGTACGTTCTTTAACAAAATTGAGATGTCACAGATAAAGCCAGGCGTTGCCTTGACCACCAACGATAGCATTCTTCTACTTCCAGAAAGAGCCACTCTTATGGGTTTAGAATGTCTCCGCCTGGATCTGTTATTGCACACTTACATAAGCATATGTGTATTTGTACAAGCATGGGGCTGTATTTTGTTTTTACATGAATGGAGGGTATCTCAGAGTTCGTGCGTTGTTCTGCTACTTGAATGTCTCACTGCACCATATTTCAGAGAACTTACATACAGCACTCCCCGGGAGAGCCACCTCCTTTAGTTTAACTGCTGTGTAGGTTTCCAGTGACTACATGTACTGCATAGTGTTGCATGATCACTCTCCTGTGATGAACGTTTGGGTCGTTTTCTAACATTTGCTCTATAAGCGGTAATGTGCATGGGCTCATGTTTCTATAGAGTGCATAGCAAGAAGTGGGATTGCAGGGTAATAGATACTATCAGGTTTCTTTCCAAAGGCTATAGAGTGGTTTTGTCCCTACAGTGAAACCAGCCCTTGATATTGTAATTTTGCAGATATAATGGGAGAAAGATCACAGTATTACTTTGTCATTTCCATGATGATTTGTGAGGTTAAGAATATTTGTATTGTCCCATGGGTCAATTCCCATTTGTCATTTTTGCTCTTTGTCTCCTACTGGGTTGTCTTTTTCCTGTCGATACGTAGGATGTGAGTGTTTGGGTCTGTGGTGTACAAGCAAACGTAACACATCCTATATATGAGTCTTTTGTCTCATATACTCCCACTATTTGTTCCAGTCTGTTAATTTGTCTTCTTTGTTTTAGGTAATTTTTTTTCTCATGCAGGTTTAAAATTCTGATATAGGAAATTTATTAGTCTTGATGATTTTTTGTTATGTTTTATTTAAGAAGGCCTTCCCTGCATGGACTGTCTTCTATTGTAGAGTCATCTCCTTTATACTGAGATCATGAGTCCATCTAGAATTTATTTGCATAAGGGGTGTGAGGCAGGGATGTCTTTTTTCCTAAATGGGTTGCAGTGATTATAGCCCATTTCCCCCCCAACGATTTGAAATGTTACCTTTATTGCTTATTATGTCATCATAGATGTTGGGTTGTTCGAAACACTCATCGTTCCTGTTGGTTCATTTATATATTCCTATGCCAATAAAAAAAAATCGTTATTTTTTTTTATATCTTTCATTGTTCTATAGTGTTTCTACAGTTGCTTCCTCTGCCACCTGGATTTTATTATTCTTATTGAGGTTCTGCTGGAATTGTGTAGATTTTATAAATTGATTTGGAGCAAATAAAAATATTTGTAACATTATTATAATAATTATATAATTATCATTATAACATATATGCATATGCTTATATATTTATATGTCTATGCTATATATAATTATATATTATTATATTATCATATTTACAATCTTATCTGTTATCTCCATAATGTATGTTTTTCATAAAAGTTTTGTACATTTTTGTTACGTTCTTTTCCTAGATGCTTTACTTTGATTGCTCTTGTGTCTGAAATCTTTTTCATTATTACATTTTCTCAGTGGTTATTGCTAATGCTTAGGAAAGCCATTGAATTTTATATGTTGAACTTGCGCCTAGCTACCCCACTAACCTTTCTTTTTAGTTCTAGTAATTGGTCAGTTGATTCTCTTGCTTTTCTCCAAAGAAAACCATATTGTCAGCAAAAAATGCCTCTTCTCAGCTTCCCACCTGTTAAGACTTTTCCTTGTGTTTGTAGCTCTGTCTGGGATTATCAGTGCAAGATGGAATAGTGACAGTGAAAGCAGACGTCCTCATCTTGTTCCTCAGGTGGGAGGGAGTGCTTTTGTTTTTTTGTCATCAAATGTTTGCTGCTATACTTCCTTTATCAAGTTAAGGAAGTCTGCTTCTTCATCTGCTTCTTAAGGTGATTTTCAATCAAGAATGATTCATCGGATTTCATCAAGCTCTTTTTCTTTTCTTTTCTTTTTTTGGTCATGATCATATGGCATCATCTGGCATTGATAGATTTGGGGAGGAAGTGATGGTAGTGGTGAGAAGTTTTAGCTGACTGTCATAATACATTTTTACTGAACTAAAGATTTTCTAATTCACAGGAGAAGAGGAAAAAAACTATAATAAACAGGAATATTCATTGCCATATTTGCTTAGTTTTTGTTGTTGAGATTGGTCACATTTGTTCTCTCTTTTTTGCTGAAGTTTTTAAAGTAAATTATAGCCATTATTATTTGCCCATAAAAAGTCAGTATGCACTTGAAAAATAAGCACATCTTGGGTGCCTGGGTGGCTCAGTTGGTTAAGCAACTGCCTTCGGCTCAGGTCATGATCCTGGAGTCCCAGGATCGAGTCCCGCATCGGGCTCCCTGCTCAGCGGGGAGTCTGCTTCTCCCTCTGACCCTCCCCCATCTTGTGCTCTCTCTCTCTTTCATTCTCTCTCTCAAATAAATAAATAAAATCTTAAAAAAAAATAAAAATAAAAATAAGCACATCTTCCTACCTTCCATAATACCATTATCATGCTAACAAAGTTAGCATTAATTCCTTAATACCATCTCAGACCCCATCTATATTGAACATTCAGTCATCCCCAGAATGTCTTCTAGAGCTGATCTCTTTACCAGGACCCAGTCAAGGACCAGACAGCCCTTTGGGTTGTAAAGTCTCTTAAATCTTCTCTTTTAACTAGGATGCTCTCCCTGCTTTTTTTTTTTTTTTTTTTTTATTATTATATTTACCGATTGTAAAGACTGAACTGGACCAGTTGCTGTGTATCAAGTCCCATCTTCAGCCTTTGATTGCTTTCTTGTCGTATCATTTAACTTTCTCTCCATCTCTTGTGGTTCTTGTACACTGGAACTTAGGTCCAAAAACTGGTTTATTAGTTGGTTTGTGCTGCATAACAACGGCGACAGAATCTAATTGACATGTAACAGTGAGCATTTTCTTTATGTTCACAGGCTGTGGGGCAGCTATGGCAGGTACAGGTTAAAGATCTGCTGAGGTAGCTCTGTCTTTCATCTGCTTATGCTGACACCCAAGCTGGTCTGAGACAGCCTGGTTATTCTGAGACCCAGCCCCAGGGGCTGCCTAGGGCATGCAGGGCTCATGGTGGATCCTAGGAACACAAGAACAGTAAGTGGAAAGATGAGATGGCCCTCAAGGCATAGTCTTGGAACTTGCATATTGTCACTTTGTCCACATTCCATTGGCAAGTCATATTGCCAAGCCCAATATCAATGGAGTGGGGGGTATCCTTCTGTCAGAGAGGAAGTGATAGATGTTCATTGATAAATCTAATCTACCAAAGCATGTTTAGATTCAGATGAAAATTTCTTGGCAAGAATATTTTATAAGTGATGCTGTGTGTTTCATATTGCAACATATCACAATTCACACCTGGTATTTGGCTGTCTCACGTTGCTAATTCATCTGACTAGTTATGATTAATCACTGGGTTAAGGATGGCAGCTTGGTCTTCTGTTGCAAAGTTGTTTATTCCTCTTGAGACTTACAAGTGACCTATGAGTAGCTCTTTGGTACCCGTATATATTGGGTGCTCAGTTAACCTTGCCTTATCCATGGATGATCCTGGCCTGGATCAATTAATCCGTTGGTTGCTATAAATAGGATTTCATAATTCTCTCATACCAATTTGTGTTTATTACCTGGCATTCTTCTGTAAAAATATAGATTTCTCCCATCAACTGGACCACCCTGTAATATAATTTCTATTGTTTTTTAAATTATTTATTTATTTATTTTTATTTAGAGAGAGAGAGAGCACACACTAGTAATGGGGAGGGACAGAGTGAGAGGGAGAGAGAGAATTGTAAGCAGGCTCCACGATACAGGGCTTGATCTCCCTACTCCAAGATCATAACCTGAGCCCAAACCAAGAGTTGACACTTAACCGACTGAGCCACCCAGGCACCCCTTTGATAAAGTCAAAGCAGAATAAATGCTTGACTATATTCCCTTCAATTATTAATTTTCAGAACAAGAGGTTGGTATAATAGCCAATTTTATTGGGATGGTAGATTTTCTGAGGTTGAACCATCTTCCCTTTTATGATATAAACCATTTTTGGACATCGTATATTAGTCTTTTAATACTCATATTGAACATATTTGTTAAAGTTTTATTTAGAGTTTTTGTGTCTCTCTTCATATTGGAGACTGGATTGGTTTTCCTAAAATGAGTTGCTTTAGGGATGCCTGGGTGGCTCAGCCAGTTAAGCGTCTGCCTTTGGCTCAGGTCATGATCCTGGGGTCCTGGGATCGAGTCCCACATCGGGCTCCCTGCTCAGCGGGGAGTCTGTCTCTCCCTCTGCCTGCCGCTCCCCCCCTGCTTGTGCTCTCTCTCTCTCTGACAAATAAATAAAATCTTTTAAAAAAATGAGTTTCTTTAGCTTTCTTTTTCTGGGATCTGTCTGACATGATGATCTGTTCCTTAAAAATTTATAATAAATCTCACTTTGTAAATTTATCTGGATCTGGTGCCTTTATTAAATTACACCTGTTATTTATTTTAAAATATCTTATATGGTTATTCGTGTTTTATACTTATTCAGCTAGTTGTAATTTTTGTTTTAAAGAAAATCTTCCTTTTCATTCAGTTAGATTTGTAAGTTTATCAATATAAAATTCTAAAAAGTATTTCCTTATAATTTTAAAACTTTTCTACATTTGTAATTATGGCCACCTTTTCAGTTATATTTGTTCCTTTTTTTCCTTGATCATGTTTGCTTTTGTATATATTCTTTTTATATTAAGCCAACTTTTGATGAATTTTGTCGTTTAAAATTTTTTTCTTATATTTTACTAATTTCTGCTTTCTAATCTTAAATTTTCACTTTTCCCTTCTTTAGGCTTTTTTAAAAATACTTTTGACCATCTTTCTACTTAAAAAAAAAGCAACTCTCTAGTAATTGTGTATATTTCCTATTGAGTACTAATGCGGCCACATTCCTTAACTGTGACTTCCAATTTTTTTATTCATTTCTAAAAATGTATAATTTACCTTTTGAATAATTTTTAAACCTAAGGCATATAGTCATTGTTTTTATTGGTCTTAACTGTCCCTGTAGCAGCCTGCATCCAAACAGGAGATAGAAATCATGCCGTAGGTTAAATAGGGGGATCTTACTGTAAAGAATGATTAAGTCTTTTAAAAGAGTAACTATAAGATATTGGAAACCCTCTCTGGTACCCTAGGGTTGGGGGAGAGCACCCAAAGAAGGATAAACATGGAAGAGATCTGAGGAGGACATGCTCTCGGTGGATTAGCCACCAGGGAGCAGGGAAGCTTGTAGGCCACCCTCGAGGTGCAGGCAGGAGCAGGTGATGGGCAGCTGGTGGTGTGGGCCCACCGTGGGAGCTCAGATGCTGGCAAGGGCAGAAGGCATGTGGGGCATGCAGAAGTAATGAGTGCTTGGTGTGGGACCCTCCTGGCTCCAGGTGGCTGCATGCAGGCTGTCAGGGGCTTGCCAGCAGAGCCCATACAGGTGGCCGTGCATAGGGTCTGCAGGGGTGCTTGCTGAGGGGCACACACAGGCAGCTCTATGCACCAGGCTACACCAGGGCTTGCCAGCGTGGTCTGGCAGGTGTCTGGCTCTGTGGGGTTCTGTGTTCTGTGTGGAAAGAATAGCCAGACCACGTGTATGGGGTTCTTCCTCATGAGGACACAGCCTCTTCTTCAATCAAGGGGCCCTGTGTGTGTGAGTTGACTTACTTCAGAAATTTGAGTTTGAAACCATGATTTTCTACTTTGGCAACTCAGCTCACATATCTTGAATTCTTCCTATCATATAGATGAAGCAGTACTCCAGAAGGCTGCCTATCTGTTTCATTCCTTAGAGACACCATGACCAGTCAACCACCACCAAAGATCTTTGCAGGCCAAAGCATTCTGATTACTGACACTCTCCTGCTTTTCCTTATGGCCAACATGCCCACCTTTGCCACTTGGCCTTGGCTACTCATCATCCCCATTGCATCAGGGAGTTCATCTTGGTGGTAGCATCCCCTAGAGTCACACTGCAATCTGAGTCACATTTAATCATCATCCCCATATTAAAAACTCCTATTGAAGGAGAGGTCAATGGACATAGTAATGTACAATTCCACTAACTCTCCTAAAAAAAGGGGGGGGTGTGTGAGTACTCCCTTCACTAATGTATTTATCAGTACTCTGGTGAATGGAGTATTTTCTGGGCCTTCTCATGGAACCTAGTGGAAGGGTTGAATGTGCAGGTCACACATGATAAGTCCAGTCCAACATTCCTATCCCTCTGAGGCTTTGGATTACCTCCTCCACGTCATGCTGGGGAAGCTCTGACATTTCAACTTCAGTAAATGTAGACCACCTTTGTGTCCAAGTTTCAACCAACCAAGTAAGCTGTCAGAGCCTCATCCAACTGCATGAGCTTATACATTAAATCCGGAATCCCTAGCAAGTGCCCCCATCAGTGAATTGGACTTATTTAATGTTATATTCCACCTTCCTTTGTCTAACACCTTCAGGATTCATTCCCATACATGTTCCCCAGGTATCTGCCTATCTGTATTAGCCAGGTCTTACAATGCTTTTGGTATGAAAGCTGTTTCCTCCTAGATAGTGTGCACCTGTCCCCTGGAAGATGTTGAGATTTGTCACTAGTTATAGGTGTCATGGCAGTATGGGGGTGGTTGTGGTGAGGAGAATGAGCATCCCCTTTTGAGGCATCTACCCCAAGTAAAGCTATCATAGGTTTCCAAGTTGAGAAAGGCTGTCTCCTCGGACACCAGAGGCAAGCTACTTCTGCTGATAAGAGACCCTCAGAATAGCATTTCAAGATTGTCTGTTTCATCTAAATCCAACCAGATGTTCCCACCCAGGTCTCGGGATCTCATCCTTTCCCAATGACTGCCCTGCATGGCCCATGAGAACTTGGCAAGATTGTGAATACGGTTGTGGTTATCATTTTCAGCAGGTGCACAATTACACTTGTGTGTGATTTCTGCCAATAATAGTAATATTCCTGTGGCTACCAAAGTGAGTTCTTACAGGGCTGTCAGGGAGGCTGAGTTTCAGAGCACAACGGGCGAGAGTTACCAGACCTCAGTTTGGTATTTTCTGTCTGTAGGCAGTCAAGGGCACTCAGAAGGACCCATCCCCCATCACAGCCCGAATGGTTGTCCTTACTGCCGCCAGAGTCAAGTGTGGCAGCCACTCGAGTTCCCAAAGTACATGCTTCTGTTGCCACTTCATCTGTCAACAACCATTCTTACCTTGATTAATTGTGATGCTGCTGTAATCCGTGGGTTGCTAGCATCCTACTTCCCACCAGTGGCAAGGAGTTCAGCATTGTACTCAAGGTGAAGGGCATCACCAAACCAATCCCCAAATCCCATCTTTAGGGGTCTACCTCCTGGGACCACTCCTAGGACCCATTCTGTCACAGTCTAGGTCTAATCAAGAGATAGAAACGACACATTAGGTAAAACAGGGAAAATCTAGTAAAAGGAATTACTATGTTAAAATATTAACTGTGAGATATTAGGAAACTCTGTGTGGTACCTTAGGCCTGAGCAAGAGTACTCAAGGAGGACAGTCTTGGAAGAGCTTCAGACTTTATTGGAGAAGGTGTGATTCAGCCAGCAGATAGCAGGGAAGTTCATGGGTTTAGGCAGGCCAGAGCTGGTTTGCAGTTACTGTCAAAAACAACAGGTTACCCTCTAGAGTGCATGCAGGGAGCGGGCAATCAGCAGCTGGTGGTGTGGGTGTGCAGGCCCCAGCAAGCAGGGGCAGAAGGCCTGCAGAGCGTGCAGCTCAGTATATGGCCCTCCAGACGCTGAGGGAGTCCTGTAGGGGCCTGGCTGTGTAAGTCTCTGGTTTCCACATGGAAAGGGTGGCCGGACCAAGGCTGCCAGGTTACAGAAGAACTGGAGTCTGGGCCTGTGTCCTGAGCTGGAAATTGCAGAAAGCCCCATTCTTCCCGCAGGGTCCCTCCAACACCCTCCACCCAGAACGCTTACTGCTGTGCTCACTTTCAAGGAGACAAACTTGAGCGAATTCTGTTGTCCCTAACGCAGCACAGAGTGACATGTATCATTCACACGTGTCACGGTGTGTTCAGGGCTGAGAGGCAATACGCTGACAACTGACACAGGCTTTTTGTCCTGATTTCTAATTTTATCACATTGTATTCAGGGAGTAGAGGCAGTAGAAATTCTCCTTTATAGCATGTAAGACTTCCTTTGTGGCCTCATACTAACTACATAGTTTTTATTAAAACACAGTATATCTTTTTTTTCCCCCTAAACTCTGCTTTCTCTACAAAATTCTAAGTAAATCTCTGTCAAGATTGTTAATTTGTATTTAAATCTTTATGTCCATATGTCCTTTATATCCTTATGTCCTTTATATCCTAATGTTTATATCCTTACGTTCAGTTATTTTTACCTCTGTTAAGGTCTCCCAATATGAGCACGACTATTAATTTCACCTTTTATTGTAATTAGTTACTTTGTTTATATTTTGAAGGAATGTTGTTAAGTTGATATAGGTGGGTAATGCTCTTGGTGAATTATTCCTCATTAATAAGAGTTTTTCTTTTTATCCCTTTCCGTACTTTGCCGTTCATATTTATTTTGCTCGATTAATATTGCCATACCTACTTTCTTCTTGTTGGCATTCGTCTGGTGTATCTTTTGATCCACTTTTTATTTTGAGCGGTCTCGCATCGTTTTGTTTTCGGTATATTGGCGCAAGAGACGGTGAACAACTCAATGCTGTGGTCTGAATGTTTGTGTCCCCCCAAATTCAGATGTTGAAATCCCAACCCCAAATGCGATGGTGGGAGGGGGTGGGGCCTTTGGCAGGTGATTAGGTCCTGAGGGTGGAGCCCCCATGAGGGATTAGTGCCCTCAGAAAGGAGATGCCAGAGCTCCTTCACCCCGTCTGCCAGGGGAGGACGCAGCGAGAAGGCACAGCCGCCTATGTGCGAACCAGGTTCTCACCAGACAGGCTGCAGGTGCCTTGATCTTCGACTTTCTAGACTCCAGAACTGTGAAAAATAAATGTTTGTAAGCCACCAGGCTATTGTATTTATGTCATAGCAGCCCGAGTGGATGAAGACATCATAGTTGGATTTTCTCAGATTATCGGAAAATCTATCTTTTTCAAACAGATGGACTAAAAGAGCGTATAAAGAGCACTCCATGAAATGCCCAGGGCTGTTGTAATAAAGTGCCACGGAAGTCCAAGATCAAGGGGCCGCCGGCAGGGTTGGTTTCTTCTGAGAGCTCTTTGGTTTGCAGATGGCTGTCCCCTTCTGTCCCGTCCCGTGGCCGTACCTCTGTGCCTGTGCACGTCTGGTGTCTCTCTGGGTGTCCAGATTTATCTTCTTATGAAGACGCCGGTCACATTGGATTAGGGCCCACCCTGATGGCCCCATTTTGACTTAATTATCTCTTTAAAGGCCTTATCTCCAAATAAGATCATATTCTGAGGTGCTGAGGGTTAGAACGTCAACATACGAATTTTGGGGATACATGATTTCAGCCCAAACAAGCACATAACTAAATTTTGTGTTGCTTTTGCAGACTAATCTGAAAATTTTTTTTATTAGGTGAATTTAATCCGATGATACTGACATGTTCGGACTCTTCTTGACACTGTAGTTTGTTAATATTTTCTTATTGCTTCTGTTTTGTCTGTTTTCTACCTTTGGTTGAGTGGATTCAGGTTTCTGAGTTCCCTTTGTTTTCCCCTAATGGTTTAGAAATAATGCATTCTGTTTTTCTTAGAGATCAAAGAGAAACTTGCATTTTTGTGTTGCCATCCAGAGTTAAGGAATATGTCCTCCTGTCTAATAAAAACGACGTGGATGGAACTAGAGGGTATTATGCTGAGCAAAATAAGTCTGTCAGAGAAAGACAGTTATATGATTTCACTCATGTGGAATTTAAGAAACAAAACAGAGGAGCATAGGGGAAGGGAGGGAAAAATAAAATAAGATGAAATCAGAGAGGGAGACAAACCATAAGAGACTCTTAACTATAGGAAACAAACTAAGGGTTGCTGGAGGGGAGGGGGTTGGGGGATGGGGTAACTGGGTGATGGATATTAAGGAGGGCACGTGATGTAATGAGCACTGGGTGTTATATGCAACTGATGAATACCTGAACTCTGCATCTGAAATTAATGATACACTATATGTTAATTAATTGAATTTAAATAAAATAAATTAAAAAACATACTGGCATCCTCCTACTTCCCTCTGCTTGTCCCCTACCCTCTCCTCCTGTGTGGATATAATTCCTGATTTTAGTTCTAGAATGCCAGATTACTGAACTATTTCACAATCATCAGTTATTTATGATGAGTAATTTTTCACCATCCCTCTCCCCATCACTGTGGTTCCTCTTGTACTTGTCTTTCCTCTTTGTGACAGTACTGTCAGGAATTCATATTCTGTTTGCATGCTGGATTTGTCTGCATCTTAACCTCTCATGTGAATGATAGTTTGGCCGGGTATAAATTCTGACCAATTTTCTGTTACTCACACCTTTAGAGATATTTTTCTGTTGTCTTCTTGCATTCAGTGTTGCTGATGAAAAGTCTGCTATCAATCCGATAAGCTGGCTTTTGCTTCTTTGTATGTCATCCCCACTGCTGCCTTTTGAAGCTTTTAGGATTTGTTCTTGTTCTTGCTGCCCTGAAAGTTCACCATGATGTGTGCAGCAGAACTGTTGGTTGGTCTGACATCCGTTCCCTCCACCCTTTTTCTTCCTTGCTGCCTGGCCCTAGAGATGGAGGCATGGGTAGGGTTGACTAACACTGACCTTATTCTAGTAATTCCACCTAATCACCCTGGTTTGCTCAAGGCCCCTGCTGCTGCTCAGTCTGCCACATTAGAGCAATGTAGGAGTCTTATTCACTTTTCCCAGAACTTCCTCTTTGGTGCATATATTTTGGCACACATTTCTGTCTACTTCTGAGTTATTTTAAGAAAAAGTAGTTTAGTTGCTATGGGAAGATAGGGAACTCCACAGGGCTTGGGATAGATGGAAAAGACCCAGAGATGTATATCCAAAAGTCAATATATGATACATATTACAATTTTATTTTTATAATTATGAGACTGAACCCCCAAATTATGTAGTATGGTCCTTTGAATTTTCTGGTGAATTAGTCTTAGTATATGCATGGCAAGAATTTCTGAGTATACTAGAAGAGAGGATGAGAACCTTGATTTCTGGTAAAGACCCCTGGTTTGCTTTTGGGAAGGTCCTCCAGGAAATATCTGAAGGAGGGACCCTGTTCCTTAGAGGTGTGCCTGACATCCAAGCTTAGGGTAGCAAAGATGCTTATGACTCTGCTAGCCAGGCTACATTATTCCTGAGTTCTGAATCCCACCCAGGATGTCCACAACTACCCCAGGGGAGGTTGTAGGTAGAGGGTCTGCCATGATCAGGATGCTGTCTTGATACTGAGCAAAGGAAGTAGTGTTAACAGGAGGAGATCATGGGTAGGGGCCATCAGTATGTGGCAGAGAAGACTCTCTTTGGAAGGGCCATAGCGAGGAAGAGTGTCTAACTCCTGACAGAACAAGAAGAGGTGACACCTCCATGAGAAAAGGGGCCTTGTCTTGTTTGCTTCTGTTTGCCTAGTACTGGTGGTGGATGTGTGTTGAACAGAGTAATACTTGGGCAGTCATGATGGTTAATTTTATGTGTCACGTTGGCTAGGCTATGGTGCCCACTTGCTTGGTCAAACACCGATCTGTTGCTGTGAAAGTTTTTTTTTGTTTTGTTTTTTAACTTGTGATTAACATTTAAATCAGTAGACTTTGAAATCAGATTACTCTCCATAATGTGGGTGGGCCTCATCCAATCAGTGGAAGGCCTTAGGGTTAAAGAATGACTTGCCCTGAAGAGGATGTACTTCTGCCTCCAAACTGCCTTCAGACCCAAGACTGTACATCAACTCCTGTCAGAATTTCCAGGCTGCTGGCCTGCCCTCTACATTTCAGACTTGCCAGAATTCTGTGAACCAGTTCCTTGAAATAAATCTCTCTCTCTGTATATATATATCCTATTGGTTCTCTTTTTCTGGAGAACCCTGACTGATGCAGCAGTTTTTTCATTTGGGGATCCATCTGGCCCTCTTACTAACTTCTGACTTGGGACAGCCTCAGATTCAGAGACAAGCCGTCTGTCTCTTGGACTCTCCATCCCCAGTGGTGGTATTGCCCATCCCCCCCAATTCTGCCTTCTACTTAGTAGTACTGACTGGCCCAGTTCTGTCCTCTGTGCTCAGTTCATACAGGACCAGGGTTCAGCAGTTGACCTCATGTGGTGCTGGGCAGTGTTCTGTGTCATTTCTATGAATCTTCCCTCTGACACCAGATCCAGAGCCCTGAGGTCGGGGAGCCTTTCTCTGTAGGCTGCTCCACCCTGCAGTGGGAATCACACAAAAGACGGGCAATACATACAGACCAATCAGAAAGACATATGCACTGAAGGTCCGGTCATAGCGTGGGCAGCATCACTCCATGGGCTGCTAGGACAAGATGGGTCAGCAAGAAGGCTGGCCTTCCTGTCCACTGTGGATTGGGAGCATTTTCCATCCTTACCCAAGCTGTACCACTTGGGGCTGGCCCCTCCTCCAAGACCATGCTGTGGGTCCCACCCCAATCTCTTAGAGTCAGCATAGCACCATGTCCGGGTGGTTGGTGCGCTTTACAGGTTGAGAAGCTCTTTGCTGGAAAACCTGCAGAAGGATGACCTGTGACCAAGGGCTTGACAAGACCTACACCTGCTGCTTGGCCCTCTCCTATTTCACAACCTTCCTGACCCGATGTTGCTGCTCCATGGTCTCTTTCCTTGATTTATGTGGTAAGACCTCTCTCCCAGCATCAGGAATGGTCTTATCAGTCTTCTTCACCTCTTTCCCTGCCCCTAAATCCATGGATCTCAACCTGCATGAGCTTTGGATGATTGGGTGATTGGGGATGCTGGAACTTTCTAATAAATCAGAGTGTTCAGGGCCAGTGATATATATCCCTGCTGGATATATGATCTCAGTGCCTAGCCTTGATCTAGAACCGTCCTCTTCATTGTCGGTGTCACTGGCAAACCAGCTCAGCCTTCTTACCTCTTGCTGCCCACACGCTCCCTTTCAAGTGCCACCTCTGTGGAGAGGGCTGCCCCACCTGTCGTGCTGTGCCTGGGACGCCTGTCTTTCTGGGAACACCAGTGCCTGTGGGCTTGTTTCAGACCCATTACTGCCCGGGCATGCCTCAGAATGGGCATTCCTAAGGGCAAGGATTCCATCCCCAGAGCAGTTGGCCTGGGTGCCTGGCACAGGAAGTGCTGAATCCGAATTAGCAAAAGAATCAATAAATCGTTCAAGAAACCCTTTACATCATTGCCTTAGGAGATTCATTTTGTCCCAATTACATAAGTATTACAGAGAAACAGAGCTCCTAGGACACACACACACACACACACACACACACAGAAGTTCCGTGATCCTCCATCTGCAAGCTGGAGACCCAGGAAGGCCAGTAGGGTAGGTTGAAGGTCTGAGAGCCAGAGACACAATGGTACAGATTCCAGCCCAAGTCTGAAGGTTTGAAGGTTTGAGAGTCAGGAGCACTGAGGGCAGAAAAAGATCCGTGTCCCAGCTCAGCGGTCAGGCAGAGAGCCAGTCCAACCTTCCTCTGCTTTTTTGTTCTGTTCAGACCTTCAATGAATGGAATGATGCCCACCCACGCTGGGGAGGGCAGTTTACCCAGTTCACCAGTTCAGATGCTAATCTCTTCTGGAAACGTCTTCACAGACATACTCAGAGAAAATGTTTACCCAGATAACTGGGCGTCCCATGGCCCAGTCAAGTTGATACAGAAAATTAACCATCACAGTGTGTTTATCGTCAGACATTTGGAAGATGCAGAAAAGCACAAAGAAGAGAATAGACTCAGTGATCATCCCAAGCTGCTTTTGAGGGAGGCCGGCAGGGGGTGGGGGAAGAGAAAGAGAGGGAGAGGAGAGCCGTATCCTATACAGTGTTCCTCCCTCTCCCCACCCTTTTTTTTTCTAGTTGACAGTTAAATCAGACACTCTGACTGCGGGGCCCTGGGTATTGGCTCATTTTATTTTATTTTATTTTTTATTTATTTGAGAGAGAGCGACAGAGCTAGTGAGAAAGCACAAGCAGGGAAGAGAGGGAGAAGCAAGCTCCCTGCTAAGCAGGGAGCTGGATGTGAGGCTCGATCCCAGGACCCCGGGATCATGACCTGAGCCGAAGGCAGACGCCCAACCGACGGAGCCACCCAGGCACCCCGGTATTGGCCCATTTAAAAAACACTACCTAGAGAACCCTAAAGTGCATCTGGGCCTGAGATCTTCTACCACTTTAAATAGCTGCACATGATCCACTGCATGGATATAACTGTTTACTTAACCCATTTGCAAATGTTTAGGATTTTTGGATGTTGTTTTGTTCTTGTTTGTTTGTTTTCCCTCCTCCTCCTGTCCTATCTCCCACGGTTAAGCTGGAAGCTCCTTGGGGGCCATGGCCTTGCCTGATGCCTGTTCTTGTTCTGTAAATGCTCTGTACAGACGGAGCTGCTTAACCAGCCACCCAGAGTTAGCCACATTCGGTGACCCTCAGGTGCCCAGGGCCACTCTCGCTTCTTTTTTTTTTCTCTTCTTTTTTTTATTGTTATGTTAATCCCCATACATTACATCATTAGTTTTAGATGTAGTGTTCCATGATTCATTGTTTGTGCATAACACCCAGTGCTCCATGCAGAACGTGCCCTCTTTAATACCCATCACCAGGCTAACCCATCCTCCCACCCCCCTCCCCTCTAGAACCCTCAGTTTGTTTTTCAGAGTCCATCATCTCTCATGGTTCGTCTACCCCTCCGATTTCCCCCCCTTCATTCTTCCCCTCCTGCTATCTTCTTCTTCTTTTTTTTTTCTTAACATATATTGCATTATTTGTTTCAGAGGTACAGATCTGAGATTCAACAGTCTTGCACAATTCACAGCGCTTACCAGAACACATACCCTCCCCAGTGTCCATCACCCAGTCACCCCATCCCTCCCACCCCACCCCCCACTCCAGCAACCCTCAGTTTGTTTCCTGAGATTAAGAATTCCTCATATCAGTGAGGTCATATGATACATGTCTTTCTCTGTTTGACTTATTTCGCTCAGCATAATACCTTCCAGTTCCATCCATGTAGTTGCAAATAGCAAGATCTCATTCCTTTTGATGGCTGCATAATATTCCATTGTATATATATACCACCTCTTCTTTATCCATTCATCTGTTGATGGACATCTTGGCTCTTTCCACAGTTTGGGTATTGTGGACATTGCTGCTATAAACATTGGGGTGCACGTACCCTTTCGGATCCCTACTTTTGTATCTTTGGGGTAAATACCCAGTAGTGCAATTGCTGGATCATATGGTAGCTCTATTTTCAACTTTTTGAGGAACCTCCATACTGTTTTCCAGAGGGGCTGCACCAGCTTGCATTCCCACCAACAGTGTAGGAGGGTTCCCCTTTCTCCGCATCCCCACCAACATCTGTCATTTCCTGACTTGTTAATTTTAGCCATTCTGACTGGTGTGAGGTGGTATCTCATTGAGGTTTTGATTTGGATTTCCCTGATGCCGAGCGATATTGAGCCATTTTTCATGTGTCTGTTGGCCATTTGGATGTCTTCTTTGGAAAAATGTCTGTTCATGTCTTCTGCCCGTTTCTTGATTGGATTCTTTGTTCTTTGGGTGTTGAGTTTGATAAGTTCTTTATAGATTTTGGATACTAGCCCTTTATCTGATATGTCATTTGCAAATATCTTCTCCCATTCTGTCGGTTGTCTTTTGGTTTTGTTGACTGTTTCCTTTGCTTTGCAAAAGCTTTTTATCTTGATGAAGTCCCAATAGTTCATTTTTGCCCTTGCTTCCCTTGCCTTTGGCGATGTTTCTAGGAAGAAGTTGCTGCGGCTGAGGTCGAAGAAGTTGCTGCCTGTGTTCTCCTTTAGGATTTGGATGGACTCCTGTCTCACATTGAGGTCTTTCAACCATTTGGAGTCTATTTTTGTGTGTGGTGTAAGGAAATGGTCCAGTTTCATTCTTCTGCATGTGGCTATCCAATTTTCCCAACACCATTTGTTGAAGAGACTGTCTTTTTTCCATTGGACATTCTTTCCTGCTTTGTCAAAGATGAGTTGACCATAGAGTTGAGGGTCCATTTCTGGGCTCTCTATTCTGTTCCATTGATCTATGTGTCTGTTTTTGTGCCAGTACCATACTGTCTTGATGATGACAGCTTTGTAATAGAGCTGGAAGTCCGGAATTGTGATGCCGCCAGCTTTGCTTTTCTTTTTCAACATTCCTCTGGCTATTCAGGGTCTTTTCTGGTTCCATACGAATTTTAGGATTATTTGTTCCATTTCTTTGAAAAAAGTGGATGGTATTTTGATGGGGATTGCATTGAATGTGTAGGTTGCTCTAGGTAGCATTGACATCTTCACAATATTTGTTCTTCCAATCCACGAGCATGGAACGTTTTTCCATTTCTTTGTGTCTTCCTCCATTTCTTTCATGAGATTTTATGGTTTTCTGAGTACAGATCCTTTGCCTCTTTGGTTAGATTTATGCCTAGGTATCTTATGGTTTTGGGTGCAATTGTAAATGGGATCGACTCCTTAATTTCTCTTTCTTCTGTCTTGTTGTTGGTGTATAGGAGTGCCACTGACTTCTGTGCATTGATTTTATATCCTGCCACTTGACTGAATTCCTGTATGAGTTCTAGCAGTTTGGGGTGGAGTCGTTGGGGTTTTCCACATAAAGTATCATATCATCTGCAAAGAGTGAGAGTTTGACTTCTTCTTTGCCAATTTGGATGCCTTTGATTTCTTTTTGTTGTCTGATTGCTGTGGCTAGGACTTCTAATACTATGTTGAATAGCAGTGGTGATAGTGGACATCCCTGCCGCGTTCCTGACCTTAGGGGGAAAGCTCTCAGTTTTTCCCCATTGAGAATGATATTCGCTGTAGGTTTTTCATAGATGGCTTTTATGATATTGAGGTATGTACCCTCTATGCCTATACTCTGAAGAGTTTTGATCAAGAAAGGATGCTGTACTTTGTCAAATGCTTTTTCTGCATCTATTGAGAGGATCATATGATTCTGTTCTTTCTTTTATTAATGTATTGTATCCCGTTGATTGATTTGCGGATGATGAACCAACCTTGCAGCCCAGGGATAAATCCCACTTGGTTGTGGTGAATAATCCTTTTAATGTACTGTTGGATCCTATTGGCTAGTATTTTGGTGAGAATTTTTGCATCCATGTTCATCAGGGATATTGGTCTGTAGTTCTCCTTTTTGATGGGGTCTTTGTCTAGTTTTGGGATCAAGGTAATGGTGGCCTCATAAAATGAGTTTGGAAGTTTTCCTTCCATTTCTATTTTTTGGAACAGTTTCAGAAGAATAGGTATTAATTCTTCTTGAAATGTTTGGTAGAATTCCCCTGGGAAGCCATCTGGCCCTGGGCTTTTGTTTGTTGGGAGATTTTTGATGACTGCTTCAATTTCCTTAGTGGTTATAGGTCTGTTCAGGTTTTCTATTTCTTCCTGGTTCAGTTTTGGTAGTTGATACATCTCTAGGAATGCATCCATTTCTTCCAGGTTATCTAATTTGCTGGCATAGAGTTGCTCATAATATGTTCTTTTTTTTTTTTTTTTTAAAGATTTTATTTATTTATTTGACAGAGAGAGAGATAGCAAGAGCAGGAACACAAGCAGGGGGAGAGGGAGAGGGAGAAGCAGGCTTCTTGCCGAGCAGGGCACCCGATGTGGGACTCGATCCCAGGACCCTGGGATCATGACCTGAGCTGAAGGCAGACACTTAACGACTGAGCCACCCAGGTACCCGCTCATAATATGTTCTTATAATTATTTGTATTTCTTTGGTGTTGGTTGTGATCTCTCCTCTTTCACTCATGATTTTGTTGATTTGGGTCATTTCTCTTTTCTTTTTGATAAGTCTGGCCAGGGGTTTATCAAAGAGCCAGGGGTTTATCAACAACCAGGGGCTGTTACTGTATATCCTAGTTTCGTTGATCTGTTCTCCTGTTCTTTTAGTTTCTATTTCATTGATTTCTGCTCTGATCTTTATTATTTCTCTTCTCCTGCTGGGTTTAGGCTTTATTTGCTGTTCTTTCTCCAGCTCCTTTAGGTGTAGGGTTAGGTTGTGTATTTGAGACATTTCTTGTTTCTTTAGAAAGGCTTGCATTGCTATATACTTTCCTCTTAGGACTGCCTTTGCTGTATCCCAAAGATTATGAACAGTTTTTTCATTTTCATTTGTTTCCATGAATTTTTTTAATTCTTCTTTAATTTCCTGGTTGACCCATTCATTCTTTAGTAGGATGCTCTTTAGCCTCGATGTATTTGAGTTCTTTCCGACTTTCCTCTTGTGATTGAGTTCTAGTTTCAAAGCATTGTGGTCTGAAAATAGGCAGGGAATGATCCCAATCTTTTGGTACCAGTTGAGACCTGATTTATGACCTAGGATGTGATCGATTCTGGAGAATGTTCCATGGGCGCTAGAGAAGAATGTGTATTCTGTTGCTTTGGGATGGAATGTTCTGAATATGTCTGTGAAGTCCATTTGGTCCAGTGTGTCATTTAAAGTCTTTATTTCCTTGTTGATCTTTTGCTTAGACGATCTGTCCATTTCAGTGAGGGGGTGTTAAAGTCCCCCACTATTATTGTATTGTTGTCGATGTGTTTCTTTGCTTTTGTTATTAATTGCCTTATATAATTGGCTGCTCCCATGTTAGGGGCATAGATATTTACAATTGTTAGATCTTCTTGTTGGATAGACCCTTTAAGTAGGATATAATATGTGTCCTTCCTCATCTCTTATTGCAGTCTTTGGTTTAAAATCTAATTTGTCTGATATAAGGATTGCCACCCCAGCTTTCTTTTGGTGTCCATTAGCATGGTAAATGGTTTTCCACCCCCTCACTCTCAATCTGAAGGTGTCTTTGGGTCTAAAATGAGTCTCTTGCAGACAGCATATCGATGGGTCTTGTTTTTTAATCCAATCTGATAGCCTGTGTCTTTTGATTGGGGCATTTAGCCCATTTACATTCAGGGTAACTATTGAAAGATAGGAATTTAGTGCCATTGTATTGCCTGTAAGGTGACTGTTACTGTATATTGTCTGTGTTCTTTTCTGGTCTGTTGCTTTTAGGCTCTCTCTTTGCTTAGAGGACCCCTTTCAAGATTTCTTGTAGGGCTGGTTTCATGTTTGCAAATTCCTTTAGTTTTTGTTTGTCCTGGAAGTTTTTTATCTCTCCTTCTATTTTTAATGACAGCCTAGCTGGATATAATATTCTTGGCTGCATATTTTTCTCATTTAGTGCTCTGAATATATCCTGCCAGTCCTTTCTGGCCTGCCAGGTCTCTGTGGATAGGTCTGTTGCCAATCTAATGTTTCTACCATTGTAGGTTACAGATCTCTTCTCCCGAGTTGCTTTCAGGATTTTCTCTTTGTCTCTGAGACTCGTAAGTTTTACTATTAGATGTCGGGGTGTTGACCTATTTTTATTGATTTTTGAGAGGGGTTCTCTGTGCTTCCTGGATTTTGATGCCTGTTTCCTTCCCCAAATTAGGGAAGTTCTCTGCTATAATTTGCTCCATTATACCTTCTGCCCCTCTCTCTCTTTCTTCTTCTTCTGGGATCCCAATTATTCTAATGCTGTTTCATCTTATGGTATTGTTTATCTCTCGAATTCTGCCTTCGTGATCCAGTAGTTGTTTATCTCTCTTTTTCTCAGCTTCTTTATTTTCCATCATTTGGTCTTCTATCTCACTGATTCTCTCTTCTGCCTCATTTATCCTAGCAGTTAGCGCCCCCATATTTGATTGCACCTCTTTAATAGCCTTTTTGATTTCTACTTGGTTAGATTTTAGTTCTTTTATTTCTCCAGAAAGGGTTTCTCTAATAACTTCCATGCTTTTTTCAAGCCCAGCTAGTATCTTTAAAGTGATGATTCTGAATTCTAGATCTGACATCGTACTAATGTCCGTATTGAGTAGGTCCCTGGCAGTCGGTACTACCTCTTGTTCTTTTTGTTGAGGTGATTTTTTCCGTCTTGTTATTTTGTCCAGAGGACAATAGATTAATGAGAGAACAAAATGCTAACAGGGTAACAACGTTCCCAGAAAATATACTGTAAACAAATCAGAGAAGACCTGAAGCAGTGGGAAAAGAAAGGGAAAGAGAGAAAAAAGAAAAAGAAAAAAAAAAGGAAAAGAAAAAGATAAAGATAAAAACAAACAAAAACAGAACAAAACAAAAAAAAAAAACAGAATGTGATCAAATATGATCAGGCTGGTATATAGATCAGTGCCACACACTAGATTTTGGGTGTATTTGGTCTGTTAGAAGAAAGTGCCTCCCAAAATTTTAAAGAAAGAAAAACTTATATATGTACAAAAATAAGGGTTGATATGATGAAAGGATGGAATATGACTGTAACGATGGAAATTATAAAAAATTTTGTAAAAGGAATTGATAAGAAGTTGTTTGAAAAAAGAAAGAAGAGGATTTAAAAAAAGAGAAGAAAAAAGGGGAGAGAATGTGATTAGGCAGGGGAGTAGAAAAAAACCATACAATAGAGATTTAGGGTATATTTTGATCTGTTAGAAGAAACTAAACTATCTCAAAATTTTAAAGAGAGAACAACATATATATATATATGCCAAAAATACGGGTTACTACTATGAAGGGATAGAGCATGACTCTAAAAATGAAAAATAAAAATGTTTTTTTTTAAAAAAGGGATTGTTAAGATGTTGGTTGAAAAAGGGAAAAAGAAAAATTCAAAAAAAAAAAAAGACAGTTAAAAAAAAATTAACTTTGAAAGACTAAAGAATCATGGTGAAAAAGCCATGGATTCCATGTGCAGTATTCCCCTAGTGCTGGAGTTCTGCCGTTCTCACTGATCAGTAAACCTGGTGTTGGCTGGTTGTTCTCGCGGATCTTCTGGGGGAGGGGCCTGTTGCCATGGTTCCCAAATGTCTTTGCCGGAGGTGGAATTGCCCCGCCCTTGCCCAGTCCGGGCTAAGTAATCTGCTCGGGTTTGCTCTCGGGAGCTTTTGTTCCCTGCAAGCTTTCCCTACAACTTTGGAGGCAGAGAGTGAAAATGGCGGCCTCCCAGTCTCCGCCCTGGAGGAGCCGAGAACTTGGGGCCCTGCTCCTCAGCGAGCCCCCAGAGAAAAGCAGTCAGTCACTCCCGTCTCCCCGGTCTCTGGCCGCACTCTGTGCTCACCCGGCCTGTGACCGAGCGTTTCTATCTCTGGCACCCGACCCCGTGTGGAGTCTCCAAACCCTGCAGATCCCTGCGGTGCGCTCCCGCACCTCTCCTCCCGGGGGAGGAAGGGGAGTCTCCCCGGATCTGCCGCTTGTTGGGTCCCTGCTGGAGGAGCAGTGGCCCGACTGTGCCGCGGATCACGGTCTATGGCAACCCCGAGCTGAGAGCCCGCGCCTGGGCTCCGTCTCTGCAGCCGGCTTCCCCGCTCCGATACCTGGGAGCTCCGCTGCACTCAGGCACCCCCGGTCTTTCTGTGACCCCGAGGGTCTTGAGACCACACTGTCCCACGAGGGTTCCACCCCCCACTTCGCCACCAGAGTGACATCCCTCAGCGGAGCCGACTTCTAAAAGTCCCGATTTTGTGCTCCGCGGCTCTATCACTTGCCAGAAGCGGCCGACGGAGGCCCCTCCCCCGCCGTCTATCCTCCCGAATATCGCCTCGGATTCACTTCTCCGCACGTCCTACCTTCCAGAAAGTGGTCGCTTTTCTGTTCAGAGTCGTTGCTCTTCTTTTCTTCAATCTCCTGTTGAGTTCGTAGGTGTTCAGAATGGTTTGGTCCCTGTCCAGCTGAATTCCTGAGACCAGACGAAATCCAGGTCTCCTACTCCTCCGCCATCTTGCTCCACCCCCCCCACTCTCACTTCTTACCAGTTGACTACAACATTGGGGGGTTCCCAGGACCCCATTAGGTTTGGGAAGTTGCTAGAATGACTCACACAACTCAGGAAAGCATTGGGCTTAACAGTGACAGTTTTATTATAGCAAAAGGATGCAAGTCCAAAGCAGCCAAGGGACACACACGGGGCAAAGTCTGGGAGGGTTCCAAAACAGGTCGTGTGCTCCTCCCAGCATGGAAGCGTGGCAGTCATCACATGGTACTGCCAACAGGGGAAGCTCACCTGATAAGCTGAGGAATCCCAAGTGTTTAGAGGCTTCTTCCTGGGAACCAGGACGCGGGCCAGCCAAGTTCTTTTATTACACACCCACTGATTGGTATCATGCTTAGCAGTTAACAGAGAATGGCTCAGGGTTCCTTTAGATCTCAGGCCAGACCCAACCGCTGTGATGAAGATGATATGAAAAAAAAAAAGCATTAAGAAGGATGTATGCATGCCATTTGTCTACCTTGAAGAGTGAAGCCTAATTAGAACTAATGCTGGTTGTGTAGGCAGCCCCTATGAACTCTTGGGGCCCAGAAGCATGAAGTCCACGTTCACAGTAATGAGGGGTGGTGGTTATCAGGAGGGCTTGGGGAGACCCAGCTTGCTGGGCACCACCCTGAGTTTCAGTCCATCTGGGGCCAAGAGGTTTCATCTCTGACAGATTCCTAGGTGATGCCCACAATGCTGGTCCAGGAGCCACACTTAGAGAACGACTGAAGTGGACCCTCTGCTGGATTTTTGCTTTGGATACTTGGCCATTGTTTTTAAACTGCAACGACAGAATGGAAAATGTGGCTGGCATAGAGGTCGCTCCCAAGGAGGTTCTTCCTGCCCTGGTGCCTCTGCCCAGCCGCCGGCTGCATTCAGACCCTGGATCTTATGACTGGGTTGGCTTTAATGGAAACTTCTGGACTCAGGTAGAAGTTCCTGTGTGGACTGTGCCCTCAGATTGCTGAGGGTGGCAGTGGGTGTTCACCTCTGGATAGGGGTGTCAGTAAAGTATAGTTCTGGAGCCCCTGACTTCCAGGAGGGCATCTGACCCCTGTCCTGCTCTTAAAGCTTATTGTGAGGCCCCAGGCTGCCTCAGCTTGGGTGGTTAGGCGTCGCCACTTGGGGACACTGACCTTCCCTCACTGGTAGGAGCCCATGAGCCAGACAAGCAGAGCTGTGAGGGCTTGCCAGTGAAGTAGTGAACATTTTAATGGGTTGCTCTTGAGGGCTAATTAGAATAATTTTAGTAAATAGCCATCAGGTGTTGAAAAATAGGTTCATCAACAGCCCGGGAGGGCAGTTAGGTGTATTTGCCCAGATTTTGGAGGGAAAGTGTGAATCTGCTATTATCTCCAGCAGGGGCCAGTTAAATGGGCGAGTGTGGCCTTGAAATCCTGTTTTCTTTTTCATGCTTAGTGAGGGAGGTGGAACTGGGGGGCGGAGAGTCCTCAGGGGCCTACTGTGATGATTGCATTAGTCCCTCTCAGATCTGGAACCTGCTAAGCTATTTTTCCTGGAAGTGATCGTGGGATCTTTACTATTGATTCCAAAGAGGTGGCCGCTGGAGGGTGGGCAGGGGACCTGGCATCTCATCAAATGTGGTGCCCCGCATTTCGTCCCAGACCAGCCGCAGCATCCTCACCTGGTGCCTGCTAGAAATGCACATTCTCAGTCCTCCCCCAGGTCTCCTGAATCGGAAGCACTGAGAGTGGGGCCCAGCACTCTGCATTTTCACAAGCCCCTATGGTAACCCCAGTGCCCTAAAGTGTGAGGCCCACTCTGCAAGGGGGCTGTTGGGAAGCAAAACAGGCCAGAGATGCCATAAGAGAAGAAAAGAGGCAGGGCCTTGGAGCCCCCAAACCCAGGGCAGCTCTGGGGTATTTGTCCCCAGTTGGAGGCCAGGGCCCAGAGGCTTCTCCAGCGTTCCCCTGCCCACTTGCCCCAGCTGCACTGTCTGGGGCAGGCAAAGGGCCCCAGGAGGCTGGAGAAGTGCCCGGGGTCATTGCCAGAGGCCGCCCTGCCCCTCACTCCTGAGGCCTGACAGGTGAGCCTCTGCCCCCAGACTTCTGCATTCCCTGCCAGCCGCACATCTCTGCTTGGCCTCAGTCTCAACGACCACTGGGTATTGTTTTTTTATTTTTGTCTTGAAAAGCCACAGCCAGGGCCCTAATTTGAAAGCACCCACTGCCTCTCCCCTTACCACCCTTTTCTAGGGGAAGAAGAAGTTACTTAGGAGATAAAGGCAGCCCAGGTCTCCTGTGACAGGGATGAAAATCATCCCGCTGACTTGCTAGGAGGGTGGATAAGAGCTGAGCCCAGGGGTGGTGGGGCGCTGCTCTGGAGGAATCTGGTGGGCTGCCTGTCAGCAGACCCCAGGAACTGGAGTATGAGGTGGAGCTGCCTTTTCCCCAGCAAAGGATGAGGGGCCTCCCCACTTGAAGTAGAGAGCCTGGGGGGTGGGGAGGGGGCATGGGGGTGTGGAGACCACAATGCCCTCCAGAGGAGGGGCGGCCACAGGCCCGGAGTGACCGAGCATCTTCTCTTTTGCAACACCTTCCTACTCCTGCCAAGTACCCCAGAGTTCCCTGCTTCCCACAGTGGAAACATCTGTAAAAGAGTTACACATAAATAAAGCTAAGTCATTTTAAATGAGCCAGGAGAAGCTGGCTATTTAAAGAAATCCTGTGGGAGATCTTTTATTCAGAAGATAATCATTTGACAGAGTGATTGAGTAGCCGACAATTTATATCCATTTCCGGAGCTCCGTCTCCACAGCTGGGTTTCATTTACACCCTTCCAGCCACTCTCACTGAGCCCCTTTTTCTAGGCACTGGAGGACCCCCAAACACAAGACCCAGCCCCTACCTCCACTGGCTTATGAACCGGGTGGGTGGGTAGGCACCATCTGCAGAGAGTTAAAGAATGTTCCAGAAGACCAAGCAGATGGCTTGGGGTGACTTGCCAGAAGGATGAAGCAAATGAACGATAGTGTGAGATAGTGCCTCTGAGGGGGCGGGGGGGCGGGGTTGTTAGGACTGGGGTGGAAGCAGCGTGGGAGAGGAGGGTCTGTAGGCATCCCTTGTGGGTGAGGGCCCAGGGCAGGCAGGGAGAGGCACCTCTCTGGCCTGGTTATTTCCTGCCTGAGTTAACTGGGACTGGGGAGGAATCAGTGCCAGAGTCAGTGGGACCCTTGACTCTCCCTGTTGGGGGACCTGTCCTTCCCCATGGATCCCCGGCTCCTACATCCTGGGTCGGGTCTGAGCTCCAGCTGCCATCTCTGGGCCAGCGGCTGAGACTCTGTGCTTTGGTCTGGGCTCCTGGCACTGTGATGGCTGGCTCTGTGCTTTCACAGCTTCTGCTCACTGCTTTCTGACCCCCTAGGACCCCCTACGTTTTGGTAGTGGTGAACTGTGGCTTCCCACAGAGCTCTTCTCTGGGCACTGCCCCCCTCAGCAGCCCTGGGGAGCTCCCTTTTCCAGCGCCAGGTGACCCAAGTTTCAGAGGGATACTTGAGAACTCACAGGGCCCCAGCTGTGGAGGAGTGCAGAGGTAGAGGAATCTAAACCACAGGTCACCCTCGCATGGTTAGCTTTGGGAAATGACTACATCTTCCCCTGATGTAGGTTAGTTTCCTATCCTGTTTACACAATGCTGAACCAAGTCAGCAAAGCTGTACTTTGAAACTTTGACAGTCCGGCATCTCAGTCCTGCGATTAGAGCCCCCAAGCCAGTGCTAAGGTATTACGTTAAATGTGGGGAAGGGAGCCCTGGACCCCCATCTGGTAGAGGGGCCTTGGAGGACACATGCACACCTGTGTGCACTTCCTAGAAGGACCTGGAGATGATCGTACCATTACTGATCAAGGTAGAGGGTGGAGGCAGGCAGATGCCCAGTCTTAAAAGTGTCTTTTGAGCATATCACCTTATTCCTTATTTCAGCTTCATGCCAGGGTGTAAAAGAAGAGAAGGCCACTATGTGTGTGTCAGGGCCTGTGCCAAAGGGCAGCATCACTTCCCTGAGGCCCAAGGGGAAGATTGCTATGAAGGACCAGGATCAGGAGAGCCCTAGAGGTTTCATGTGTTGTTAGACAAAGACGCCAAAGACGTCAGATGCTTGCAGGGGTGGGTGGTGGAGGAGAGGCTGCTTGGCCAACGCTCCAGCAACGTGAAGCTCCCATTCCCTACACAGTTGCCCCTTTTTCTCCTGGCCCAGAGCTGCTTATCTGGAGACCGTGAAGCTTGGGGGATTATAGGATCTTCCTTGAAGGGCCATAGACCATATTTTCATTACATCCAGTTCAGTGGCTCTCAGCCTTGGCTGTATTTCGGAGTCACTGGGACAGTTCAAAATACTGATATCAGGGCCCCACCCAGAAATTCTGACCTCGTGGGACTGGGACAGGCCCAGGAACGATAGTTTTTAAAAGCTCCCCGGGGGTGATTGTAACATGCAGCTGGGCCTGAGGACCCTGGGACTGGTAGGAATTTTCAGTTTGCCTCCAGCATAACTTCTCTGCTGCTGCTGCTGCTGATAGCAGGCTGAGCCAGAATCATCGATGGCAGTTCTGTGTGTTTGATGAACAAAATAAAAATAAATAGGTTTTTACTTAATGTATCTTTCAAAATCTATGAACAGATCAATGGAGGACATTCGGGGCTGGCCAGGATTAAGTAAGCCCACTAGAGCCTACCTCGCTCATTCATTAAAACTAAAAACTCTGGACAGAATAAAAAGCAAAACCTTTGGGAGGGAGGTCAAACCTTGGATGTCAGGTAATTTGACATAATTATGAACATAGAGGTAAAAAAAGCCTCAGTAATATCTTAGCAAGGCAAATCCAGCAATACCTAAAGACAGTACATTATGGCCAAGTAGGGTTATCCCAGGAATACAAGGTTGTTTAAAAAGTCAAGCATTAGTCAATGTGTTACACAGAGTAGAGAAGAAAAACCACATGAGCATCTCAGTAGGGGTAGGAAAAGCATTTGGCGAAATTCAACATTCATTCATGGTTTTGGAAAAAAAAAAAAAGAACAGCACACAGGAATAGACGTCTTCAGTCTGAAAGAGGACATCTACAAAATATTTACAGCAAAGATCATACTGAAAGACTGAATGTTTTGCACCTGAGATCAGGAACAAGGCAAGGTCTGGTGGCTGTTGTCACTCCTAGTCAGCATTATACAGGACATCCTCACCAGTGTGGTAAGGCAAAGAAAAGAAATAAAAGGCATATAGATTGCAAAAGTGGACCTAAAACAACTCTTTTTTTAAAAGATATATTTGAGAGAGAGAGAGAGAGAGAGAGAGAGAGAGCATGAGCAGGGGGAGGGGCAGAGGAAGAGGGAAGGAGAGAGAGAAGCAGACTCCCCGCTGAGCATGGAGCCCAACACTGGGTTTGATCTCAGACCCTGAGATCATGACCTGAGCGGAAATCAAGAGTTGGATGCTCAACCAACTCAGCCACCCAGGTGCCCCTAAAACCAACTCTTATTTGCAGACTTCATTGTTCTCTGCAAAATCCCAATGGCATCTACAAAAAGCTCCTAGAATTAATAAATGAATTTAGCAAGGTCACTATACAACAGTTATATTTCTATACTACATCAATAAAGCAATTGTGAGGAAAAAAGGACATTTACAATGCAGCAAAAAAAGAAAAATATATATAATTCTGACAAAGCATGTGCAAGATCTGTAGGCTGAAAACTGTAAATACTGATAAGAGAAATCAAAGAAGACCTAAGTAAATGGAAAGATGTATCATATTTATGCATTGGAAAATTCAGTGAAGTTCAGATGTTAATTCTCCCCAAATTGATCTATATATTAGATGCACTCCCAATCAAATTGCCAGCAAGATTTTTAAAAATAGCTATCGACAAGATGATTCTAAAATGTATATGGTGGAAAGGCAAGGAGACTTGAATAACCAACACGACAGTCAGAGTCAAGTTGGAAACACACCCCCCTGATTGCATGCTGTAGAATTCTCCAGAAGATTAAAAACAAAGGAACTCCCTTGAGTAAAGTACACATAGTCCTTAGGGATTGTATTAGTTTGCTAGGGCTGCTGTAACAAAGTAGCCCAAACTGGGTGGCATAAACAACAGAAATGTATTGTCTCAGGGGCTCCTGGGTGGCTCAGTCCTTTAAGCAGAGTTGGTTTCAGCTCAAGTCATGATCTCAGGGTGGTGAGATCAAGCCCCTGATTCTGGCTCTGTGCTCAGTGGGGAGTCTGCTTCTCCCTCTGCCCCTCTCCCCACTTGCACACACTCTCTCTCTCTCAAATAAATAAATCTTAAAAAAAAAAAAAAAAAAAAAGAACTGTATTGTCTCACAGTTCTGGAGGCCAGAAGTCTGAGATTGAGGTGTTAGTGGGATTGGTTCCTTCTGGGGGCTGTGAGGGAGAATCTGTTCTGTGTTTCTCTTGTTGCTTCCGGTGCTCATCATCTTAGCATTCCCTACCTCGTAGAGCCCTGCTTTCATCTTCACATGGTGTTTTCCCTGTGTGTGCTGTCTTCAAATTTCCTCTTTTTATAAGGACATCAGTCATATTGAATTAGGGCCCACCCTAATGATCTTATTGTAATTAATTACACCTGCAATGTCAATTTCCAAACGAGGCCACATTCTGAGCCACTGGGGGTGAGGACATCAACATTTAATTTGGAAAGGGAGGGGACACAATTCAGCCCATAATGGTTTCTTTTATATCTGCACAGGGAGTGATGCATGTCTTTGGAAGTGATTAGAAAAATATGAAAACAGCTGAACAGCCAGCACAAATGAATCCATTTTTCCATCTGTATCTTGTGGTTGCTTTCTCTGGGGTGACCAATTCCTTTGTCTCAGAGGATGGATTTGATAAAGAATGTGTTTAGAGCATCCTTCCTGGCACAAGGCCTTGGCAAATGCAGATGTTGTGCCTTTTTCTCAAGCATGTTGAGAAAAAGGTCAGTGCCAATAATTTTGTGTTGTTTAATTGCCTTCTTATCTGGACCTTTGATTTCTTTTTTTATATCTTATTTTATTAAAATTCAGTTAATTAACATATAGTATATCATTAATTTCAGATGTAGAGTTCAGGTATTCATCAGTTGTATGTAACACCCGGAGCTCATTACGACACATACCCTCCACAATGCCCATCACTCAGTTACCCCATCCCCCCACCCACCTCCCCACCAGCAACCCTCAGTTTGTTTCCTAAGTTAAGAGTCTGTTACGGTTTTTCTCCCTCTCTGATTTTGTCTTATTTTACTTTTCCCTCCCTTCCCCTATGATCCTCTATTTTGTTTCCACATATTTAAATTCCACATATGAGTGAAACCATATGATAATTGTCTTTCTCTGACTGACTTATTTCGCTTAGCGTAAAACCCTCCAGTTCCATCCACATCGTTGCAAATGTTAAGATTTCATCCTTTTTGATGGCTGAGTAATATTCCAGTGTGTGTGTGTGTGTGTGTGTGTGTGTGTGTGTGTGTGTGTGTGTATACACCACATCTTCTTTATCCATTCATCTATTGATGGACAATTTGGGCTCTTTCCATAGTTTGGCTATTGTGGACATTGCTGCTATAAACATTGGGGTGTAGGTGCCCCTTCAATCACAACATTTGTATCCTTTGGGTAAATACCTGGTAGTGCAATTGCTGGGTCGTAAGGCAGCTCTATTTTTAACTTCTTGAACTCCATACTGTTTTCCAGAGTGGATGTACTAGCTTAAATTCCCACCAACAGTGTAAGAGGGTTCACCTTTCCCTGCATCCTCGTCAAAATTTGTTGTTTCCTGACTTGTTAATTTTAGCCATTCTGACTGGTGTGAGGTGGTATCTCATTGTGGCTTTGATTTGTATTTCCCTGATGCTGAGTGATGTGGAGCATTTTTTCATGTGTCTGTTGGCCATTTGCATGTCTTCTTTGGAGAAATGTCTGTTCATGTCTTCTGCCTATTTCTTGACTGGATTATTTGATTTTTGGGTGTTGAGTTTGATAAGTTCTTTATAGATCTTGGATTCTAGCCCTTTATCTGATATGTCATTTGCAAATATCTTCTCCCATTCCATAGGTTGTTTTTTGGTTTTATCAACTGTTTCCTTTGCTGTGCAAAAGTTTTTTATCTTGAAGTCCCAATAGTTCATTTTTGCTTTTGTTTCCCTTCGGAGATGTGTCTAGTAAGAATTTGCTGTGGCGAAGGTCAAAGAGGTTACTGCCTATGTTCTCCTCTAGGATTTTGATGGACTCCTGTCTCACATTTATGTCTTTCATCCATTTTGAGTCTATTTTTGTGTGTGGTGTAAGAAAATGGTCCAGTTTCATTCTTCTGCATGTGGCTGTCCAATTTTCCCAACACCATTTGTTGAAGAGACTGTCTTTTTTCCATTGGACATTCTTTCCTGCTTTGTCAAAGATGAGTTGACCATAGAGTTGAGGGTCCATTTCTGGGCTCTCTGTTCTGTTCCACTGATCTATGTGTCTGTTTTTGTGCCAGTACCATGCTGTCTTGATCACAGCTTTGTAATGTAGCTTGAAGTCAGGCATTGTGATGCCACCCGCTTTGGTTTTCTTTTTCAACTTTCCTTTGGCTATTTGGGGTCTTTTCTAGTTCCATACAAATTTAAGATTATTTATCCCAACTCTGTGAAAAATATTGATGGTATTTTGAGAGGGATTGCATTGTGGACCCTTGATTTCCTCCTGAAGGCAAGTAGGAAAAGGCGCCAACTTTGGTAAGCCACCACTATTTCCAGGAGTTCTTGTGAGTGAAAGTTCACTTCTTACAGTTAGGGGTGACTATTAAAAACAGCAAGTAGCTGCTGGCCCACAAGTACAATATTGCCATTCATTACGGCATGAATGCTGGTTTCAGGTGTAGATGCCATTGTGGGATACAAATACCAGTTCCTGGGACTTGCTGTTGGTGAAGGGCTGGCAGCATTTTTATATTGTATCTAAGGGTCAGATCATTCCCTTTTGCTCATTCTGAGATGAAGATGCAGTGGGGCAGATATGCTGGCATATTGAAAGCCCAGATGGAACAAATCATGTCCCAGGACCCCTTCAAGGGATGCTGAGACCTATGTCCTTTCTATGCAGAAATGTCCCTGGGCAGGTGTGGCTGCAGAGGGCTTGGCACTTGTCTTTTTATATGTTACTTGTCTATAGAAGTATCGTACTCAAAAATGAAGAAGGAAGAGAAGTAAATAGCATTATTGTCACTCAAAGGAAACCCTTGCTGGTGTTTTAATGTAGTTCTTCACAGTTTCTTCTATGTTTATTTGGTGGTGAATAAATTATAACAATGCATTTTATGTGATAAACTCTTTATAAATATTTTAATCGCTGCATAATTGTCTTGTGGATGTGTTGATTCTGGCTCAACTAAGACCCTGTTATGGAAGGCTTGGAGTGTGCTCAATATTTTTGCCTTTTTTTCTGCCATTTTTCAAAGAGAAGCATATCCCTCTGTGAGCTAAGCTAGGTTGTAGTGTGTTGTGTGATAATGTTGGAACTCAGCCTGGTTTTTGGAAGATTATTAATGTCCCTTCAGAGCCTGTGGTTGTCTGATCTTGCAGCAAGATACTTAATGACTTCTGTCTGGGATGCTTGGGCTGACTCTACAGTGAACTCTAGGACTGTGGAAGCCCAAATTGTGTGTGCTCAAAGCACCTACATTATATTTGAAAGAAAAAAAAAGAGTATTATCTTTACAACAGAGACCAAACTGGGATACAAGATCATGGGCCACGGCAATTTGGTTGAGTACATACCTCATTTGTATGATGACATTTTTACCTAGCCTGTAGTATGGCCACCGAATCTTTCCTTTTCATCTTGGTCTGTGTATTACTCGTGCTTCTGAGAGCTAGCTAATGCTGTTTTCCCATGCAGAAGAAAAATGTGGTTTAGAAAAAGGACACTGGGGCTCTTGATTGTTGACAATGAGCCTTTATTTCCCACATCTCATTAGGATGTTTCAGGAGCAGAGTGGTGAGCCCCGAGTCAGGGGCTGCATTTTCTATTGATTTATGTGCTGTTCTAGAATTAATTGAGTCTGGACACAGGGTCTCATTTTCAGTTTCTTGGACGCATAGCAGGTAATCGTGTTTCTTCTGTACATTTGAATTACTTTCCAGGTGGTCTGTTGTGAGGGATTTATCTTTAATATGATTAATCAGAAATAGTGAACCTCAGTATGTTTGCTCACAGGTTCGCATGCAAAGCCTCCCAGGTGCCCCCTGGGAGGGGGTGGTTAACTCTCTCTTGGCCACGGCCCTCCTGGGGCTTTTCTGAGCACCTGGACCTTGGATTGAAAGAAAGTTTAAAGGGTCCTGGATAAAAGCCCTGGAAGGGGGTAGAAGGCCTAGAGTAGATCCCCAGGGAAGCATCAGAACATTATTTATTGTACAAAAATAGGACACAATCCCCGTGTCAATAGGGAAGAGTTAGATTATGTCTATTGGGCCAGGAAATACTATGTAGCCATTAAAATCATAATTATAGAGTGTTCCTACTGCTTATTCTATTATGTTAAGAGAAAAGAGGAGAACATGGCACTGTGTTTACAGCAAGACCTCACCCATGCAAAAGAGATGTATAGAGGAGAACGGACAGAAATAGATCACAAAATAACAGTAGCCATCTGTGGACAGAATAGCTATGAGGGGGTGTCTCTTTTCTGTATCCCCTGTTAAATACACAGCAAAACAGATCATAATCCTTACCCCTGGGACGTCTTGTGTCCTCGGAAGCAGTCACCTCTCGGGTACAAAAATCTGCCCGCATTCGCTTAACAAATGATGTGCTAAGATAAGTCACGTGTCCTGCCCTCTCCAAAGGCTGGGAGTGAAGTTCTTCACAGCCTCCTACAGGGCAGCTGTCCCCTTGTCACAGCTGCACCCCCAGAAGGAGGACGCGCTGAAGTCACTGCAGATCTTCCCAGGAGATGCTGCCTGCAAGCCTTGCAGCTGGGGAAGGTGAGATTTGGCAGCTGTGTGTGGGACCTCCCTGCAGACACGAAGGGCACCGCAAAAGCTGCTTATAACTGAGGTGTTGTAAGTAAAATCCTTTATCATCAGGTGTGTTAGGGCCTTATGCTTTCAAATGCACCTTTATTGAGCTGCACTGGACATTATAAACTCAGAACTCTTTCTTGGCAGGAACCACTTGGCTCCACCAATATTTTGCCCCACCTTTCCTTCTCCCCGCCCTTTGACCTCACCACACCTTCCTGGTCTGGGAAGGGTCTCCTGTTCTCTGACTAGCCCTTGTGTGCTCAGGGCACCCACCTATGTCCTGCTGGCAGGGACTATAGGTGACCCAGGAGCTGGATCTTGGAAAGCGATAGGGAGAGAAGGCGGAACACGATGGCCTGGGCATCTAGGGAAGGGTCTTGTGTTTCTTGGCAAGGAGGTCACACCCATTCTGTAGTTAGTGGAAAGCCCCCGGAGGCCCCCCGAGCATCTATTTAGGGCAGGGTTTCAAGTGCAGTCCTAGAGCCTCTGACATCAGAATCACCTGCAGCTCTAGGTCTGGCTTTTGGCTCACCCTCTTGAAATCTTGGGCCCATGACTGCATGCTCCCCAGGTGGGCCTTGTATCCATCAAAATGAGTGAACCACTGCTTTGGGGGAGTAACTCTTGGCTTTCCCCAAGACCTCACCCTTCCCTGCAGTCCCACCTGGATGCACCCCTATCCCATTGCAGAGAGGCACATTATGTCCCTGGCCAGGGTCACTGTCTACCTGTGTTGGCAGAGTTCCCATATAAGGGAACATAGATTCCCCATCTAAGACATGCACCTAGTCAGGTATTCTCTCCCTTTGAATTTCATTTAAAATTTTCCTCAACTCCCTATATGTAGTAGAAAAAAACAAACGTTATAGAGTTGAGGTCTGTGTGGGTTTTTCTCCTATTTAACCCATGTCAAGCCCTGAAGGCAGGTGCTATCATTTCCAATTTACCAAGGGCAGAAGGGCATCCTTCTGTTAAATATCTTGCCCAAAGCCCGACAGTAAATGGAGGTCTGAATTGAAACAGGACCTTCTGTCTTCATCTTTAATAGGAGGGTTCTTTCTCTTATACCCAGAGTGCCCCTATAGGTTAAAGGTAATTCTGCAAACATTCAAAGACGCGGCTGCCTGCCGCCCAGGGTTCTGCTGTGGGTCCCTTCCCATCTATATCCACGGAAAAGAGAACCGAATCGGAAGGTCCGCACTATTAAACTGTAGAAAAGCCAACAATTAGCATGGTATTTAATGGTGAAAACCTTTTTAAAAATAAGATCATTCACAATGTCCAGCCAGAGCCCTATGGGAACCCGAGGCAAAAAGAAAAATCAATAATACTGATCTTGTCTTTATTTAAAGCTTCGATATTTTGTTTACCATCTATTCTTGCATTGATTTTTATTTTTTAAAGTGTTGCATTAAAACATTTGCTCTTTGGGGGGCGCCTGGGTGGCTCAGTCGGTTAAGTGTCTGACTCTTGATTTTGGCTCAGGTCAGGATCTCAGGGTAGTGAGATTGAGCCCCGTGTCGGGCTCCGCACTGGGTGTGGAGCCTGCTTAAGATTCTCTCTCTTCCTCTGCCCCTCTCCCCATCTCTCTCTTAAAAAAAAAAAAAATTCTCTGTTTTGATTCCTGAGTTTTTTGGTGCCTTGTTAAATTTTGTGACTGAGGTGAGTGCCATCCATGCTTCACCCTGGACCAGCCCTGGTAAGAAGTAAAGACATTTTCATTGCCATTAGGAATAAGTCAAGGATGCCCCTTTAATCACTTAACTGTGTAGTAGAAGCCCAGGGCAATGCAGCCAGACGAGGTGATCAAATGCTGAAAAGGAGAAGAACAAAATTTATCAACTAAAATCTATTAGAATTTAAAAATGGACTTTTACAAGCTCAGTATGGATTTTTTTCTATGTACCAGCAATAGCCAGGTAAATATATAATGGGAGACACACAGCCACAAAAAAAAGTAATATAATCTAAGAATAAACTCGCTATGAAGAATCCCGTAATGCTGTTGTGAAACATTTAAGACTTGAATAAATGGGGAGATATTTCTTAAGTGAGAAGACCCAGTGTTGTACATACAAAAATTTCTCATTGTAGGGGCTAGAAGGTACGGGGCGAGAATGATTTTCTGGTGAGTTGGCAGCAACTGGGTTGACCATCTAGACCTCATGGTTGACATGTGAGAAGAGAGGCTCCTCTATTTTTTTTTAAAAGATTATTTATTTATTTATTAGAGAGCACGAGAGCACAAGCAGGGGTAATGGCAGGCAGAGGAAGAAGCAGGCTCCCCACTGAGAAGGGAACCTGACTTGGGGCTCGATCCCAGGACCCTAGGATCATGACCTGAGCCAAAGGCAGATGCTTCACTGACTGAGCCACCCCTCTGTTGTCTCCCGGGTGCTCCCAGGACTCCTCTATTTTTAAAGTATGGACAGAAATGGGCTGAATCTGCTGCTTCAAGGGAAAATGTCCACACCTCCTGGAACCACAGGACTTATCATAAGTGCTTCCTCTGACACGCCCTGGGTCTGTGAGCTGCACCCCATCTCTGATACCATGAGTTCCAGATTTCCCAGGGGAGGGGCCGTTTTCCCTTTACGCAAGCAAATCTAGCCATCCTCTGGAAACCTTGATTCTTTACATTTAAAAATCTACTCTATCTGAAGAGTATATCCCTATAAGGTAGGAAGCAACTTTGTTTTCCCCTAAATGTTTAGCCCAGTGGGTTTCAAATTTTGCTCCACATTAAAAATCTTGATGCCAAGTCATGCCTCATACCAGTGAACTCGGAATGCTAGGCATTGGCCCTTGTAAAAGTCCCCCAGGTGATTGCAATGTGCAGCGAAGTTTTAGAACCACTAGGTCACCCAAGGATCCCCATACCTGCCACTGAATAGAATTTTTTTTTCCCACCTGCCTTAGGGTGACCACCCATTCTGGTTTTAGCACTAAAAGTTCTGTGTGTCGGGAAACTCCTCACTCCCAGGTGAACTACATTTTATAGATAAAACTAAGTAAACATAGATCTGTTTCTGGGCTTTCTCGTCTGTACCATTGCTGTCTGTCCAGCAACGATACCATGGCATTTTAATTACCATGACTTCAGAGTATATATATATATATATATATATATATATATGCTTGATAAGGCAAGTTCTTCTTCATTAACTCACATTTTTAGATCTTTCTCAGCTATTTTTCACATGTGTGTTCTTCCAAGTGAACTTAGGAATTATCGGGTCAAAGTTTCCCCTATATTCTGCTGGGATTTTGGCTGGGCTAGGCTTACATTATAGATTGTTTTGGGTGACTCATTTATAGGATCAGGGACTATTCCATGTTACCGTCATGTATGTACTTTAGTCCTTGAGTCTAAGATTGGCCTAGAGGGCGTTATGTGTAGATATGGGCATACATGTGTCCATGCATGTAGATTTTGTCCCCCAAATGACAGAATTTGAATTTAAGCTGGAATTTGAAGTTAAGAGGTACTGTGTACCTGAGTTTGTTCTTTAACAAGCCTGTGGAAACCTGCAGTGTGCATGGCCTGAGGAAGTACAGAGATGCTGTAGTGTCAATGCATGTTTCGGGACTATTTTGGGGAATGTCGTTACTAGAGATTGTGTCCACAAGAAGGTGACTGCCAGGTTCCGTCAGTCAGTGTCCCGGGCATTAGCTGTCCTCTGTAAAAGTAAGAGATCTGTTGTAAAATTGTAAGTGGCTGTGGGGCAGGTCAGGGCCTTCGGTGCTTCCTCTGGGCACCTGTGTTTTAGTGAACACTGAGCACCTTGATCCCTACCTGGGAACAAATCTCTGCAATTATCCCATCAGTTTTGGGGTTTAGGGACAGGGTAACTTGTGAGGGCATTCAGCCTCTACAGGGTCCATCTCAGTGATAATATTACTGGTGTGGGGTATCTTTCTAGTCTGTGGGCTGCTCTGGAGAAGAAGCACAGTGCATCTTTCAGCATGTAGTGGTGCTATCAAGCCACAGCCGTCCATGAGCCCCTTGTAATAGGAAACTTCCTTGGACTGAATTCACATGTTGGAAGCATGTGGCTCAGCCAGTAATGGTGCTCATGAGTGTCTGGACAAATGAAATAATTATCTCCTCCATTCTTTTGGGAATATTCATAATGCTGTGACTGGCCATCTGGTAAACCCAATGTCATAGCAAAATGCGTTTTGGGCACCGCTACAAGCAAAATGCTGTGTGGGTGCTCTGGGGAGTACGGAGTACAAAGGGTTTTTAGTTTAGGACTTTTCTGGGGAGATAAGGCGGAAGAAAGAAAATGTAGAGCCTGGGCCAGACCCGCCATGAGAGCCCCTATCTCCGCTCTCCACTCTCTACTGCTGAGCCCAGATCCCATTGCTTCCACTGCCTGAATACTCCCTGAGTCACGTCTCCTCTCTCATTTCCACTGCTTTAGTTTAAGCTGTCATTTCTTTAAAAAAACTTTTTAAATTGTGATAAAACGTATGTATCGTGAAATTTACCCTTGTGACCATTTTCATGGATACAGACTCTCACTTCTTCTCTCTTGACACAGGAATACGTTTTTAAAAATAAATGAACTATGATGCAAACAAAAACAAGACGTATGTAATGTGAAAGTACAGTTTAAAGAATAAAGCGAATAGGGGCACCTGGGTGGCTCAGTGGATTAAGTGTCTGCCTTTGGCTCAGGTCATGATCTCAGGGTTCTGGGATCGAGCCCTGCACTGACTCCCTGCTCAGTGGGGAGTCTACTTCTCCTTCTGACCCTCCCCCTTCTTGTACTTCCTCTCTCTCTCAAATAAATAAAGTCTTAAAAAAAAAAAAGATTAAAGCAAACACCTGGGTAAGCACTCAGCTGAAGAAATAAAACATTAACCATCTGTTTGGATATCCTCTGTGCCTCTTCCCTGATGCCAGCCCCTCACTTGCCCTAGAGCACAGGAATAGACTTTTCACTGGTCTCCCTTCCCCCAGCATCTCTTCTACGCTGGGCTCAGACAGATGAGGCTAAAAGAGAAATCCTGTGTGTCCTGCACCTGCTGAAAGTTGCCCGATGACTCTGCATGGTTTGTGGGATAAAATGCAGAGTCCTGGGTGGTGGGGGAAGGACTTCCCCAGTTTGGATGCACAGGATCTTCGCGGTGCCCCGTGATACCACGACCCACCTTCCACAAGCTGTAGCCACACCCTCTGCCCTCTCCTGAGTGCTCCCCTTCTCTCTGCGGCCAGGCAGCACTGTCCTCCCTCTGGTGTCCCCCCCTTCTCCGGTGCCCTCAGCCTGCTGAGCCTGTGAGGCTAGGGCTCAGGTTCAGCTTCTCTCTATGGTGCTCGGCCTGGACAATTCCCTGCAGAGGTGGTCACTGGGGGAATGTGGTTTGAGAGGGAGGAGGAAGGAGAGGCTTCTGTGCGCTGGGGAGGGCGAGACAAGCTGATAGGGGAGGGAACTTGAGTGGGCCTTTGGGGAACAGTGAGGATTTAGACTTGGAAGGTAGTGTACCTCCTCATCAGACCTCATCATGTCTTCTGAATGTAAGCTTCTCTCTCTCTCTCTCTCGCTTTTTTTTTTTTGAGAGCAAATAACTTGATCTGATGACTCTTTGTCTTGTTACCTTGGCTACCCAAACTGGTGAGCGTTTTTAAGAAGTCCTTAATGAGCTGGTGAGATTCTGGGAGAGAGGCAGTCATCCTGGTGAATGGCAGGTGCCTCGCCTCTGCCCCTTTCCCTCCAGCCCCGCGTGTCCTCTCTTCTCTTTGACATGGGCGTGCATGATTCACAACACGTGAGGCAGCTGCAGTGGGGATGTCGCATTGTTGGAACAGATGTGCATTACCATTGCCCTGAGACAACATGGTGGTGAAACAGTCCAGAGGGTCCCGCGGCTGGCAGCCCGTGGCCCGGCACGATTCTTGGGGTGGCCATGCTTGGCGGGGTTCTGACTGTCCTCTCCAACGTTCCTCCCCACAGTGGCTGCCTGCAGGTGACCATGGCCGTGTGAGCGTCCGCCATGGCCAACCGGAAGCGTCAGAGCACGGCGAGCAGCATGCTGGACCACAGGGCGAGGCCGGGCCCCATGCCCCATGGCCAGGAGCCCGAGAGCGAGGACACAGAGCTGCCCCTGGAGGAGTACGTGCCCAAGGGCCTGGAGTTGGCCACCCTGCGGCCCGAGAGCCCCACGCCCCCAGACCAGGGGTGCCACGACCACAGCCCTGATGGGGACTCCAGCTCTGACTACGTGAACAACACCTCCGAGGAGGAGGATTACGATGAGGGCCTCCCCGAGGAGGAGGAGGGCATCACCTACTACATCCGCTATTGCCCCGAGGACGACAGCTACCTGGAGGGCATGGACTGCAACGGGGAGGGGTACCTGGCCCACGGCACACGCCACCTGGAGACGGACGAGTGCCAGGAGGCGGTGGAGGAGTGGACAGACTCAGCAGGCCCCCACCCACACAGCCACGGGGACGAAGGCAGCCCGGACTACCGGGACGGCCACCTCCCCATCCCAGAGGATGAGGCCTCCGTCCTGGAGGCCCAGGACCAGGAAGAAGGTGTCCACTACTGCCCCAGTGAAGAGGGCTACCAGGACTACTACCCCACGGAGGCCAACGGGAACACGGGCAACGCCTCCCCCTATCGCCCGAGGCGTGGGGACGGGGACCTGGAGGACCAGGAGGAGGACATCGACCAGATCGTGGCCGAGATCAAGATGAGCCTGAGCATGACCAGCATCACTAGCGCTGGTGAGACCAGCCCTGAACATGCCCTGGTGCGGGGGCCCGAGCCGGGGCCCGGGGACTCCACGGAGGCCTGCCTGCCCGGTGAGGCCAGCCACGGCCCTAGCAGACACGAGGGAAGGCCCAAGTCACTGAACCTCCCTCCTGAGGCCAAGCACTCCGGAGACCCCCAGAGAGGCTTCAAGACCAAGTGCAGGACTCCAGAGGAGAGGCCGAAGTGGCCCCAAGAGCAGGTAGGACTCTGGCTGTCCCCGGGGAAGGGGGGATGGAGGGGCCCAGAGAGCAAAGGCATGCTCTGGTGTCACCCGTGCAGATACCAAAGCCCATAGCTCAAGTGTGCGTTTAGCTCTTCCTCTGTTCAGTTACGTAGCAGGTGTGTGGATGTTCTGGTGCCATCCAGAAGACAGCCCCCTCCCACCTCAGAGAGATTTGGTCTCTAGCCCGCTTGCCCTGGATCTGCTCATGGTTGGGGGTGGTTCTTGAGACTACCATCCCCCACTAGCTGGTTTCTTCAGGCCGACAGGACATTGGCAAGGATGTGGGGTTGCTGGGTCGTGTATAATGCTGCAGCCAGTCGTTGGATGCCCCAGTGACAAGGGACAGTGACCTGAGCACATTTCACAGGGGCCACTGTATCCCGGTGACACTCTTCTGAAAGCTCAGGGGCTGGGCATTATGGGCAATTAGCTGTAAGTAATTATTTTGAAAATAATTATTTGAAGGTTTGACAAAGTGTTGGAGAAGAAATGCATGCTAATGAGGACAGTGGATTTAAGCATAACTATATTTCCTTTTAATTATATCAAAGTGAGCATGTATTCTAATAGCTACATTTGAAAAGCTGCTTTTCAAAAAAAAAAAAAAAAAGCCCCTCTGTGAATATGTAAAGAAGATGTGATTATTACACTTGCGTAAAGGAACTTCTATTTGGCCAATTCTCTGGGCAAATGAGAATGAAACACTTTTATATTTTTAAAGCCTTAATTATTATTTTTTCCCCAGAAGAGTCCTTGAGTTTAACAAATATATACATATGCTAAGAACGTGTCTTTGGGACATAAGTCATATTCACTCGCTGCTAGATTTCTGGCACTTGCTTGTTGATACCTTTTGTTCCATTTTAAAGATTATTAAATGTAAGTTGGCTTCATTTTGAGGGTGTTCCTGGCATTCGGGGCAGCTGTGCATATACACCAGGGGCTTTGGGATGTAGAGAAACCGCTGTTGCCTAGTGGATGTGGGGAGCTCCCCCCAAGGGCAGGAGGCTGTGGACCTAAGGTCTGGGCTCTAGGCCAAAGCGCTGCTGGCCCTCTTCACTTTGGCCGAGTTGGACTCATGGCCCAAGAGTGCCACAGGGGACTGATGGGGGCTGCACGGGGTGGGCGACATACTGTACCTGTTTATAGCAAATGACTTCCCTCACGAGGTTCTTGTCAAGAGAACATAATCGTTAGAGCATGAAGGGGAGGGGCCACCGAGGGGAAGGGCGGGTATCTCCTCGAAGCAAACGCTCTTATCCAAGACACTGGAAAAGCTCATTTATTTTTATTTTATTTTATTTTTTTAAAGGTTTTATTTATTTATTAGAGAGAGACAGCGAGAGAGGGAACATAAGCAGGGGGAGTGGGAGAGGGAGAAGCAGGCTTCCCGCTGAACAGGGAGCCCGATGCGGGGCTCCATCCCAGGACCCTGAGATCATGACCTGAGCTGAAGGCAGTCGCTTAACCAACTGAGCCACCCAGGCGCCCCTGGAAAAGCTCATTTAAACTGGTTAATTATTGCATAGCTTTTTTGGTTTACTCATCATTCATTTGCAAACTACTTCCCTCAAGGGGAAAGCCTGGTGATTCCCAGCTCAGGGCCGACAAGGGTTCTGGATGAACATGGGACCCGAGGACTCTGCCATGTCTGAGTGGATGTGACCTGGATCTTTACATCTCATAGACCCAAGTGACCCATTCTCCAGATGAGGAACCTTTTGAAATTTGAACCAAAAGAGCCACTATGATAGGATCATGTTGAAAGGAAGATTGTGTGAAGGAGGTGCGGTGGGAAATGGGGTAACTCCTTGCTTCAGATCACAGCCTGCCTTCCTCAAAGGAATCCCTTACTCCCCCCACCCCACCCCACTGCCCCTGTGGGGGACAGCCAGACTATGTGGGAGCCAACAAAAGAGCGGCCTCAAATAGGCTTCCAGGGTGGATGAGTCCCTTGCTGACCTTTACCTGGGCCATCCGTGGTTAGTGTGGCATAGCCGGGGGTTAAGGCTACAGTAAAATAAAACAAAAAAAACTAAAGGAGAAAGGCCAGTACTAGCTACCTAGAGCCTCCTTTCTGAAGCACGGTCTGTGGGCCAGCAGCCTTGGCCTGACTGGATGGCCCCGCCGCAAGACCACTGAATCGACAGTCAGTAAGATGCCCCATTCACATTTGAGAGGGGATACCGCGGGAGGCTTCTGCTGGGGGAAGAATTGCATGGCATCCCTCTCCTCTCTGACACTCCTTTTAAAGCTGGAAGAGTTATGTCGTGGCCACTTGGAAGAGTATCGCGTACATTCTATTTCGTCCTTGCATGAACGACGATCTCACAATGGAATCAGAAATGGGAATATGGGGAAAGTGTCCGCCATGGCTCCCACGGCCCTCACAGATGAGCTCTTTTGGTGTCGCCGTGTTCCCCTTCAGACTCCAGCACTGACCATAAATAATGTATGTGGCTGTCATGGTGGTCCAGACGTAATTTTGCCATCCACCTTTTAGAACCTGACACGTTGCAAATGTTTCTCCGTGTCACCGTGTAATTTTCGTGATCATTTTTACTGGCCTTTGCATGTTCCATTCAGGCCACGTGCCATCTCATTCATTCGTCTGCACAGACCCTGCCACGGAGCATGCAGGTTGCACGTGGCATTGTCTTTTACGCCTCAGGCCGGCATGGACATCTCTGTCCAAGTTTTCCTTCTTCTGGTTTATCACTCGAGGATAAATTCCTGTAGTGGGCATGAACGTTGACCGTCTCCCCACGTTTATCTTGCCTACTTGTTTCTCCTTTTCTATGAGTGGCTGATGTGTGCCCTTTATCTTGTGGGGCCTGGATGCTTTTCTATTTCCTAGGAGCACTTGTATGCTCTAGATGTTACTTGTGGCTACAGATATTTCCTTCGCCACGTTTCCTTTTGAAAAGACTCCAGTTTGCAGGTGGACCTCTCACCTGCATGAAGCTGGGGAGACCAAGAGGTCTGCACTGGGTGAGGGGAGGGCAGGATGCGAGAGAACCCAAAGGAGATAGGCTCAAGTTGCAGGAAGACGGGATGGGATGGGGGGGAACAGAGATCTGTGCATGAGTGTTTTTTAGAGAAGAACGAACTGTTTTCAAAGCAGTGCATGTTTATTGAGGGAAATTTGGAAAACAGAAGCAAAAAATATATATATATATATTTTGCCACGTGGCAGTGCCGAATTCTATCGCGGGGAGTTTTCAAATCAAAGAGGTGAGCTACCTGACAGGATTTCCCAAAGCATCCTGTTAGATGTGTTCTGTAAACAAAGCCTGGCTGATCCTTGTTATTCATGGATTCCATTATCTGTGGCTCGGCCCACTCGCTAACATTTATGTGTAAGCTTAAAATCAATACTCGTGGCAATTTTGCAAGCATTTGTGGGCATGCACAGAGAGGCAGAAACGTGAGTCACTCAACGTGCATGATCCCAGTGGAGTTCGAACAAGGAGACACACTGCCTTCTTGTCTCAGCTCTCATCTCTCATACTGCAAGCAGGCGTCCTTTGCATGATCCTTTTAGTGCCATGTTTTTTGCATTTTTGTGCTCTTTGTGGGGTGATAAAATGACCCCCAAGTGCAGTGCTGGAGTGCTGTCTAATGTTTCTAAGCACGAGAAGGCTGTGATGTGCCGTATGGAGAAAATACACTGTTAGATATTTCGTGTAGGTGTGAGTTATAGAGCTGTTGGCCATGAGTCAACAATATGGTACAGTCAGAGGAAGAGGAAATTCACCAATCTGTACACAAGGTTGCTCTGGAAAGTGCTAAAGTAATATGTGTAGTGTATGAGGAAGCATTGGAAAAGTGGCTAACTGTGGATTCACGAGATGACCTGCTAATAAAAAGAGCGCAGTGAAGGCACTGTGATGAGGCTGAGAGCCCAAGAAATTTACGGTCTTATTATCCAAGGTCAGGGAAATGTGAGACTCTTTCTCAACTGGTTTTATTATAAAGAAATACTGGCTGTAATTACTTGTGAGGAATGCACATTAAATAAGGTGTCTAAATAGAAAGCACACATAAAACAATGTGATGTATTGATTGTTCAACAAAAATGATGGCCAGAGGCTTTGCAGGAACCTTATCCTGTATTTCTCCTGGGAGGTGGTTCAGTATTCATACACGTGGAGTTCACAGCCGGTTTATGGACTAGAAGTCCCACGAGCAAGGAGAACTGGCTGCATCTGATAGACAGATGAGTTTGAGAAACTTTACAGCAAAGGTTTCCCATCTCCTTGGTTGTGCATATGCCCTGGGGCGAAGTCCCATACTCTACAACAAAGACACTTCCAGCCCTGCTTGGCCGGTGTTGCCCCTAAAATCTGGATTATCAGGCCCTTTACTCTCCATGCAGGGCCTATCAGGACAATAGACCACAGTTGCACATCTTCAGGGACAGAGGGCCGGATCACACAACTTCCTGAGGTCTCTCCCTTCACGACTCTATCCCAGGATGATTCAACATCAACCCAAAATGCTGAGGAAAGAAAAGGTGTCGCTTTTGTCACTGTTGGGATCCTGGGCTTCTGAGGAGTTAATGTTTCTTTTTCTACCATTTGTGGGAAGTCCCTGGGTGATGGCAGAGGTGACGCTGGTGTTGGTGGTCATGGCCGGAACGGTGCTCAGGCCCTCATGTGTACAATCTCAGTGAATGCTAGAACATTCGGAAGTGATAGGCACTAGGGTTACTCCCATTTTACAGATGAGGCCGTTGAGACTTACGTGGGGTAAGTACCACCCCCATGGTCAGACAGCTCAAGCAGTAAACAGTTTGTGTTGCACCAAAATTCATGCCTCTCACCACCGCCCTCTGCAGTTCTTGAAGGACTTCTAGAAGAGCTAACGCGGACTTCCGTGGCAGGGAGTGTTTGAGTCCGCCCTCTGGTGAGTGAGGCGCTGTGTGTGAATCGGGCGGTATTCCTCCCGAGAGTGGCCATCCCTACTACTCTGTCCTCATTGACTTGGTAACCACAAGGCCTTGACGTGCTCCATGGTTCGTGGTACGTATGTCCTGACACCTGTGAGGTGACCAGTGTCCACAAGACCTCCGCGCTGTAGAATCGTCCCAACATCCTGGCTTCATGAGATCTCAGGCTGTGGATCAAAGTAGTCAAGTAGAGATGATCCACGGGCCACTTTCCATAATTTTATTGAGCTTTGTTGATGGGAAATATTTTATTTTTTACATACAGTGATGAAGAATATGTGAGTTGCATCCAGCCTAGTTCGTACTGAATATCCAGATTGCCGTTTCGGCTTCCACGTCTGCTGTGAGTGGAGGGAGGACCTCTGCGGGACTCTGGTCCCACAGCTCAGGGGTGGCAAGTCATTGGTACACCTCCTGTGAAGAGGGGCTTGCTGATCAGTGCTCCCCTGGGGTTGCTCCTCCATGTTCCTGTAAGAGCATGTTTGTTTGGCCCCCGAGATAGTGCTGCAGATCTGCGGGGTGGCCTGCGAGGGTGGGTTCTCGTACTCTCTGGGTGATGCACTGTGCATCTGGGTTTGACAAGGATGGGGTTTGATTTGGACTGATTCTTTTGGGCTCCCCATCTTTTTCATGTGTTACCATGTGACATCTCACTCGAGAAGAGGTACTCTGAAAATATCTGCTCTGTGCCCAAGAGTCCTCCTTCGTAGACATATTCCTTTGGGCTCTGGAGGTTTCTGGGGCTGCAGGCATTCCCGGTCCTGTTCCATGGCCTCTGTGGGCTGGGCGCATGTCAGGACTTCCATGGCCATCTAGTTCAAGGTGTTGGATTTCTGGTGGCCGCTATGCCCAGAACAGCTCTGCACGCTGGGACGGCACACCCAACCCCTGTTTGGATTATTGGGGGTTTTCGAAGTTTCTGTTTATCATCGGTCCAGCCAGTGCTTTCTAAAAAGAGCCCTCTGAGGGAGATGAACCATGAGGGACTATGGACTCTGAAAAACAAACTGAGGATTCTAGAGGGGAGGGGGGTGGGAGGATGGGTTAGCCTGGTGATGGGTATTAAAGCGGGCACGTTCTGCATGGAGCACTGGGTGTTATACACAAACAGTGAATCGTGGAACACTACATCAAAAACTAATGATGTAATGTATGGTGATTAACATAACATAATAAAAAATAAAAATTAAAAAAAAAAGAGCCCTCTGACAATAGAAAAAAAAAAGGAAAATCAACATATCATAGCCAACTTAATACAACAGTTAAATCGAGGCATGATACCGAGCCCAGAGACCACGTCAGACGTCCAGATGTTTATCATTGCTCCTTGTGGCGATGGCTTTGCTGTGATCTGGCATTCAGTGGAGGCTTGCTTTGTGAAGAACCTTTCGAGACTGTGATAGGAATGCTGGCACTGCATACAGAGGGAGGATGCTCAGTGCGTGGGTGACCCCGGCCCGCCTGGCTCTGTGGGCACCTGCTCGGGGCCGGCGCCTCTCACGCAGGTCCTGTTTAGCGGCATAGGAGGTGGGTATGGGCACCTGCTTTACAGTAGAGGGTACCACGCCCTGAGGGGCTGAGAGGAGTATCCTGGGATTGTTGGTTCCCGGGTAACCTCGGTCGGTGTGCCACGGGGCAGCAGGTGCTCAAAGGGATCTGCTGCTTGCACCATGCCCGGGAGGGAGCATTCTGTCCCAACCTGGCCCTAGCTAGGACAGAGCTGGAGAAAGCCTGTGGGCAGGAGCTGAGGGCAGGAGTTCTGGGGAGACACAAGGGCATGGCCCAGTCAGGGGAAGGTCCTCACCCACCCCATGCTTCTATGGAGTGTAGGTGGCCTCTTTCTTCCCACAGCCCTGCCCCCAATTCTGCAGGCACCCCCACTCCTCTGCCCACCTGTGACATCGGGTCCTGCCTTTCTTGTGCACATGGGGAGGTGGCACAGGAGAGTTCCCAGGGACTCCTGTGCCCCTCTCCAGCCTTCTCTGCTCCCAGTGCCTTGATGGGTAGCCGTAGCACCTGCTGTAACAGATTCCTGGGGCCACCCTGAGAATCAAAATCCAGGCTGGTACGGCCTTGGCATTCTCAGCCCCTCACTTGATCTGCTCAGGCTTCCAAACTTGATTTCTCTGGGCCTGTTTGTCGAGTCAGCACAATGACCTTATTTGATTTTTATGAAGCCTCTTGAAGACATATGACCAGGGCTGGCTGTTGTTGTCATAGAGAAGCTTATTTAGCAGGAATCTGGGATTGCTTCAGCGCTTTTAAAATCTAGTTAAAGCCAGGGTCTCTAAAACACGGTTTTATTGTCCAAGAAAATCATGGAGAGCCCTTCCACTAACAATAATCTAGACAGAAATGTCCCCACCTCTAGTCCTTGAAGAGAGAGTAAGGTGCAGTGCTTAAGAGAACAGGTGCCAGAGCCAGGAAGCCTGGACCCCGTCCTGCAGACCCAGCTCCCAGTTCTGGAACATTCTGGACACGTTGTATGCACCAACAACCACCTATCCCCTGGGGCTTTGGGGAGCGGAGTTGGCATGGATCAGAGTCTGTGGTGGATGTAAGAGGCATGGAACACTCGCCCTGATGGTGATAGTGATGATTTCAAATCTGAGGAGCCTCTTTCAGGATGTGGGGGAGGCTGCAAACAGTTTGGTCCAGGGCCAAGCTGTGCAGGGCTGGGGACACCACTGAGCAGGTTGGCATCGCTGCCTTCTGGAATGCCATCAAGGGAGGGCTGAAGCCATGAGGCAGGGTGGGAGGAGGACCAGGATGGCCAGGGACACACTGGAGACAGGGGATTGTGCGTGCAGCCCAAGTGAGACCTGACAGGGCAGGGGTGCCCTGGTTTTTCCACACTGTGTTCCTAATAGGAAATTAACCAAGAACCCCACTTTCTGGGCAGGTGAGCTGGGCTCTGGGCCACTGGTCTCTCACGAATTCCAAATGGCCATCCGAGGCACTCTCCTTAACCTGGAGTTTGTGCACATAACGCCCACCGTCCTTCAAAGCCGACTGTCCCCAGCCAGGAGGCTCAGATTCCCTAGGCTGCTGGCGTCTGCCTTCCTTCCCCAGCAGCCCATACATCTTGGCACCTGCGACGTGCCAGGCACTGGGGGTGCAAAGATTAAAAATGACATAAGCCCCCATTGCAAACCTGATTCTAGAGGGAGATAGACACACAGAGACTCCCCAGTCCAGGTGGGGCTGGGTGCCCAGGAGAGGGACTGGCTGCAGCAGGGGTGATAAGCCGAGAGGCTCTGGGACTTTGGGGGGAGGGGAGGCTTTGGGAAGTCAGGGGAGGCTGAACGTGTTGGTGCATGGGGGCTGGGATTGTGATGGGGGCTGAGAGCCCTGAAAGAGAGCAAGGGGGAGGGAGGAACATGGGATGATGATGGTGACAAGAGAGGGAGGAGGGCCATTGGTTGGGAGGGGGAAGCCAGGAGGGAGCTTAGGAGCAGGGGCATCTGGAAGGCCAAATACAGCAGGGCAGTTAGGGGAGACCTTGCTGGGAAGCCCCCGTGCAGCTCTGATGGATTGTAAGGGGAGAGGTTGACATGTGGGAACCGAAGGAGGTAAATGGGCAGTGTCTATAAGGACAAGGAGGGAGGGGCCCGAGGAGGTGCCAGCAGGAATGGAGCTTGGATACATGCAGGATGCCCAGCACGGGTGGAGCTTGAGTTGAATTGCATTGTCCTGAGTCGCACCCATTTGCCAGCGGTGTGTGTCTCGGGCAGATCTGGGGGAACAGGAGGGGTGGGTATGGGACTGAGGTGGGGAGTTGGCCCACATGTGGCTCCCGTCCTCGGGGCCCCTGCAGCACCTCCCACGGTCCCTTACATGTTCCAGGGGCTTGAGACGCATCCAGCTGACGAAACTGCTTCGTCACGTGACATTGCCTAGGACGTGCAAGGCTCCGTGGAGGAATTTTTAGAAACATCTTCTGTTCAGGAAGAAAGGCCACATTACTGAACACAAGACTCAGAGATGTATAATGTCACGCATGGGGCCCTCTCCTGAGATATGACAGCGTGGCAGTGGCCGCCATGGGATTGTCAACCCAAAGCCTTCAGATTGCAACCAAGGCTAATCAGTTACTTAAAAGGTCATGGGACAATCATAACAGGAGGCAAACAAAGAATACCTCCCAATCCTATATGGATAACACCACGGGCAATTCAGGAACACTAAGCACATCTCAGAAACTTCGAGAAAGGAAGTGTGGGACACAATGGCGCCCCCAGGGCTGCTGGTGGATTCCAGAACGTGCCAGGTCCAGGTCTGTTTGCTGATTCCATGGTCACACCAGAGAAGCTGGTCTCTGTCCACCTGAGACCAAGCCAAGGCCCAAACTGTTGGAGATGAAGGATGTTTGGAACTGGGCTTACAGAATCTCATTGTTTGGCTCCTCTGGTTTCTTTTTTTTTTTTTTTCTTTTTTTTTTTTAAAGATTTTATTTATTTATTTAAGAGAGAGAGAATGAGAGACAGAGAGCATAAGAGGGAGGAGGGCAGAGGGAGAAGCAGACTCCCCGCTGAGCAGGGAGCCCGATGCGGGACTCGATCCCGGGACTCCAGGATCATGACCTGAGCCGAAGGCAGTTGCCTAACCAACTGAGCCACCCAGGCGCCCCGCTCCTCTGGTTTCAATGAGGAACACGTGGCCCAGACTTGCGTCTGGTTCCTGTCTCCATTTAAGAGCCATTGACTGAGATGGCCGTATGCTGTCTTTGGTGCCGATGCACTGCTGGATCTGCCCCCATGGCTGGCCGCCTTATCCTGCTGTGAGAGCAATCAGGCCACAGAGGTCAGCGAGCCTGAACTAGACTCCGGATGTGGGGTTGCTGCTCAGGAGAGAAGCTTGGGCACGTGGTAAGGTTGGAGGGATGTTGCTGTTTGGGGAGATTGCGCATTCACGCTCCTTGGTCAGCCTTCCTCTTCCTTGGTCCAGACACTTGCAAGTGGCCTCTGATTTGAGACCTGTTTGCCCTCTCTGATTTCTGATGCAGCCCTACCCCTTCCCCAACACTCCCCACTCAGCCTTTGAGTCTCTGGCTTCCCCTCAGATCAGCCCTTGGTGCCAGCAGGGAGATATCTGTTCCTAACTTTCCTTCCCAGAGCCTCTGGGTCTGCTGGCTTTGACCATTTTGCACACTGACATAGACTCACCTGTCTCAGTGTCTTTGTCAGACAGGCTTAGACTTGGACCATGCCACACCCACGCCAGTTGTCTGGGGGTGCTTTTCGGGTCTTTTGATCACTCCTGCTGCTGCTTCCTTCTTTTTTTTTTTTTTTTTAAGATTTATTTATCTTAGAGGAAGAGAGAGCCAGGGGGAAGGGCAGAGGGAGAGGGAGAGAGAGAATCCCAAGCATACTCCACACTGAATGCAGAGCCCAAGGCAGGACTCGATCTCACAACCTTGAGATCATGACCTGACCCGAAACCAAGAGTCATATGCTCAACCAACTGAGCCACCCAGGCGCCCCTGCTTCCTTTTTTCCTAGGTATCGAAAATAGAAGCTCTTCTCTGCTGCTTCATTCATTCATTCATTGGGACCTAAGTATATAAAGATAGCACACTAGTCCCTTCAAGAAATATGAATGCTAAGGAGGGCACGTGTGGTGATGAGCGCAACTACTGAATCGTTGAACACCGCATCAGAAAGTCATGATGTACTATGTGCTGGCTAACTGAACATAATAAAAAAATAAAAATGGTTCAATGTGAAGATTAAAAAAAAAGAAATATGAATGTTAATCTTCAATAGAAGAGGGGAGATCTAGCCACTCGCCAGGCCTCAAAACCTGCTCCAGAAACAAGACCAATGGCAGGTCGGGGTTCTTTTTGCTGAATTGAATTGCAAATTATGAGAGACGTTGTGGAGTGAAATTGCTGCCCAGGGTTTTTCTTGCCTAATATCTCATTAATATTTAATCTCCAGGCCTCTTTTAAATGCCAAGAAGAATGAAACATAATGAATGAACCCAAAGAATTCCAAGTCACCTAAACTATGGGCAGTTTGGCCCATATTTAGAGATCATGGCGTGGTGATTTTTTTGGTATTTGTAGGAGGATTGTTTTCTCTTCTGTGCCACAGTTATAGTGATAAAGTACAAAAGAAAAGACTTTTGGGGCACCTGGTCAGTTAACTCAGTCAAACGTCTGCTTTTGGCTCAGGTCATGATCCAGGGGTCCTGGGATCGAGCCCCACATCGGGCTCTTTGCTCAGTGGGGAGTCTGCTTCTCCCTCTCCTTCTGCCCCCTCCCCCCATCCCCCCACTCTCTCGCTCACACTCTCTCTCTCTCTCTCTCTCAAATAAATAAATAAAATCTTCAAAAAAATAAAAAGAGGGCTCGCTTCGGCAGCACATATACAAAAAAATAAAAAGAAAAGGCTTTTACATGCTGTGGATTATTACTCAGCCTGAAAAAGGAAGGAAATCCTGACGCCTGCTACATCATGGATGCACCTTGAGGACACTACACTTCGTGAAATAAGCCAGTCCCAAAAAGACAAATCCTGTATGATTCCACTTAATATGGGTTCCTAGAGTAATTAAATTCATAGAGACAGAGAGTGGAATGCTGGCTGCCAGGGGCTGGGGAAGCGGGAATGGGGAATTAGTGTTTAATGGGTGCAGAGTTTCTGTTAGGGAAGATGAAAAGTTCTGTGGATGGATGGTGATAACGGTTGCACAACAGTGTGAATGCATTTCATGCCACTTAAACGTCCACTTAAAAAGGGTTGAAATAATAAATTTTATTTTATGTATATTTATGACAATAAGAAAAAAGAAAAGAGAAAAGGCTCTTGGCCCATTTATTGGCCTGAGCCAATTTGAATCATCTAAAATCAAGTTGAGCCAATCTGAACCCGTGTAACCAGTATCAGACAAACACACACACACATTCTGGGCCAGTCAAAACCAGTTTGGTGTAGTCACAGTAGAGATGAGCGGACCGCACTCATTTGGCCCTGTGGTCACTGGTGTGTGTGGTTACAAGGCAGTGAGTCTGCTCATCTTTAAGTAAGATAGTTGAGGTCCTACTTCGTTGGTAGCATTCAAATAAAAATGTACTGTCAAATATATCATTAAAATAACAGCTAGTTCTGGGGTGCCTAGGTGGCTCAGTTGGTTGAGCGGTTGGCTCTTGATTTCAGCTCTTGGGGTCTTGGGATGGAGCCCCATGTTGGGCTCCCCGCTCAGTGGGGAGTCTGCTTGTCCCTCTGCCCCTCCCCCTGCTTGTGCTCTCTCTCTCTCAAATAAATATATAAAAATCGTTAAAAAAAATAATAGCTAGTTCTACTCTCTGTCCTTCTCCTCAGTGTTAGGAAAACCAAATATTCTACATTATATAATCATAGAAGTTGAACAAGTGGATTTAGTAGAAGCTAACTGGGTCATTGGTATCTTCTTTACGTATTAGCTGGTTAAATGTATTTTTCAAATTATGAATCATAGGACTTTGTTTTAGTGTTTGCAGGCTTAGGCAGTTCCATTGAGTTGTTCATTACTTAGGACTAATAATATTGACTGAAACAGAGAAGTCCTCATGTTAGGAGCTGGTCATAGCAGTTCCATGTTGGGAACAGTGGCCTGTTTAGACGAGTACAAGTCCAGTATAGAAAATGCCTCTGGAAATGGAATTCTAACACTGACTTAGTATTGGTCAGTTGATTTCCTTTTGACTTATGTGCATTTGTTTCCTTCATTTTTCAGATGTCAAGCTAGCTTTCGAAGAATGTGAGTGCAGGGCTCTAGGCTGGGTGTGGGAGAGGCCTCAGGTCTCCCAGGAGAATGCAAGAGCCTGCCATAAGGCCAAGAGACTGTTCTGCTCTGGAGGGTTGCTGTCATTTAAACTCTGCTCACACGGGGCTCCTCACCTTTAAGTCAGCAGGGTGGGAAAGGATGCCGGTGTTCACAGCCAACTCGTAGAACCTGTGGGAGAAGGAGCCATGTTGGCCCCCCAGCCACAGTTTTAGAAAGGGGCGGTGTAGGTTTTCTCTTTGAGAATTGAATGAAAACAAATGGAAGACTCCCTAGTTCCACAGCATGCTTTGCTTTAAGAGGTGGAACCCCCTTCTTTTCCACAATTGAATCCAAGTGTGACATCCTGGTGTGTGAGGCAGGTGACCGGGAGGGAAGAGTCTCCGTGCCATCTGGACAGCCCACCTACTTCCTTCGGCCTTTGTGTCCAAGGGGAGTGTTAGTCCTGCACAAGCTGGTGGGTGACCTTCAGCTAAACTAAAGTGAGTGTCACAGGCAGCGGTAGTATGTCTTAGATCCTTAAAGAGCTCTGGTTATTCTTTCTTTCCACATTATTTAAAAATAATTTTTAAAGATTTATTTATTAGAGAGAGAGAGCAGGGGTAGGGGCAGAGGGAGAGCGAGAGAAATCCTTAAGTGGACTCCATGTTGAGTGCAGAGCCCAACACTGGGCTCGATCCCAGGACCCTGAGATCAAGACCTGAGCTGAAGTCAAGAGTTGGATGCTTAACTGACTGAGCCACCCGGGTGCCCCATCCACATTATTGTTAAATTGTAGTGATACACACATAAAATAAAATTTACTGTGTTGACCGTTTTAATGTGTATGGTTTGGCGGCATTTGGTGCATTGTTGTGCAACCACCACTATTTGGTTCCAGAACATTTTCATCACCCTAAAGGAAGAACCCATACTTATTAATAAACAGTCACTCCCCATTCTCCAGCCTGTGCCAAAGACAAATCTGCTTTCTCTAGATACAGATTTGCCTGTTTCTGGACATTTCCATCTAAATGGAATCATGCATTATGTGACCTTTTATGTCTGGCTTCTTTCACTTAGCATGTTGTTTTCAGGATTCACCCATGTTCTAGCATGTATCAGGACCTCATTCCTTTTCCTGGCTGAGTGATACTCCATCGAAGGGATACACCATCCTTTGTTTAGCCATTCATTTGTTAACAGACACTCAGGTTGTTTCTTCCTTTTGACTGTTATGAATAATGCTGCCACGAACGTTTGGGTACAAGATTTTGTGTAGACAGCTGTTTTCAGCTCTTTTTGGAGTGGCATTCCTGGATCACATAGGCATTCAGTGTGGAACTTCCTGAGGACTCACATACTGTTTTCCATGATGGCTCAACATTTTACATTTCCTCCAGAAATGCACTAGGGTCCTGGTTGCACTCAAAAAGATTTAACTGCCCTCAGCCTTTAATGGTTCAGCCTTGGGGCTCCCCTCTTCAGCCCCTCAGGCCGGATCACACAGGAACTGCCGTTGTTCATATGTGTATTTGATCGTTCTCTGGCTTGCCCCACCAAGGGTCTGAAGGTAGCAGGACTGCTGAACTGTACCATGCTGGATGGGAAGCTGTCCCAGGTCAAGATCTTTGTTGTATGTGTCTTTGGGCCTCAAATGTAAGGTGCCCAGTGCCATGCAGGACACCCAGTAGATGCTTGCTTGGGACTGGTCATGTGGATGCAGCCTTTGTGTGTGTGTGTGTGTGTGTGTTTGTGTGTGTGTGTGTGTATGTGTGTTAAAGATTTTATTTATTTATTTGACAGAGAGAGACACAGCGAGAGAGGGAACACAAGCAGGGGGAGTGGGAGAGGGAGAAGTAGGCTCCCCACCGAGTAGGGAGCCCGATGCGGGGCTCGATCCCAGGACCCTGGCATCATGCCCTGAGCCGAAGGCAGGCGCTTAACAACTGAGCCACCCAGGTGCTCCTTTTGTGTGTTTTTTAATACATTTTTAAAAAATTTATTTGAGAGAGAGATTGAGAGAACGAGTGGGAGGACGGGCAGAGGGAGAAGCAGACTCCCTGCAGAGCAGGGAGCCCGACGTGGGACTCGATCCAGGACCCTAGGATCATGACCTGAGCCAAAGGCAGACACTCAACTGACTGAGCCACCCGGGCACCCTGGACGCAGCCTTTGGACAGTGCTTCATAAAGGGTTGAAATGCAAAGGCCAGTTTAGGAAAATTCGCTTCTGCTCTGAAATGCTGGGCCAAGCACCCCAGGCACCAGTGAAGGACAAAGTCAAGGACATGCCAGGCAGTCCTGGTGATCAGTGGTAGGGGAGGTTTTAGCAAACCAGGTGCAGAGAACAAAGCCAGGCCCCGAGTGTGCCCCGGGGGGCTCAGTGGACGTGGCAGCATGTCAGGCCCCAGGTAGGGCTGCCAGATTTAGTAAATAACAAGAGGACACTCAGTTAAGCTTGAACTTTGGACAGATGATGCAAAATTGTTTAGTATAGATATGTTCCATGAAATATCTGGATGGTGGGTGGAGGGAATGTGGGGATAGACTCTCCTTCCCCCTCCTGTTTGCAGGCCCGCCTGGAGATGTTAAAAGATAGACTGACTGGCTGGTTTCCCTAATGGACCTTGTCATGATTCTTTGAAGCCACAGATTGGCTTCAAAAAGATATGATCACCCCCATGGGGATGACTATTATAAGAATAAATACTTCATCCCCAAGCTCTCATTCTCCTCCAGACAAATGTCATGGGAGTGATCAGAATTCTAAGAGGGACAGAAGAAAAAGAACAATATTGTCATTTTTTTTTTTTTTTTAGATTTTATTTATTTATTTGACAGAGACAGACACAGCGAGAGAGGGAACACAAGCAGGGGGAGTGGGAGAGGGAGAAGCAGGCTTCCCACCGAGCAGGGAGCCCGATGCAGGGCTCGATCCCAGGACCCTGGGATCATGACCTGAGCCGAAGGCAGACGCTTAACGACTGAGCCACCCAGGCGCCCCCAATATTGTCATTTTTCTGAGCCACCTGCCTGTCAGGAGACAGGTTGAAGGGCTTGTGAAACATGTTCAGGGTGCAAGGGCAGACCTTCAGTCAGACCACGGGGGCTGATCCTCTCAGCGTGGCCACCTGTGAGCACCCGGCAGGCAGTGGGTCCCAGCTGACCCCTGCTGTGTGGGACAGAGGAAGGCATCTCTGCTGGATGACCGAAGTCTGTGGAAACAGGGGGCAGGAAGTGATTCCCAGAGAAGGCTGTCACCTACCTGAGTCATCTGTAAGCCTGGGATGTCTCTGACAAGGAGTCACGAATGAGGGGAGACAGCACAGTTCAGTGGGAAGGTTGTGGCTTGCCTGGCTTTGAGCTGACACTCTCCCTCCATGTGTCGCTAACATGCTTGTCATTCAGGAGAATGCTCCAGAATGTTTGGTTTTTATTACAGATGGCGTGAGTGCGGGCATGCTAGTTTGCTTTGGTTTCACGTCAAGCCATGTGGGTTATGTTGCTGTATTTTCCATTTAATCAAGCACACAAAATCCGAATTGACACTGAAAAAAAAAAAAAAATCCTAGCTTTAGTTTCACCAACTGGAGCCAAGATCCTTATTAGAGCAATTTATTCAAATGAATATATTTTTATTGCAGGCAAATCATCCCTAGGCCTGAGCAGCTCTCTCTGGTCCTGGCATGTCGTGACCCATCTGTGCCACACATTTGTGTTCTGTTCTCAGGGCGCTGGAGAGGGGGTCCTGCCACATTTCATCCCGCCAGGTTTCACTTCACACGTCTCACTCAGCGTTTTCTCTCAGGGGATGGTTGGTGCGGCTTCCAGCCCGTGGCGCCGAGAACACCCCTCGGCACTCACCTGCTTCCCTGTTGGCTGGGAAGGACTCAGGTATCCCTGGCTGGTCTCTCTTTCTGAGGGGCAGCTGGCTACTGTACTTTGGGGAGTGCACAGAAGGATGAAATAGCATCTTCATCTCAGATACTGGGAGCCCCAAGTCCACGTGGGCCTCTACGATGTTAATTTCAGATGCTGCACCCCATGCTGCCAAGCGCACCCCCGCCTTGCCCTTGAGATGAAAATTAGAGTGCCAGATGGGCTCTCCCAAGCCCACCTCTCTGAAAACAACCCCGGCTGTTGATTATGAGACATGGTTGTCATGGTGATGAGTGGAGAAAATGCTGACACGGAGGAAAGGGTCTAGCCTGTAGAAGCTTTGGGGAGAAATTGTCATTATAAGTGGATCTGAGGCCCTGTATTGCCCATGGGGCCCCGTGCCCCGCATTCCAAGGACGGGCATGGGGGCACAGAATCCAGCCTATGCCCCCTGGCCAAGCCCTCACCCCATGGGGGCTGCATCCCCCAGAGGGGCACCTCTTCCATTTGCCAAAGGCACCCAGTGTATGACGAGCAGCAGTCCCGACATTGCCTTTTCCCACAGTGCATCTGGCACCCTGATGAGAGTCTGTTGCCCTACATTCATGGCAGAAAATTTAGATTCCACCCCAAGCTGTAACATTTGTAGAAGCGGTGTTATCTTAGTCCGTTTGGGCTGCTATAACAAAAATACCATAGACGGGGTGGCTTATAAACAACAGACATTTATTTCTCACAGTTGTGGAGGCAGGAAGTCCAAGATCAAGGCCCCAGCAGATCTGGTGTCTGGTGAGGGGCCACTTCCTGGTTCATAGCCAGAGCCTTCTGGCTGTGTCCTCACATGGTGGAGGGGGTGAGGGAGCTCTCTGGGGTCTCTTTTGTAAGGACAGTAATCCTATTCATGAGGGTTGTATCATTACGAGCTCATCTAATCCTAATTATATCCCAAATGTCCCATCTCCTTGGAGGTTAGGCTTCGATATATGAAATTGGTGCGAACATATCCAGTCTATAATAGGTGTCGTTGACCCGTTTTCATCTGTCGGTTGGTTGGTTTGTTTCTTTAGGGTTTTTGGAGATGACTGTTGTCCGTCTAGCTTCTAGTAAGGCAGTGCAGGCCTTCAGGAAATGAAGTCTGTGAACTCAGCCTAGGAAAAGTCACCAGACTAGAGCTCTTTCAAACAAGAGGGAAAACACATGTGCTCTAAGCAGACCTCGAAATAACCAAGAATACAAGACAACAGAAGGTTTTCTGGGAGGACGTCGCAAATTTGGGTTTTACTTAAGGTGGATAGGAACAGCATTTGAGGTGAGAGTTCCCATTGTACTCTTTGGGAGATTTTGCCTGGTCTACCTTGGCCACAAAGGGAGGTGCAGAACCAGTGAAGCAGAGGGAAGACTTAACTAGGAGGCTGGGAAAAAAACCTGGCTCCAGGAGGACCCTGGCAGGAGTCATCCCCAAGTCAGGCTCAGCCCTACAAGAAGGGGCACCGTCCGCTCACCTTGGTCAGCACGGGGTCTACTGGGATGGAGACCCCGGGTGGAACACAGTCCTCTCATCTAGGGCAGGATGGGTTCAGCTCCCAGAAGGAGGTCTAGGAAGGGCGGAGGAGCATGCTAGCAGTCCCAGACCTGCCCAAGCCCCAGAGCCCCACCTTGGAACTTACTGGGGCAGCAGGATGAAGCCAGGGCCCATGTGCATTATCTGAGAGCTCACAGGGCTTGGGGGTAGGACAGTTCTTCGGGCTTCCAGCAAAGGAAGCAGGGACCAACCAGACATCAGACCCTCCTGGGCCCCAGCAGCACCTCTGCATCCCCTCCATTCCAGGAAAGCCTCATTTCTTCTTGTAGCTTGAGTTCTGATTTCTCTTGGGAGATGGTGATGCCCTCCTTTCTTCCTCTTTGCACAATCTTCCCCATGCTTGAAGCGCAGCCCCACTTTTCCCACCTCCTTCTGAGCCATCCCTGCCCTCCCAACCCCCCCCCCCACTGCCTCTGAGGTGCACTAGTGTTTGTAGTCATGGAGGGGACACTTAGCTAGGAATCCTTGGTCTGCTTGGTGTCATCAGTGCCAGGAGGGTGGGCCCATGTCTCTTCATTCTTCTCTAGCCCTCCCAGAGAGATTGAAGGACATCAAGGAACACAACAGTAACAGTCTAGCCAGGGAAGAAGACCAGCAGCGACATCTTGCTATGCCACCTAGACCTGTGGGAACCAATCCGTTATTGCCAACACCTGGAACCTCAGTCTTGTCAACTGTAAAGCAGGAGTGGAAAGAGTATAACTTACTTATTTCTAAAGAAACACGAGTGTGGTAGATATTTGTATTTATTTGTATTTATTATGACTTTTCATTAATGTCATCATTATCATCATCATCATTATATTGTTACTGCTTGATAATTTATTTCCAAAAGTTCTGAAACTTCACATGATGGCTTACTTTGGGATTTGTAGAGTGATTTATCTTCTATCCTTCTATTTATCCTCTATCTTCTGGATGGCACAAGGCACCAAATAGAGATAGCTAAACTTTAAATTTTGTTAATTAAAATTTTGGTTTGATGTCCACTTTAAGAGAAGACTTGTGATGTGTCCTTGGAACATTTTGTTTTTTTCTAGTAGTAGATTGACTAATTTGCATTAAACTAAGAATTCAGGTTTTTTAGAAATATGATTTTGGACATTGTTGCTGGGAATGTAAAATGGTACAGTGGCTGGAAAACAATATGGGGGTTCCTTAAAAATTAAAAATAAAATTACAGTATAATCCTGCAATTCCACTTAAGGGTGTATACCCAGAGAATTGAAACAGGAACTCTAAGAAATATTTGTACCCATGTTCAGAGCAGCATTATTCACAATAGCCAAAGGAGGAAGCAACCCAAACGTCCATCGATAGATGAATAGATAAATAAAATGTGGTATATACAAACAGTAGAATATTACTCAGTCTTAAAAAGGCAGGAAATTATGACACATGTTACAACATGGATGAACATTGAGGGCATCATGCTAAGTGAAACAAGCCAGTCACAAAAAGGTAAGATTCTACTCATATGAGGTTCCTAGAGTTGTTAAATTAACAGAGACAACCAGGGTCTGGGGGGAGAGGGTAATGGGGAATTTTGTTTAATGTTAATGTTTAATGCATACATAATTTCAGATGAGCAAGATGAAAAGAATTCTGGAGAGGGATGGTGGTGATAGTTGCAGAATGTTAATGTTCTTAATGCCACCAAACTATACACTTAAAGTGGATAAGATGGTAAATTTAATGTTATGTGTGTTTTACCACAATTAAAAAATATTAAATAATAAAATTAGAAAATCTGATTCAGAATATGAAGATGACACAAATGGTAAGACATATCATACTCATAGAATGGAAATTGATGTTGTTAAAGTGTCCATCCTACACAAAGCAATCTACAGATTCAGTGCAATCCCTATCAAAATACCAATAGCATTTTTCACAGAGCTAGAACAAATAATCCTAAAATTTGTACGTAAACACAAAAGATCCCAAATAGCCAAAGCAGTCTTGAGAAAGAAGAACAAAGCTGAGGTATCACAATCCCAGTGATCAAGATACACTACAAGGCAGTAGTAATCAAAACAGTATGGTACTGGCACAAAAATAGACACGCAGATCAATGAAACAGAATAGAAAGTCAAGAAATAAGCCCATGCTTATATGGTCAAGTAATCTATAATATAGGAGCCAAGAATATACAATGGGAGAAAGATAGTCTCTTCAGTAATGGTGCTGGGAAAACTGGATGGCTGACTATGCAAAAAAAGTGAAACTGGACCATTTTCTTATGCCATACACAAAAATAAACTCAAAATGAATTAAAGACCTAAATGTGAGACCTGGAACCATAAAAATTCTAGAGGAGAACACAGGCAGTAATTTCTTTGGCATTGGTCATAGCAACATTTTTCCAGATACGTCTTCTGAGGCAAGGGAAACAAAAGCAAAAATAAACTGTTGGGACTTCATCAAAATGAAAAGCTTTTGCCCAGCAAAGGAAACCATCAACAAAACAAAAAGACAACCTACTGAATAGCAGAAGGTATTTACAAATGACATATGCAATAAGGAGTTAATATCTAAAATATATATAAAATTATGCAACTCAACACCAAAAGAAAAACCATATTAAAAAATGGGCAGAGACATGAATAGACACTTTTCCAAAGAAGGGCATACAGGTGGCCAACAGACACATGAAAAAATGTCCACTATCACTCAGCATCAGGGAAATACAAATCAAAACTACAATGGGAGGTATCACCTCACATGTGTCAGAATGGCTAAAGTAAAAAAGATAAGAAATAACAAGCATTGGTGAGGATGTGGAGAAAGGGAATTCTTTTGCACTGATGGTGGAAATGTAAATTGGTGCAGCCACTGTGGAAAACAGTATGGGGGGGTTCCTCAAAAAATTAAAAAATAGAACTACCATATAATTCAGTAATTCCACTGCTGGGTGTTTACCCAAAGAAAACAAAAACACTAATTTGAAAAGATATATGCACCCCCATGTTTATTGTAGCATTATTTGCAATAGCCAAGATACAGAAGCAGCCCAAGTGTCCATTAATAGAAAAATGGAGAAAGAAGATGTGGCATATACACACACACACACAATGGAACATAGCTCAGCCATAAAAAAAGTATGAGATCTTGCCATTTACAACAACATGGATGGACCTGGAGGGTATTATGCTAAGTGAAATAAGCCAGACAGAGAAAGACAAATACCATATGGTTTCACTTATATGTGCAATCTAAAAGAATAGACGAACAAACAAACAAACAAAAAAACAGACTCATAAATACAGAGAACAAACTGGTGGTTTCCAGAGGGTAATGGGGGGGTGATGGGCAAAGTAGGGGAAGGAGATTAAGGGGTACAAACATCCAGTTATAAAATAAGTCACAGAGTTGAAAAGTACAGCACAGGAATATAGTCAATAATATTGTAATAATGTTATGTGGTGACAGATGGTAAAAAAAAGAGAAAATACGACTTAAAAACATTTTATAAATATAAAAGAATACATGTTAATTGCAGAAGAGTTTAAATTATGTCTGTATGTGCACACACACATATATATACACACACATACTTACGTACACATGCATTTCATAAAATTGTATCATATTGTATCTTGGTTTATTTCTCTAACATATAAAAGCACCATCTTCATCTTTCACTTCCTGGTTTCCAGGTGTGCAATGGCTTGGAGCAGCCAAGGAAGCAGCAACGCTCTGATCTCAATGGACCCGTGGACAATAACAACACCCCAGAGGTAATTTTTTCCAAGGATAAGAGTTGTGGCCTAAGGTCCTAGTATTGGGGCTATCATGCCATCATGGTCTGCTCACCCTTTCTGCCATGTTCTCATCCCAGCCAGTGCCTTGGAAGTGGGGATTCAGTCAAGCAAAGTTGGGTGTCCCTGTAGGAGAAGGAAGAAGAGGTTCTTTCCTGCTGATTCAGGCTTATACCACTGTGTGTTCATGTGTTTCCAGTGGCGTGTGTGTGGGGTTCATTTGTGCTCCCTGGTTTGACAGAAACTCATTCTACTCCATTATCTGACAGTTATATTCTAAGTTAGGGTTACTCAACAATGGCAGCATTGACATTTGGGCCAGAACATTCTTTGTTGTGAAGGGCTGTCTTTTCCACTAAAGGATGTTTAGAAGCATCTCTTTATGGTCGGGGACTCAGTTTCCTCTCAGCCTCCCAGCTCTCCCATGATCCTGCTGGTTTTTATTTTATTATATTTTATTTTATTTTTATTTTTTTTCAAAGATTTTATTTATTTATTTGACAGAGAGAGACACAGCGAGAGAGGGAACACCAGCAGGGGGAGTGGGAGAGGGAGAAGCAGGCTTCCCGCTGAGCAGGAAGCCCGATGCGGAGCTCGATCCCAGGACCCTGGGACCATGACCTGAGCCGAAGGCAGACGCTTAACCAACAGAGCCACCCAGGCGCCCCGATCCTGCTGGTTTTTAAAGTTCCAGGCTTTAAGTACTGCTGGTTGTAAGAACTCATGAAATAGGTCCCTCTGGTTTTCAAAGCCGAATGTTATGGGGATTTGTCTTCCCCGTGCAGGCTCACTGGTGTGAAAATCTGTTTCTCTCCCCTCTCCAAGCACATGGCATTCCCCCTCCCTCAGACAGTTCCACAGGTCCATTTAGCTCTTGACCATGTATCTGCCCTTCCTGTCCTCTTCAGTGTGTCCTCTTGTCTGTATTTAGCTGTGGAGTTTGTTGTGCCAGTCTTGGGTGGTTTCCTGGATTACACACACTAATGTGGCTGTTATCTAGTTGTAGGCCAGAGCTGTGCCACATGACCAGTGCCCTGGACTTCAGGGTTGGCTGGAGGATCAAGTATTTGGCTTTCCAGGAAGGCAGGGGAGAATCATTGGTTGTATGGTCTCTAGGCTCCCTTCTAGGAGACATGCAAATCTGGGGGTCCCTATGTTTTAGATGATGGCCTTTTGTACCCCAAGTTTTCCCATGGGAATGGATTCCATGTGTCCTGCCTAAACACCATGGTGCCTGAATGCCATTGGTTTGCTTTCTGGAGCTGACTTCTTAGGAACATCAGACACTCAGTGGGGTTTAGCTTTTCACATACGGTACTCTTCTTAGTCTAGATGTTTCAGGCCATCTACTTAAAACTGTCATGTGTTTGTTTTGTTTTCTTTTTTTTTTTTTTTCATATTTCCTAACAGACGAAGAAGGTGGCATCATTTCCAAGTTTTGTGGCTGGTAAGTGACCTTGAATTTTCTCTTAGAGAACAATTGCATTTTTCTCTTGAAGCAAATGGTATTTTTACTTTTGGTTTTCTCCTGCAAAGCTTGTGTAGAAAGCACACCTTCGAGGTAAAAACAGTGTTACGATAAGCAAAGGTGCTCAGGCATTTGGTTGTTGGAACACTTTGTAAGCGCATATTGGTATGGAGGGGGGTGGTTCAGTTGATTATTGATCGGGTTAAAAATTGAAATGTGTGTATAAGCAACTGATTATGATCTAACACTTTTGATTAGGGTGGATATAATTGCATCCAAATACAGGCTGTTACTCCTTTATCAGACTTCATTTCCCTCCATTCTCCTGTCTTTTTTGAGGGGGTTAATATTGGATTTCAGCATTCAGTGTTGAGCCAACTTTGCACCATCTGACTAGCCTCAGGGAAGCTTGGGCTGCTCCTTTCCAAGGTCCTCCAACAACACCATAAAGAGCCTCTTAAATAGGATCTTTCTTTAGCCAGGAGGCTGTTTCCTGCTGTTGCTAGTGTTACAATAAAAAGTGTGGATTTTATTACTTCTTTCAGTAAGCTGGTAATTAATTTTTATGAGTATTTATGGGAGTAAGGTAAATCAGTCATCAGAGATAAATAACTTTACAGCCTTTCCTACCCTGGTTTTCCTTTTTAGTAAAGAGCTGACATCTAGGAAACCGAGGCCCCCAAATATCCTTTCAAGGGACTAGTTTGAATCAGGCTAACCCAATTCAAACTGGTTGAAAATGAATTGAGTGGCTCAACACAGTTTCGGCAGGTTCAACATTATATTGGCTCAGTGTTGCTCAAACTAGATTAAAAACAGTTTTGAACTGTTGGAATCCATGTTATACTGTTCAAATACACTTGAGTCCATTTTGACCAACTCAAGCAGGCTCAAATGGGTTTTGCCCAGCTGTTTACATGTGGTGCTTAATGGTTAAAACTGGATCAAACTGGTTTTCATCAGGTCACAATAGGTTATAATAATTCCAGTCCAACTGGCTAGGTTTAGTTTTTTTTCAGGACCTAATGATTGGCCGGAAGAGACAACACCCACTCCATGCCCCCATGGTAGGGTTGATTAGGTTCCTGATTCAGAGGACTCGACATCTCATAAATAGGGAAGATGCACCACTTTCCTGGGTGGTCAGAATGTCAGGATGGCGTGTACCAGTCACACCGTTCCAGTGAGGTGGGCTCTTGTGGATCCAAGCAGCTCACTTTTCAAAGTATCATGGTGTGATGTGGGTAGAACTCCCTCAAACTGCCTAGGGGAATGATTTGGACATTAGACTCCCCTGGCTCTTGAGTCAGCCCCCTAACTGGAGGGGAGGGCCATGGAGAAGGACCAGGAAGGAGTATCCATGCCTAGGTGCTCTGAGAAGTACCTCTCACTTGCAGCATTCCAGAAGACTCACTTCTCTGAACCAGCTTAGACTGTTCTAAACCAAATCAAAACAATGTCGGATGCCTCAAACCAGTTCTGATGGGCTGACCCTTGGTTTCAGCTCAGGTCATGGTTTCAGGGGCCTGGGATCGAGCCCCATGTCTGGCTTCACGCTCAGCAGGGAGTCTGCTTGAGATGCTCTCTCTTCCTCTGCCCGTCCCCCGGCTGGCTGTCTCTCTTTCTAAAATCAATGAATAAATCTTTAAAAAAAAAAAAAGAATCTCCTGTTAGGCACACCCATGGAGTGCCTAGCATTATATTCTCTAGCTCCATCTACGTCCTTGCAAATGACAAGATTTCATTCTTTATTATGGCTGAATAATATTCCTGTGTGTATATGTGTGTGTGTGTGTGTGTGTGCGTGCACTTCCTCTTCTTTATCCATTCATCAGTTGATGGACATAGTTTGGCTATTATAGATAATGCTGCTACAAACATTGGGGTACATGTATCCCCTTGAATTAGTATTTTTGTATTCTTTATGTCAGTACCCAGTAGTGCAATTGCTGGGTTGTAGAATAGTTCCATTTTTAACTTTTTGAGGAACTTCCATATTTTTCCTTTGCTAAAAAATACATTTTATTTTATTATTATTATTTTTTAGAGAATGTGAGAATGAGCACGAGTTGGGGGGAGGGACAAAGGGAGAATGAGAGAGAATCTTAAGCAGGCTCCATGCTCAGCGCAGAGCCCCACGTGGGGCTTAATCTCATGACCTGAGCCAAAATCAAGAGTCGGTCACTCAACCAACTGAGCCACCTGGGTGCCCCTCCATATTTTTACTTTGCTGAATATTTTATGTAGTCAACTGTATTCATCTTTTTCCTTTGAAGTTACTAGGTTTTTGAGATTAGTATGACCTTTACACTCTTTTTTTTTTTTAAGATTTTATTTATATATTTAGAGAGAGCATGCGGGAGTGGGGGGAGGGGCAGAGGGAGAGGGAGAGACAGCACCTCAAGCGGACTCCATGCTGAGCACGGAGCCAGTTGCAGGGCTCGATCCCATGACCCCGAGACCACGATCTGAGCTGAAATCAAGATTTGGACACTCAACCAACTGAGTCACCCAGGCACCCCAACCTTGACACTCTTACCATTATTTTTTTTCCTTCTAGAACTTTTATGATTTTATTCGATTGAGTTCCATATTTAATTTATCTGGAATTTATGTTGGTATATGGGTCCAGAAAGAATTACATTTTAAGCATTTTCTTCCAAACAGCTAACCATTTGTGCCAAAACTATTCCATGAATTCTTCCCTCTCTGATTTGAAATGCTGCCTTTATCACATAATACATTGTCATTTACACCTAGATCTGTTTCTGGGTCTCCATTGAGGTTCCAGAACCAAGCTGCTTTATGTAACTGGGGATTTATAGTGCATTTTACTACCGGGAAGGCTAATGTCTGCCTTCTGTCACCGTCATTCCTGTTCAGAACTTCCCTGGATCCTCTTACGTATTTATTTTTCCATAGAACCTTTAGAATTAGCTTATCAGTTACACAATAAAAATTCCTATTGGCATTTTTATTTGACATGCATTACATTTATCTTTATGTTAGTGTATGGAATGGAAGAAGCCTCTATTTGAAACCCCGGTTGGGAAATCTAGGCCCTGCTAGATCTCTCTGTCTCTGGCCAACAGCCTCATAAGTGAACTTGGAAGTGGAGCCTCCCCTGTTCTAAATGGCTGCAGCCTTGGGAGAGTCCCTTGAGCCACAAGCGCTCAGCTCAGCTGCACCTGGATCCCCCTGCCCACAGACACTGATAAATATTTCTTGTTTTCAGCTGTGAAGTTTTGGGATAATTTGTTATGCATGTATATAGATAACTAATATCCTATATGTTTTTAAGATAAAGCGTGTCATGATTCATACTGATTTTAAGATAAAATGCATCACGATTCATATTGTCAGGACTATAGGGTTTTTACATTCGTACCTTTTTCCTATGCTCCAAATCCCCATCCTCAAGGACACCAACGTAATTCTGCATTTGTTTTATTCCATCAATCATACAATAGTCTCAGAATAACAAGACCAAAATTACCAAGGACATATGATTATTACAGATACAATTCAAGATTCATTTGCATTGACTTTGGTCTTCAGAGGATAACCCAGGAGGGATGGACTGTCAAATTACTGTGTTTTAAAATCGTTCAGAATAGTTCTCTTCATTACCATGTCACAACTGCATACACGTTTAGATGCATTTTTTTTCTTTAGGAATTTGCTTTTTCATTGAATTTTGTTTTATAATTATATAAAATACTTACATGGTTCTGAAGCCAAGTATAGAAAACAGGGTGTATGCAAAGGCGTCTAATTTCTTACCCCGTTACCCCGCCTCCCAAATCCTTTCCTCCTGCTAGAGATAACCAGTTTTAACATTTCACATATTTTTAGTATCTTAGGTGAATCTTCCCCTTTTTTAGATAAATGGTAATGAGTTAAAACCCTTTTCTCCATCTTCCTTTTTTAAAAAAAGATTTTATTTATTTATTTGACACAAAGAGAGAGAGAGCACAAGCAGGGGTACGGTAGCAGAGGGAGAGGGAGAAACAGGTTCCCCACCAAGCAGGGAGCCCAATACTATATGGGGCTCGATCCCAGGACCCTGGTTCATGACCCGAGCTGAAGGCAGATGCTTAACCCACTGAGCCACCCAGGCGCCCTCCATCTTCCTTTTTACACTTAACACTAACCCCTGGAGATTATGCCAGCGTTCTACACAATGCAGGGCAGTACGTGGAGGTGCTCTGTGCTGTTCGGACGCCCGCTGTGTAGTTGGATGTCCTCTGTGCAGGAACATTTGGATGGTTTCCAGGGTTTTGCTCTTAGAAATAGTGCTGCAGTGAGCAGCTTTATGCCTGTGCCTTTTCCTATTTTTGGCCAGTTTTTGTATTCATTCTGCTCTTTCTCCCAGGTCCAAGGTTATGCTTAGGACCTGCCTTGGGCAAATCTGTCCACTGTACTGAGCTTGGCATTGACCTTCCTTGACTCTTTCTCTTCCTCCCAGCAGCCGGTGACTTTATCTTGCTTGTTGGGTGTCTAATATTCCACACTGTGGAACTTTCAGATCCTTTCCTTCAGTGATGACCCAACCTGTCCTGCACCCCCCGGCAGGGCCTCTCCCCAGTCATTGTTCTGAGGCTCTGGTTTCTCAGACAGCATCTTCTCTTCTATAGCAGCCTCCTTATTAGGGTCGCCTTTAACAGGGGCTTCCTGGAGGCACGGCTCAGCCCACGGCAGTGTCAGCCGCCTGGCTCGGGGACAGGCTGGTGTGGTGGCCGTGGGGGGTGGCATTCAGGGCAGCTGGAGCCCTGCCAGAGCCCAGAGACCACGCCCCAGATCTGCTGGTCGAAGGTCTGACCTGAGGTCCAATTTCACGACTCAGATTCATCTCCTCCTGCTTCCTCACCTACTCTTGACACACCTTCCCTTCCCTGCGCTCATTTCGGTGGCTTGCCTGGCGCGTGGCCTCGGCACTCTGCCTGCTCCGAACCCCTGCTCCCTGTCCTGTCCCCTCAGAGCTGTGGCCCCTCCTCCCAGCTGAGACCAGGTCCTGCTCTGCACTTTTGAACCTCATCCGCACTGGTGTGTGTGTTTTCTCTCCTGTATCTTCTGCTGGCTTCTGAGAGCATCTGTCCCAGCCTGCATGTGTCCATCACATGCAGCCAGCTCTCTGCTTTCCTCTTCTAAACCAGACTTTGGGAACGGTCGCTTCATTCCACGCACCTCCCCTACACGCCAAAGCCCTCTGGCTGGCTCTCTGGGATCACTGCTGGCTTCCTGGTCACTGTGCGCCAGGAATGTGAGGGCTCCTTTCTCCTCCTGCCAGCGTGGGCACCCCCTGGGCACAGGGTGCTGCAGCTCAGCAGAGCTGGGTCCTGGGACCCCTCCCCACCCAGCCGCCCCGCCCCCCCCCCGATGATTCTTCTATGTCTGCAGCTTCACCTGGCACCGACGCATGCTTTTTCAGGACCCCTGAGTCCAGCTGCCTCCTGAACTCCTTTGGAAGTCTCCCAGGTTCCTGCATCTAGACTCGCCCAGAATCCCCATCCTCAAGGCCAGCCCCCTCCCAACGTCCCCTCCCCATAGCTGCAGCTTTGTCCGTCCAGTGGTACAACCTGCTTTCCAGCACTCCTCCTGTGGAATTGAAGCTCCAGAGTGGATGGATCCAGTCTGTCGGTGTCTCTCGGGTACCATCATCGCCCTGGTCCACACCATCACCACCACCACCACCGCCACCACATCATCACTCACTCACTCACTCACTTGCTAGGATATCTGCAGTAGCCTCCCAGATGCTCTCCCTTCTTCCCCTCTGTGGTTTGCCTCTCTGCGGCCAGAGTTGCTTTCTAAAGACAGGTCGGGCCACTTCCCTGACCACTACCCTGCAATGACAGTCCATGGTGTAGCCCCAGGAGCCTCCCCTCTGACCAGCACTCTCTCTGTGGCCTCAGCTTGTTCCAAACGCTGGCCCACCCCATGCACCTGGGCAGTTTGCACATTTTGGAGCTTTTGAAAGGTGCTGTACTCTGTCACCCCAGGGCCTTTGCACCTGCTCTTGCCTGAGCCTGGAAAGCTCTCTTCTCCTTTCCCTCTGTGGTTTTTTGATTCCTTTGCATCCTTTGGTCCTCAGCTCAGAGAGCAGCTGCCCCCAGATTCTTCTCAAGGGCTGACTCCCCTGTTGCTTCTTCACTGGCGCAGTATCCTTCCTTCATGGCATTCACCATGTGCCATCCTGATGCATTTATTTGGGGACTGTGGGACTAATGTCAGCCTGTGAGCTCCATGTTTTCTGTCCTCGTGTGAGGGCTCAAAAATCCTTATTAGTACCTGAATCAGTGGCGGTGGTCTTGTGCAAAGTCATTTGACCCCATGGGAACTGTCCTTATTTATAAAATTGGATCATTGAGATCTGCTTCACGAGGTGGTTGAGGACCGAGTAGAACTAGACCTTTGTTACATGCAGAGGTCTGGTGTGTCAGGGCTGGGGGCTGTACTCAGCGACCTCTCGGATGCACACTCATACGCCCGTCTCAGCTGCGCTCTGGCTCCACCCAGCCATCTCCCCCCCCCCCCCACCACCACACAAGACATGGAGAAGCAGGCACATGTCTTGGAATTAATGAGATCACCTGGATCCAGACCACTTGTGGGAAGCCTCTGTCCACCACCCACCTTTAGGATAATTCCCCCAAAGGTGTCAGGGACAGGGGCTCCAAGGCATGACTCTGTGGGGCCTCCCACCCCTTCCCTGCTCAGAGAGGTCCGCAGGGCTGAGACTTTCTGACAGACGTTTCAAATGCAGGCTTCCTCCCGGAGGAAGGAGACTGGTGCACCCTATTCTTCATGTCCGAACTGTGCAGATACATTCTGCATGCACTGATGTTTGTACGATCTATATCACAACAAGAAAACAAAAAGGAGAGATCACTCTCTGCGGACGTAGGATCGCCTTTAAACCTGTCTTTATTCTTTTGTCGTTCTGTCTCCCTCTGGTGGTCTTGGCATAAGGTTAGTTCAAGAGTTGAGCCAAATAAGAACAATTTATGCCCAGACATGGAGGACCAGCTGCTGTAGTATTGTCATGAAGCCGTTAGATTTTTGGTTCTGAATTTCATGATTGGAGTCGAGCGCGGTGTCTGTGAGGCTGAAATACCCGCCTCCCCACACCGACCACTCTTCTCTGCTTCCTAATAAGTGTGCAGGTGGGAGTGGGTTTGACAGGCAGGCAGGATGCTGGAGGTACCGTTTTTGTTTTGTATTGTTTCCTTTTTGAGAAAAAGAACAAGGCGGGAATGACAAGAACCTCTGGCAGAGATGGGCGGCCGAGGTGGGCATCTTTTGGAGTTGTAACAAAGACCAAATCTTCCACTGGCCTCTTCCAGGGAGCAGGCGTCCATGGGTGCTGGTGGTGGGCCCCACTGCCCGGGATGGGGTGCCCTTCACACACAGGAGTCTGTGCCCCCAGATCTGGTGGGGCTCACTCCGGGGGAGGGGGGAGTTGGGGCCAGCTTTTAATATATCTACTCAGGGACATAGATTGAAACAGGATACGAATTTCAGAAAGGTCTGGCGAGCTGCCCAAGGTCACCCTGGGAAGTGGCAAGGAGAAAGGCAAAGGACAGTGGCCTCAGAGGGTAGGAATCCATTCAAAAGGCAAGGCCTAACCTCCCACCCCCAGGGACGGGTTCCACGGACTGCCGTTCGACTCCTACCCCACAGTTAGGGTGTGAGGACCCTTGGCCGGGCCCAGGCCGTGGGTGCTGGCTGAGGGTGTGGGCGGTGTGGGCAAGCAGTTACCCAGGGCGCCTGGGACCACCCGGACTTTCCTGCAGAACACAGCGGCACCATCTACTGGTCAGTAATCGTCACTGCAGGGAGGACGGGCGGCTGTGGCCCTGCTGTGGGGTGACAATCAGCAAATCATAGGCACTTGGAACCACACTCACTGGAGAGAATGAGGCCTGAGGGGAAGATGGTGGAAGATAGTGAAAATGGACACACTTCAGTCAGAAGCCCTGAGGGGCAGGGTGGCACCTGCCTTCCCCTAGCTGGTGACAGGTGCCAGGGGGCCCGCTGTGCACACCTGGGCTGCTGATGGATGGGCAGGGAGGGGATCCTCCCTCCACGCCCCTCCCCATTCTGCAGCCATCCCCCTCCCATCCGCTACTCCCCTCCTTTGGTGCCGCCAGCCCTGGCCAGCTGGAGGGGGGTTGACCTCTCCAGAGCGAGGACAAAGGTGCCTGAGATGGAAGGGGCAGCCAGGAGTCTTGCCCTTGGGACGTGGGGCTTTGTAAAGAGCCAGCTCCGCCTGAGAAAACAGGCGCTGGCCTGGCCTCTCAGCGGGCTTTGCTCCTAAGATGACAGGGGAGGGGGAAGTGCTTGTGCGCCGGAGATCAGGTTTGTCCAGAGGGGTGCTCTTCAGGTGACTGGGGTGTGTGTGTGATGCAGATTCCCAGAAGCCACTCCGGGTCCACTGAGGCAGAATTTCTCCGATGGGATTGGGGCCTCTGCAGGCTCCTTGGGCTCTGAACACGATTCCAGACACAGAGGAGCTGCTTGGGATCTTCTGTCCCTCCTTCCCTGACTTCAGCCTCAGGTGTTTTAAATGACCTGCTACCTCCCACTGCCCCACCGGGTACTGGGTTTGGAAGAGGTTTGCACCACTTTGTGCCTGCAGTGGGGGGAGTCCTCACATCGGTGATGGTGGAGGCCACCATCCAGGATGTGGCTGCCTTTGGGTCTGGTCCCTGCTTTGTCCCTTAATACCAGCATGACCGTGGCATCTCTTTGTCATCCGAGTCTCAGTGAGCTATCACGCTGCATGCCCACAGGCCATGTGAGTGCACTCACCCGCCTTGGACCGGGCTGGGACAGGACTGGGACTAAGGCAAGGAGGTGCCCTCTCTCTAAAATACTCATGAGTATTTTAATATTGCAACAAGCATTTGGGGTATCTGTGAGGGGTGGAGGGGGGAAGGGACTGTCCCTCCCAATTCTGTACTTTATATGCTTTTAGCATTTATGAAGCTCATCCTATTAATCTTAGCTTTGCGAAAACCCTGTGGAGATAGAAATCAGGAGTTCCCCTTCACCCCATTTCGCTGGTGAGTAAATTGAGCCCCCCCCCCCCAAAAAAGAGAGAGAAATGACTGTCCCAAGCGCACAAACCCTTTTCGAGCAGGGCAGGTGGAAGAGCTCAGACTCTGGCCATGTCCCTGGATCCCTGGGCAGGCTTTGTGGGACCCCGGAGGGCTGTCCCCACCTCCCTTCAGACATTCGGGACCCTGAGAGGGTCCCAAAAAATACACTCCTTTTCAGGTATCTCCCTTTGCATTATTTGGGTCTGTGCTCACCTTGGCTTCTGAGAGCAGCCTTCCCCTTCCTTGTCAGATCCGAATGCGTCCCTGTCCCCCTCACAGCAGGTTTGCTTCCTGCCTCTTAGTTCTCATTGTCTGAAAAGACCTTGTTGGCTTTGTTTACCCAACTCTCTGAGAGAGGGCACCTCCTTGCCGTAGTCCCAGGCCTGTCCCAGCCCCCACGGACTGTCCCTCAACATTGATGGGTGGGAGGGGGAGGGGCAGGTGCCTTCCCTCTCTACATAATTGGGAGGGACAGTCCGTTCCCCCCTCCGCCCCTCACAGATACCCCAAATGCTTGTTGCAATATTAAAATACTCATGACAGTAGTAACATGGCTTGCTGAGCCCTTCTCCGTGCCTGGTCCACTGCTAAGCTCTGGCCCTGCCCTGACTGCATCCTGCGTGGGCCCTGGGGTGAGCGGTCCCAGGGTCAGAGGCCTGGGGAGTTGCAGGCTCTGAAGTGGGGCCCCTCTCCTGGTCGGCACTTCTTGTCTTCAGTCCTCTGAGAGGCCTGCCTGCAGTCGCTCCCCCCCCACGAGGGTGCAGAAGCTGGTCACAGAGCAGGGCCACACTCCGGGGGTGCACAGTGCCGGGCCCCCTGCTGCCAGGATGACCTTCCTCTGGGGTCTCAGCACGGGCTTCGGAACTCCTCTTTCTCTTGTGTTTGGGCTTGTGGTAATAGAGGGGCTCTATTCCCGTGATAATGTGAAGTGCTTGCCCGCGGAAAGCACCTCACTGTATCTGCAGGCCCTGGTGCCGTGGTGGGCACTCCGTCTCGAATCCCCAGTGGGGGCACAGGCCCAGTTCGGAGGTGTGGCTCTGTGGGGTCGGGGCCACGACCGCTGCCCCTGTGTGAGAAGCTCTGCGGACACTCACGTGTACCTACATGGGTGTGTGTGCTTGAGCATGTGTGTACGTGTGTGTGGGGGGTGAGGGCTTGTGGACCCGTGATGGACTCGGTGAGGTGAGAGGCTCTGGGAGGAGCCCTCAGAGTCTACGGCACTGAGGTCCCACCACCCCGGTACCTGCGGGTCCCACCAGAGCCAGCACTGACTGGAGGCCAGACTGAGTGGCCTGGGAGGCTGGGTAGGCCGGGCTACAAGAGAAGGCCCCATTATCCCACACGGCCGCTTGCTCGGACCTTTGGGGAAGGTGGCGGGGACAATGAGATGAGGAACGCTTGATCTGAACATGCATTGGAGTCATTGTGCTTTTCTGGGGTGTCTTTTAAACACTGGAAGGGTGAGCTTATAAACCTGCCAGAAGCTAGGGTACCCCTGGGCCCTCCAGCCCACCTGGCCCCAGCCCCCAACCTCCACCCCCAATCCCTCCCACCACCAGCCCTCAAGCCCAAAGTTTACCCCCCACCAAGGCCCTCATGCCCCCTTCTCAAGGCCGCCTGTACCCGTCCCCTCCCTTGGCCTTCACTGAGCCCCGAGGCTGTAGAGCCCTTTGACCGCCACCCCTCTTCTGTCCCAGGCAGCCTCCTCCAGATCCAGCAATGTCGGCCGGGTGGGAAGAGCTTTCCCAGAGAAATGGATGTGGTGGGGAGACCACGCAGAGGGGCAGCTCTCCCCCTCCAGACCTAGGCCCTACTTCCTCATGTCTCTCCTCCCCAACCCAAGGCTCTTGAAAGGACCCCTTCACTTGGTTCTGGAGCAGAAGATGCTTCTTTCTTCCAGACACAGATGACAGAGTTGGGGCTGAGTGAGGGGCTTCAGACTTCGGGAAAGGCTTTGCCAGCAGACTTGGAAGTCATGGGGGTATCCATCTATGGGGGAGGGCCAGGGAGGCCCTGAGGCATCAGTGGCTTCTCGGACAGGGCTGGGGGGCTGAGGGATGGGGCCTTGGGCTTGGTTCCCTGAAGGTTTGGGAGAGGCTTCCAAAAGTGTCATCCAAGATCCCTGGAGCAAACCACCTGAGCACCCAGGAGGAAGGGGTACATCCTCTGGGTGCTGCTGGGGAGGCTGTCAGCGTCGGTGGGGAGAAAGAGGGGGGTCCCCAGGGCAGTGGTGTCATGATGGGAGGACCCCTACACCTTCCGTGGGGCATGACCTGGGGCATTCCTAAGTTGGGACCTGCCAGGGCCCGTTACTACTAACGGATTCCTTTCAAACCTCAGAATACTTGACTTTGTTCTGAAGCACTTTATAAAATTGGCTTTAGTGTAGGAGCCGTGGTGCTGGTGTGAAAGAGACGGGAGTAGACCCCGGGTGCAAGTCTGACGTGTGAGCCCCTGGGGAGGGGTCTTCAGGCAGACAGCTGAGGCTAATGGGACACACGCTATGACCAATTTCGGAGCTTTAGTGGAAAGCGCGCAGAGCTGAGGCTTGTTCCTGTGAAAGCCTAATGCACAGGTCCCCTCCCAGGCATCTCACCTTGGGCCATTTGAAGAGAGTTTGAAGAGAACTAAAGTTTCAGAGAGTAATTTAGAAAACCTGCCTCGGATCCACGGGCGGCCAGGTGTCAGGGAAGCTGCGTGTTCACTTCTTGGGGTGACAGTCTGCTCACGGTGGGCCCCTCACTGAGCCCCCAGTGCCCGAGCAGCCTTGGGTGGGCATGTGGGCCGGAGCTGGGGCCCCAATCCCTGGGGGTCTGCTGACGTCGGGATGACAGAGCCCAGCAAAACTGCCCTTGTCCCCTCACATGTGCGTACCTCTGAACGGGAACACTGTGTTTGGGGGCTCGGGGACTCCTGCCTCTCTCCTGAAGGAATGAGAGGCCCCATGCCGTTTAGAGCAGGGGAGGCAAAAAGATCAGATTTCTGGAAGGACCCTCTCGTGGCAGCATGGGGAGTGGTCTGTGCGTAGAAGGTTCAGGTCTTAGTCTTGTTGCTCTAACAAAGCACCAGAGGCTGTGGGGTGTATAAACAGCGGAGGATGGAAGCCCCAGATCAGGGTACCCACGTGGTCGAGTTCTGGTGCGAGCCCCCTTCCGGGTGACAGACGGCCGCCGTCTCTGTGTCCACATGTGACAGAAAGCAGGCAAGGGTGCTCTCCGGGGTCCCTTTTATGAGGGCACAGATCCCATTCCTGAGGGCTCTACCCCCTGACCTCCCTGCTCACCTCCCAGAGGTCATACTTCTAATACCATCCCATGGGGGGTTAGGGCTTCCGCATAGGGATTTTGGAGGGACCCAGACAGTCCATTGCAGTTCACACGGGCTAGGCGAATGCCATCCTCGGGTCCAGGATGGAAGGAGGCGGGGGTGGTGGCAGAACTGGACAGAGACACACTTGGGATAGGTTTGGTGGCAAAGCGGAGGGACAGCCCTCGGGGATGGGCTGGATACGGGGGTGAAAGCCTGTGTAGCTGGGATGGGGGTGGGGTCTGAGATGAGAAACTGGGCTCAGTGCCTGGATGGAGCTTTGCTTTGGGCATGTCGAGAGGGGGCCATCCCAGGGAGCCAGCAAGTAGGCTGTTGAGTATGTGGGGTTGGGGTTCAGAGAGCCACGGTGTCCTTTGCCAGCACCGAGTCCGCAGGATGCCCGCATTCCATGGCCTCATGGAGGAGGATGAGCCTGCAGGGAGCTGAGAAGGAACAGCCAGAAAGGGAGGAGGAGATGATGACCATAGGCCCCCCGACGTGAGGGTACGGAGGTCGCGCGTAGCGTTTGCTTCGGTGGTGTTGGAGCGGGGAGGTAGCGGCCAGGCGGGGACATGCTGAGGAAGGGGTGCAAGCCAAACAGGCAGTTCTTTCTAGACATGTGTCCTCCAGAGGGAGGAGGGAGGGGGTCCACGGGAGGCGGGGATGTGGGGAGGGAGGGGGGCTTTTGAACCCGCCTGGGGACACGGGAGGATATTTAAAAGCTGTAGGAAGACCCAGCTGATATAGGACTTGGTTCAGAGAGGGATGGGGTCGCAGGTGACCCTCCATCCCCAGCGGGGACCCACCACACGGTGAGCGGAGGTGATGCTCTGTCGAGTACAGCCAAGGGAGGGGCAGCTGGAGGTTCGAGGAGATGGGGGAAGGTATGAAATGGTGCTTGCCCAGAGGGAGAGGGGGCACTTCTCAGGGGCATCTTTCGAGGTCACCAGCAAGTTTTGAGGGCATTTTGGTCCTTGAATTTGGAATGGAACCGGTCTGCCTTGTTGGGCGGCTCTGGCTCTTTCCAGCTGGAGGCCCGCAGGTAGCAGGTGGTTGGAGTTGTGCCGAGGCCCTGGGGCCGACAGGTGGGGCGGGGAGTCGAGGGTGTTGGGCAGATGTTATGGGACTGGTGGAGAGCGGCATCCAGACTAGGCAGGTTGATGCCTTTAGCAGCAGAGTGGGTCAGAGGGGAGAACACGGAACAGCTAGATTGGGGGGGCGCAGAGGGGACTGCTGGTCATGGGGACTGGGAAGCCACAGGACAGCCAGCCCTGTGGACCCTGGAGTGAGGGGGAGCCTGAGAGCCAGAACCAAGGTCCCTCAGAAGGAAGGGTCTGGCCGAGGGGTGGGCAGGGAGAGGGAAGAAGGCAGTGACACGGAAAGGAAGGCCGAGCGATGGTCTACAGGTTCCAGACTGTGGACCCAGGGCCAAATTCTCCCAGCCACCCGGGTCCGTGCATGAGGTTTTCCCAGAGCACAGCCGTGCCTGCTCGTAGACAGATGGCCTGGGCCTGCTTTTGTCTTCTGGATGCAGAGGTGACTGGTTGCACACAGACCACAAAGCCTAAGATATTTTCCATCTAGCTCCTCGAGGAAAGGGTTTGCTGACCTTACCTACAGCTGCCTGTCCAGGACAGGAGCCACTAACCACATGTGGCTATTTCTATGTAAATTAATTAGATTGCATAAAATTTTAAAAACTTCCTCTTGCAGTAGGCCCAGTTCAAGTACTCCAAAGCCGCACGTGGCTAGTGGTTCCCGTATTAAACCGCACCAAGCTAGAACATTCTACATCGTGGCAGAAAGTTCCACTGACAGCACTGGTCTGGAGGCAGCAGGGGAAGCAAGGACCATGTTACCCAGTGGTGTATGGGATGAGGGTATATGGGATGTGTATGGGATGTGGGGGCCCACCCAGGCGGGCATGTGACAGGACCAGAGCCCTACAGTGCAGAAATGGAAGAGAAGGCCCCAGAAGAACTAGAGGGTAGTGGGCAGTTTCTGCTCCCTGCCCTGAGTCCCAGAGGGCTCTGGGGCAGGCATGGAAATGCTGTACGGTTTGGGAAAGTGCGTCTCTGGGATTGCAGCATGTGGTTTTCACCTTGGAGGCTGAGGTGCCCTGAGTGACAATTGCCCGAGGCCCTGGAACTGTCCTCCTGAGCCATGCACGTGGACTTTTCTGGCCTGGGTGTTGATTTTGCATAGTTCCTCGCACCGCACACCGTGCGGGATGAGGGAAGGAGACTGGCCTCCTCCCTCTGCAGGCTGCAGATGGGCGATGGGTCGGCCCTTCGCCTTTGTCCCCTGTCCCCGCGGCCTTGTTCCTTTGTCCTCTGGGAGGATGCTAACTGTGCCCTCATCAGTTCCAGGGCCCTGTGAACCAGAAGACCTCATTGATGGGATCATCTTTGCTGCCAACTACCTGGGGTCCACCCAGCTGCTCTCAGAACGTAACCCTTCCAAAAACATCAGAATGATGCAGGCGCAGGAAGCTGTCAGCCGGGTCAAGGTACTGGTGGGCGTAGCACTTGGGGGAGGGGGCACTGGAGTGGGGGTGGGTGACCCACAGCCTCAGCACGGAGAGCAGGAAGACCTGAGGTGCCTGGCGAGGCCAAGGGCGACTTTGGCCTGTCTGGAAGAATGCTGGGGTCGGGGGCAGGGGCGGTTGGCTCGTTCACGAGGAACCACCACCCGGCCACTGGGAGTATGATTTTTAAAGGCGATTGGTCCACAGCATTCCACTCATAAAACATATTGGGATGGAGCCTCAAGTCCCATTTTGATGGTATGTGTGTCTTTGGCACCAAAGTGCTTGCAGAATGGGAAACAAATCCCACGTGTCAATTAAATTCATGACCTCAAGAAACACTCTGACGTGCTTGCTGCGCTTGGGTACACACGGAATCGCCTGGTTGTGAACAGTGGGTGCAGCCGGGCAGGGGGAGGATGAGGCCAAGTCGGCAAAGCTAATGGGGTCCAGCGAGAAGGGCAGGGTGGTCTGCGGAGGTGCCCCCTCTGGGCAGGAGGGGGTCTGTGGATGCTGCCAGCCCCTGGGGCTGAGAAACCATGTCAGGCCCCTCCTCTGTCCTCATCGTGCACTGACCTCCTTTATGGAGGCACAGGGGACTGGGGCACGAGCCCGTGGCGGCCAGGAGAAGAGAAGCGCGGAGCCCAGGGCCCTCCTGCCCCACACCCAGTCCTGCTCCTCTGCCTGAAAGCCCGGTTCTCCTCTGCAGGCCGGTGGCATCGCTCCGTCCGTCTGTCCCCAGTCTCGCCCTCGCAGATCTGGGGGGTGGTTGGTGATTCCCAGTGCTCGAGGGACGTGTGGGGGTGCTTCTTGTGGTCAGTGTGTGCTCGCTGACATGGCAGCCACCCACCCATCCTGCCCCTGCAGGGGGACTTCCCCTGAGCACAAGGTCGGAGTCCCAGGGTGTTGACCACAAGACCAAAATAACTTGGCCGCCCTTCCTTCTCTTCCTTTCTTTCTTCCTTTATCCGTTTTTCTTTTCTCTTACATGCTGCTCAGAGGATGCAAAAGGCTGCTAAAATCAAGAAAAAAGCGGTGTGTAGGGCTGAGGGGTTTGCCTGGGTTTCTGGGCCTCGTCCTGTGCAGTTTGGGGGGGGGCGGTCCCGTTTGTAGGAACATACATCATGTGGCAAACAGCTTTTTCCTCTTCCCTTGGTAGATAGACTTCTGAACAAAACCACAGACAAGTTTTTAAATTTTTAACCACCCACTTACAGAAGAATCTCATCATTGCCCTTTTTATAAATTTCTTGTTTAGTGTCTCCTGTGCTAGAACGTGGTTAATGCCGCGATATCACTGTTTCACGCAGACGTTTTTACGGGTGACATTTGATATGATCATGTGACACATTTAGCGCTTAGGCCTCTTGTACAAAATTAATTAAACTGTTCTGATATTTAAAGACTCATTAAGCTTAATTTACTAAATCAGGATGATGGTGAGAGGGTCAGTTTGCCCAGGAGATGCGTTTCCCCACTGGAAAGAGTTGCTGCAGGGCGTCTGGGTGGCTCAGTCGGTTAAGCATCCGACTCTTTTTTTTTTTTTTAAGATTTTTTTATTTATTTTTTGACAGAGAAAGAGACAGCAAGAGAGGGAACACAAGCAGGGGGAGTGGGAGTGGGAGAGGGAGAAGCAGGCTTCTCGCTGAGCAGGGAGCCCGATGCGGCTCGATCACAGGACCCTAGGATCACGACCTGAGCCGAAGGCAGACGCTTAACGACTGAGCCACCCAGGCGCCCCAAGCATCTGATTCTTGATCTCAGCTCAAGTCTTGCTCTCAGGCTCGTGAGTTGAGGCCCTGCATTGGGCTCCACGCCCAGTGTGGAGCATACTTTAAAAAAAAAAAAAAAAAAAGGGCAGGGGAAAGTTTCTGCAGCATAAGCCAACATTAAAAAAAAAATCAAGTTGACTTCCAGTCATTTATTTGTAAACCTGGTCATTTAGTAAATGCTGGGTCCTCCCAATACAGGAAATCTCAAATGCTCAGGGTCAGAAGGCACTGATTTGGTGCACGCTTGTTGCTTAAACGGCAGGAGATTTAGTCCTCCATTCCCCACCTAGAACACCGTTTTCTGTCTGCGTGGCCACAGGAGCCTGTCTGGGCGCTCCCTTCCTCCTGCGGTGACACTTCTGTCCCTGTGATATTTGCTCTTTGCCCAGTGGTGTCTCCTTGGATTCCTTGAGCTGTAGGAGAGGAAGGAACTCACCCATCTCCCTCTGCCCAGTGAGCTTTCTGCTCGGCGCCTCCAGGCAGCGTAGATGGGCCTGGCTTTGCAGAGCTGTAGTTGGGGTAGGCTTCCCCCCAAGGGAGAGGGGCGCCTAGCCTGCAGTTTGCCCAGGGCACCCCTGGGCTGCCCAAGCACCGGGCAGCTGGAGCGGGGCTCTGTTGTACGCCGCAGCCCGGTCCTCAGTCTGCCATCCGGGGAGCCCAGAGGGGCCTGGAGCAGGTGCATCCAGCTCGGAACAGCCTCTGCAGCCTGCTGTAAACCTGGAGAGCTGTTCTTCCCTGCAGGCAAGGAGATGTTCGGGATCGTTGCTGAGGGCCCCCTTTCTGGTCTGCTCACATCTGGCCAGGCAAGTGCTTAGAGGAGGGTGCTTCACGAGTCTGGGACCAGGAGGAAGCAGTGTCCCCCGCACAGCTAACCTGCTGGTGACTATGGGGTCATGGCCCCCCCATCCACAGACATGCCCACCCTCTTGCCTGGTGGCCCTCTGTTGGATTCCTGCTATTGACACTCCCCCTTTCCTCTAGCAGAGCGTATCACGGGGCAAGCTTTGCTATTCCCTGTTGCCGATCAGGTTTTGGCTTCATCTGTTCACCCCCAGTTTGAGCCCGCTCAGCTTCACGTTTGTCACTCTTCTCTCATTAAGTGCACAGGACTCGAGTTTCCTCCAGAAACTGTCACGAAAACCAAGTCCACCTGCAACTTACTTTCTTTTTTTTTTTTGCTTCTGGCCCAACCTACTTTCTCAAGCAAGAGGGTTTTGAGGAACAATCCTGTAATATATAACGTTTAAAAGCTTGTGGGCATACACTATAATCCGGTTTTTCAGATCAGAGAAAAAGTAGTTCCTCTACATTCCTGCAGACTGTTTTCAACTGGGTAATTTTGAACTCTCTTCTCTTTTAAAATCAGTTAAAAACAGTGTCACCTCATGGTGGGCTGGAAGCCCCAAAGACCTTCTCTCTTGAAAACTGAGCTGCAATACAAATTTATCAATATTATACAGGGTCTCTCTGTGACTGCGATTTCTTGAGGAATTGTCAGCAGGGGGATTTTAGATTTCGGATTTTTTAGTGAGGAATTAAATCACAGTTTCTGCTCTTTTGAAGTGGAAGATATGCCATTGTGGGCCCCCAGTGACCATAAAGAATTTCTTACCTCAGTGGGTAAACCGGAAGAGTTTGTATCTCATTACCACTGTGCAGTAGTAATTAGGATTCCCGTGGTTGTAAAAAGCAATGAAAAGCTGTCCTGGTTTAGAGCAGACCCTGAATACATAGTCCACTCAGCTTCTAGAACATTCCGTGGACACATAAGTAATGGCCATGGGATGAACACACTCCAGGAGCTGACAAAACAGGGGCGTTTGTGTGACAGCTTCTTCTGGTTTTTCCCATGTTGCTGGGAGGGCAGCACTGAGTCCTCTTGGGGTCTTGCTTCCCTTAGGGTTTTTGGAAGATCAGCATTAAGCCTGCTCGGGGGTTGACATAACTAGGACTCTTTAAATCAGAAGAAGATGCTGACGATCTAATCCATCGTCTTTGAAAATTCCTTCCCCATTTCCTGGGGATATTTGGAATCCCAAATCCCGGAAACGTATGTAGCCCGAGTACACAGACCCTGTGCCTTTGCCGAGTTTGATAAGGGTTGGCAGGCAGGCTTACTTTTTAGGGAGTGGAGGGGCTGCGCTTTGGATGCTGGGACCCAAGACCCCAGGCGTCTGGCCCCCCTCCATGCTCAGGCTTCCGGAAGCTGTCTCCTCCCTCCTTCTTCACGCCCTGTGCTAACTGCCTTTAGAACTCACTTCGCTACGGATTGTGCTGGAAGGCGGCATGCAATTTAGATTTCCCATGGCTGCTGCAAGCTGGAGTAGCGTTTCCCTCTAGGGGCGCTCAGGGTCATTAGTAAAATTGTCAGGCCTTTGTTCAAGTTAGTTTTTTTGTTTTTTTGTTTTTTTATTTGTAACACTATCCACTGTCCTTTCTTAGAATTCGGAGGGGGATGCCCAGACTCTGACCGAAGTGGATCTCTTCATCTCCACCCAGAGGATCAAGGTGTTAAATGCGGACACACAGGTAAGCGTTTTAAAGACCGTTGTTTAAAATCATGTACTTAAGCCCCTAACTTCCCACCTCAGGGACTAGAGGAGAACGAGGTCTAGCTGCGGGAGAACTTTCCCTCTGGGAATGAGCTGAAGGGCTGTCCCCCAGGACAGTTGCTCCGGACCCCGGGTCTTGAATGAGTTGTGGTTGTAGAATCTAGAGCGAGCTGCAGGGGGCCGAGGAGCACCAGGCTGGGAAGAGAAAAGCCCGTGGTGTAGGTTTGCTGCAGCTGGGATTAAGTAGGCAAAATGAAGGGGAAGGAGCGGGGAGTCGGAAGCTGTGTGCTCACCATCAGGATTCTAGAAGGGCCTTCCTGAAACCTGTGCATGCCAGGCCTGGGGAATCGAGCGGGAGGGTGGAAATGCCGTGTGAGCCCTCGGCCCTCTGAGTGGGTGGTCTTCCAGCAGGGCTGGGGCTGTCTTAAGATTTTCTACCTGTGAACCCTGTGCTGTGGTCAGGTTCTACTCATTTTTCCTGGGCCTTCATCACTGCTGTTGGTGGAGAAGACAGATCTGTGAGGAACAAGTGAGCCGAGGAGAAGGAGGGAGGAGGCCAGGGGCATGGGCCAGAGGGAGGGAGGGGTCGGGAAGGCCTCAGGCAGTGCTGTGTCCTTGAGGTTTGCTGAGGGAGAGGGAGGCCCCACTGTCCCTGGGGTCAGACCTCCATTCCTGGGCCCGTTGGAGGACAGAGGACGGCCAGATGCCGGAGTAATGACCCCTTTGCTTCTTTGTCATCAGCAAGTAATCTGTGTGCTGACACTCCGGATGTGTGGGGACCCTATTCCCCAGTACCCATTTTGCCTGCAGGTTTTGGCACCCAGTGATCATCTTGCTTGAGTTGGTTCCAACACCGGAAGTAAAAAAATGGTGCATTTCCTAATTATCTCATGCTCTCCACTTTTATTATCGGACCTTGCCCCGTGCAGAAGACTTATTGTTTCTTTCTCTCTCTCTTCACTGTGGACCGATGAATTTTTTTTTTAACTTGTGTTTTAATTATTATCCTCATTATTCTTTTTGGCGCTCTGGTGATCCCCAGTTCGGCCAGAGACCTTTAAACTGGGTCCTGTGTGGCTTTGACATCTTCCCTTTAGTCGCTGATCACGTCCTTGCTTTCCGAGGTAGTGAGGCATTCCGAGCTCCCCTTACGCTTTCCCTGCCCCAGACCTGGAATCAGCCGTTTCTTCGAGGAGCTACACACAGTTCCTTTTCGTGGGGAACAATATTACAGAAACAAAGACCTGGGTGCTGGCCATGTTCACCGTCACAGGGGTCTCCTTGTTCCTGGGCCCTTGCAACGAACAGAGCTAGACAGTAAATGTGTTTTATTTATTTATTTATTTTTAATTTTATTGTTATGTTAATCACCATACATTACATCATTAGTTTTTGATGTAGTGTTCCATGATTCATTGTTTGTGCATAACACCCAGTGCTCCACACAATACGTGCCCTCTTTAATACCCATCACCAGGCTAACCCATCCTCCCACCCCCCTCCCCTCTAGAACCCTCAGTTTGTTTTTCAGAGTCCATCGTCTCTCATGGTTCGTCTCCCCCTCCGATTTCCCCCCCTTCATTCTTCCCCTCCTGCTATCTTCTTCTTTTTTTTTTTTCTTAACATATATTGCATTATTTGTTTCAGAGGTACAGATCTGAGATTCAACAGTCTTGCACAATTCACAGCGCTTACCAGAGTACATACCCTCCCCAGTGTCTATCACCCAGCCACCCCATCACTCCCACCCCACCCCCCACTCCAGCAACCCTCAGTTTGTTTCCTGAGATTAAGAATTCCTCATATCAGTGAGGTCATATGATACATGTCTTTCTCTGTTTGACTTATTTCACTCAGCATAATACCCTCCAGTTCCATCCACGTCGTTGCAAATGGCAAGATCTCATTCCTTTTGATGGCTGCATGATATTCCATTGTGTATATATACCACTTCTTCTTTATCCATTCATCTGTCGATGGACATCTTGGCTCTTTCCACAGTTTGGCTATTGTGGACATTGCTGCTATAAACATCGGGGTGCACGTACCCCTTCGGATCCCTACATTTGTATCTTTGGGGTAAATACCCAGTAGTGCAATTGCTGGATCATATGGTAGCTCTATTTTCAACTTTTTGAGGAACCTCCATACTGTTTTCCAGAGTGGTTGCACCAGCTTGCATTCCCACCAACAGTGTAGGAGGGTTCCCCTTTCTCCGCATCCCCGCCAACATCTGTCGTTTCCTGACTTGTTAATTTTAGTCATTCTGACTGGTGTGAGGTGGTATCTCACTGAGGTTTTGATTTGGATTTCCCTGATGCCGAGCGATGTTGAGCACTTTTTCGTGTGTCTGTTGGCCATTTGGACGTCTTCTTTGGAAAAATGTCTGTTCATGTCTTCTGCCCATTTCTTGATTGGATTCTTTGTTCTTTGGGTGTTGAGTTTGATAAGTTCTTTATAGATTTTGGATACTAGCCCTTTATCTGATAAGTCATTTGCAAATATCTTCTCCCATTCTGTCGGTTGTCTTTTGGTTTTGTTAGTAAATGTGTTTTAAAATAAAGCCCAGAGTTCATACTTGTACCTCTGTCTGCAAGGAAGATGGCTGTGCCAAGGGCATGTGGCCAGAAATCAGGAAATGCCGAAGAGCCATCCTCGACGGTTCCCTGTCTGGTCCCCCATCCTGAAAAGTGGCTCTTGTGGTTTGAAACCACCCCCTTAGCCTTGGCCAGGAAACAAATCAGCTCCTGGAAGACAAACGTGGGGTAATATCTGCTGTAAAAATGGATTCTGTGAGGAAGAAAAGGGGCTTCCGAGGTTGCAGAAGCAGCCAATTTTTCTTTTGTGGAAAAAGCACAAAGGCAATAAAAGACCCAACTGATGAGTTTCTCAGAGCCTTTGTGTGCAGCCTCGTTAGGTAGGGGTCATGTGCACGACGCTCTGTGGAGATTCCTGTCAGATGACAAAAGCCATCAAGAGTAATGGACCTGCCAGGAGCCGAGGGAATTGAAAGGCCACAGAGACCCATCCGTCAGTCAGGGGAGCTGCCTCAGTGTCCCCTGACCGGGGCCTGCACTGCTTGGGCTCCCTGGGAAGAACTCATCTGTGGAAAACATTGGCCTCGGAGCCTTCCTCATCTGCTAGGGAAAAGCATGTGCCTTGCAGGGAAGGGACCCTTCTCCAGAGCCACAGACCACCTCTGATCAGGTGGGAACAGGCTTCACCTGCTGACAGCCTCCCCACTCTTCCTCCAGCAGAAACCAAGAGCTCCCCCTGACGTCGTGCCTCCAAGAAGCAGCGGGAGGGTGCTGTGGGGCGAAGGTAGATTCACCTTGACTGTGCATCACTGCCCTCAAACGCTCTGTTCCCTAGAGCAGTGATTCTCAACCAGGGTAATGTTGTTCCCCATGAGGACATTTGGCAAAGGCTGGAAATACTTTTGGTGGTCACAACTTGGGAACGGGGTGATGGCTACTGACACCTACTGGCTTGAGGCCAGGGATGCCGCTAACCATCCTACAGTGTACGGAACAGCCCCTCACAAGAAAGAAAGACCCCCCCCCCCCCCCGCCAAAGGTCATTAGTGTCAAGGCCAAGAAATCCCGGACTTGAGTGTTTTTTTGATGGCTTGTTCTCCCTAATGTTTCCTAACCTGGATCCCCCCCCCACTCCTGACAGGAGACCATGATGGACCACGCCTTGCGCACCATCTCCTACATCGCGGACATTGGGAACATCGTAGTGCTGATGGCCAGGCGCCGCATGCCCCGGTCGGCCTCTCAGGACTGCATCGAGACCACCCCTGGGGCCCAAGAGGGGAAGAAGCAGTACAAGATGATCTGCCACGTGTTTGAGTCCGAGGACGTAAGTAACCGCGCAGGCCTGCCGTGCCCCTCCCAACGGCCCCGACTTCACCAGGGCCCTGGCGGCATCCCAGGCTCTTTGGAAGCCATGTCTCAGGTAGAAATCCTGCGCACCAACATGGATGTTTCCGGTGGAATCAGTGGGGTTTTCTTCTAACACTCAGGTTTGCAGAGATAGGGAACATAGTTTTACTTCACTTTATGAAATACGTCCTTCAGGGCTGTTCATAAATTGAACCGTAGTTAAATAGGCCAGGGGCGCTATCTGAAGAAATCCTTTAACACAATCTTTTTCTCCTAGAACAAATTACTCCCTGACTTTTCTGTGGTCAAGATGCACATTTTCACACGCCAGGCTTGCGCACAAGGAGGCAACTGTGCCCGAGGAACAGCTCTGCTTTTGCTCATGGCCATTTTCATGTTGGCATTTAAATACTCCAGACTTGCTGAGAGGCCATGAGCCCTTTGACTCTTTCCTTCAGTGGGATGAGAGCATCTTTCTGAGCCTGGAATTGGGAGAAGGGGACCAGAGAAGGGAGCAGGGGGCTGAGTGGTGAGCAAAGGGGACAGTGGGCCAGGTCTCTCTGCTGCCCCCTGGTGGCAGATCCTGCGGGTGTTGCCAAAGTAGAATTTTGAAAAGCCATCGCTTCTTCGTGAATACTTGGAAAGGGGCATTCTTGTTCACATATGGACTTGCAGGGCAGGGAGGGACCTGAAGCAGAAGGGAATGGCCCCCAGATTTTTATATTTGAAGGCAGGGCTGAGGGATGGAGGTAGTCATCCTCTTGCTAAGAAGTTGAAGTCATCTAGAAGTGCTTTGAAGCGATGGTATATTGATGGGAGAAGAGAGTGTGTGCTGTGCACACACACATTCTTTTCCCCACGATCCAGATCTCCGTGGGCACCCGGATGGGCACTTCTGTGTGACTCAGGGCATGAGGATGACTTAGAGACCTGGCAGGGGGAGATGGGCCCTCGGGAATGGCTGTGAGTGATGGGCAGGGTAAGGCCAGTGGCAAAGGGTACCAGCCCCTGTGGATGGCTGCGGGCCGAGGGCTAGAGTCAGGGGTGCCGCTGTCTGGGGGTGCTGCTGCAGCCCCCCTGTTCTCCGTGCAGGGGGAGATAAGGCTGAGGGCCAGCGGAGGTGGGCGTGAGTGGGACTCTGAGTGGCCCTTGAACGAGTGAGGGAAGGACCCACCCGGTGGGGTACGGAGGGGTGGACCCTCAGAAGCTGCCCAGAGCATAGGACCTGGATGGTGGCTCCGTCCGGGGGGGCTGCTGGGGATGAGTAAGGGATCCGAGGGTCTGGTGACAGCAGACGGAACACCCGGAGAAAATGGAAGGTGGCATTAAGGATAGCAGTGGCTCTTTCTGAGACTCAGTTTCCCTCTATAAAATGGAGCTCAGGCACAGCCAGGCTGAGGCCAGCGTAGATGAGCCACACGGGCGAAAGTGCTGAGGCAAAGCAGTGCTGGGGTATGGCAGCTGCCTTTCCCCCGCCTCACCTCCTGCAGGGCCAAGCTGCCAATGCCCGCCCCTCTCCGAGCCCCCTGCGCTCCCCACTGCTTGCGCGGGGCTTCTGGCCTCACAGCACTGAGCACCCACAGCCCTGGCTGTGAGCTGGGGGGCAGGGGAGCCCCCTTGTCTGCAGGGCTGCCAGTGTGTGTCCCCCAGGCCAGCTGGAAGGGACACCGGGACAGAGGGTGGATGGGGAAATGGGAGACTGTCACCAGCAGTTGGGGGGGAGATGCCAAGGGCTCCTGGATTGCACCCCAAGGAACCCAAGCATGAATGGCCTCACTGTCCCCAGGAGCTCCTATGGGTTGGGGTGGGGCGCCCAGGCAGAACCCCAGGCAGAGTCCCAGGGCATCGGGCAGTGCCGCCAGGCTATCCGTGCAGGGGTGAAGGGAGCGATGCTCTCAGAACTCCTCCCTGTCAGGAGACCACAGTCAGCTGGGGACAGACCCGGCGACCTGGGGACAGCCGGCAGCAAGCTTTGGGACCACAGTGGGGCAGGGCAGGTCCTGGGGTCCCGTCCCCTGCCCCCTCCCTCTTCCGGCGTCTTCCCAAGGCCTGACTCCCAGCTTTAGCCAGGGCCCCGGCTACTGCTCCGCTGCTCCTCGGTGCACCACCTGGGCTCCCCACCCTCCAGTCCACACGTGTCCAGGCCGGGGTGTCTCCCGGTGGCCTCCGCCCTAAGCGGCGCGGCCAAAATGCCAAAATGCTGGTCTTGGGAGTGAGCAGGGCTTATTCCTGCCAAGTGAACATCGGCCTGTCCTTCCTGTAAACTCTTCCGGGCCCAGTGTGGGAGGGCAGTTCAGTCAGACTCCATACCTATTTTGGGAAAGCCTTCCATGCTCCGGCTCTGCCTTTATCATCCAGCCCAGCCCGCTTTGGTACAGAGACATACTCATTTGTAGCACTTAAAGCATGCAGTGTGTAGAGGGAGGAAGGGATTTAGGCATTTAGGTCAAATCCTTGGTTTTACCATTTTCTGCTCCTGAGGTTTGCAGGGGGCGCCCATGCAGAAGGCCCCTTTGATGGCTGTTGGGAGGCAGGTCGCGGCAGGGGGTAGAGCAGCCCCGGGGCTCCCGCAGTCAGGGCTGGGCGGGGAGGAGGCCCTGCTGGGGGCCAGGCCCCTGGGAGCCCTGTTGCTCTCCAGGGCCACATGCTTGCCAGAGTGCTTGGCGTCCTTCCGGGAGCTCGGGACTTTAGCTCTTGCCCCTCAACCGTCCCCTGTCTGCACACTGGCTGGTGACAGGTGAAGCCTGGCAGTGACTTTCCAATGTGCAGGACCCTGCAGTGTCGGAGCTTCAGTAATGTGCACACAAGTGGTTCCCTGTGGTGGAAAGAGGTGCTGTGCTCTGTGGGGTCTGTGCTGGTGTCTCCAGGGCTTGTGCTTCTCGTCAGCCTCAGCCTGGAACAGCCACCCTCCCCCCACAAAAACAGCTGGACACACATGCTGCCTCCCCGGTTGACACTGGGCTCTGTTGCTAAGGAGACATAAATGTTGGGGAGACAACTAAGAGTCTCTGTGACCCTCCTCCAAGAACACACCTCAAGTCTACTTTTGGAGTAAGATGGGTGGAAAGAAAATACAGTAGTCACCAATTAAAACAACAAAGATAGGCTATTTAGCAAACAATTCATAATTTTCCCAGACTTTATTTGAAACTGTGCTTTGTCCTGGATGGTTGGGGATGGAAACGGCTCTGGCGGGAGCAGTCAGGACCAGGCCCTGCTGGGTACAAAGCAGCAGAGAGGCTCACCCCATGGCGGCTGACCGTGGGGTGTTGGCGGGAGGACAGCTATCACCAGAGGACAGCCTACAGTTTCTCTCTTGTTCCTTTAAGCCCGGGCAAGGGCCCACTGCAGACTTACGTGTGCACCCTGCGCCCAGCCCGGCCACGGCCCCTCCTCTCTGCACTGCGTGGCACGCCTGTGGTTTTGTGCTGGTCACGAGTGGGCTTCTCCCTGCCCACAGGCCCAGCTGATCGCACAGTCCATCGGCCAGGCCTTCAGCGTGGCCTACCAGGAGTTCCTGCGTGCCAACGGCATCAACCCCGAAGACCTGAGCCAGAAGGAGTACAGCGACATCATCAACACCCAGGAGATGTACAACGACGACCTCATCCACTTCTCCAACTCCGAGAACTGCAAGGAGGTGAGCCACGCGCACCGTGGGCGGGCCACGGGATGCCACGCTGCAGTGGCCTCTGCCGCCCACGCTGAGCCCCTGCAGACCGGAGCTGCCCCGCGATGCCCCAGAGCAGCTCCCTGCGAGAGGACACGAGAGCGAGCCCTCGAAGGGCCCTCACGCAGATCCCCATCCTCACAGCAGAGTGACGTGCTGCCCAGAATGTACATTTGCTCCTGCCTTCGGAGCTGAGCACTTGGGTGTGAAATGAGGTGGTGTTGTAACAAAGGAGCTGATTACAATCAGTCTTAATGACCTTGAAAATGTGCCTTTTAATGCCACTGTTATCATCTACTGGAGCTCAGCACCCAGGAGGTGTTTCTGAGAGGCATTTGAGAAGGGTCTTCAAACGGGGGACTTGGGTGTGCTGCCCAGGGGAGTTCCAAAGCTCCCAGAGGTGGAGGCCTGAGCACGGCCCAGTGTGTGCTGCTCAGGGATCTGCAGAAAGTCCTCCTAAGATACGGGAGCAGATACCCTGCAGACGACCCATACCCTGACTGCTTGTAAAGAAGTGAATGAAGGAATAATCAGACTGCTTGTTTAATGAATGAATGAATGAATGAATGAATATGCCTGGCTTTTTGCTGAATGAATGACAGGCAGCTTTCTGAGAGAGTGACCCTTGGGGTGGATAGAAGGTAGGACTCTTCTAGATAAGAGCAAAAGCTGGGGGCAGATGTGAGCCCTGGAGTCTAACATTCTTCTCGCTTCCATGGGTTTGTGGGAGGTGAGAACAGCAGGAGCTAGGACGATGGAGCCGCTGTGCTGGGGCCTGGAGGGGTCCATGCTGGGCACAGGCGGGAGGGAGTCTGTGGTCCTGGTTCGAGCTTGGGAGCCAGAGCTGGGCGAGGCCAGGGGCTAGGCGCGCAGGCCCCTGGCCCCCATCACGGGCCCCTCTCACTGCTCATTTCCTTACAGCTGCAGCTGGAGAAGCACAAGGGCGAGATCCTGGGCGTGGTGGTGGTGGAGTCGGGCTGGGGCTCCATCCTGCCCACAGTGATCCTGGCGAATATGATGAATGGCGGCCCGGCGGCCCGCTCGGGGAAGCTGAGCATCGGGGACCAGATCATGTCCATCAACGGCACCAGCCTGGTGGGGCTGCCCCTTGCCACCTGCCAGGGCATCATCAAGGTGCACACACGGGGCCCCTGCCTTGTTTAATTCTCGCTGCCTTGTCCTTTCCCCCTTGACACGTGAGGAAGCAGGTCGAGAGAGACCCAAGACCATACCATAGCACTGAAATCAGAGAAGGACCCGGGCTACCCTTGGGGGTGAGAAGGGGACGTTTGGTTTCACTGATGCCAGTTCTGAGTGACATGGACCCCAGGCAAGGGCTGAGGACCCCCAGATGTAGGGTGACCCGGTGTGCATGGGAATTTCACAGGTTAGCACCGAGAGTCCCGTTTCCTGGGCACATGGGGAGGGGTGGGCCCCTGCATGGGTCTGAGAGCAGGGAGGCCGCTCTGACCATCTGGCCTGTGAGCTTGCAGCTTCGGGAGATGCTGAGCTGCCGGTCCCTGCTGGGGGTTCTTCACGCCTGGTTGCCCCAGCTCTAGAAGAGCCTCAGGGCAGAAAGCTCAGAGAAGCCACTCCAAGAGGCCTAGCACAACTGTGCCTTTGCTCTGTCCAGGGTCTCCAGACAGTGGGCTCTGCCTGCTTGGGGGCCGCCCCGGGGCCTTCTGTCTGCATCCTGCCCCCAGCCCCCTGTGGCTTGTTCCCCCCTCCCCCGCTGTGGTCTTGGTGCTGGAGGACACGCCTGTCAGCCTGACAGATGAAGGGCATTCTCGGGGCCAGAGCCAGCCCAGCAGAGCATCTGCCTGACGGGTGACCGCCTGGGAAGCTGGACGGTAGACACGACAAAGGCCTCAGCCCGCGGTGCCAGAGGTTTGGTCTGCCTGGACCTCACCTCACAACCATGGCCTGGGGCGCCCGCTGACAGTCACAGGTCGCCCTGAGGTCGCCGTTGGTTCCAGTTGGCCCAGGCTCGCTGTGGACTCTAGATCCTCTTGCTTACAGATTTTCACTGCGCCCCTCGCTCCCCGTCCCCACCCCTGCCATTAGCACGTTTTATTTTGAGGAAGGCTTCCCCGTGGTCCTTCCAAACAGAAGGTGCTCCTGCCGCATCCAGTGTGGGGAGGGCCCCTCCCATGACCCTCTGAGGGCGACCCTGGTGCTGTCCCGTTGGTCACGCACCGTGGTGCACAGGGCCCGGCCTCTGGCTGTGCGTGGTTCTACCTGGCTCAGACGGCACCCACCCACCCGGGGTAGCCAGCCACCCGCACACGGGTCGCACGGAGGGACGTGGAGGCCGAGAGGTGGCTGACCCACCGGAGTCGTTCCCCGGCACCCAGGGCCCCCGCCCTGCCAGCTGACTCAGCCTCAGTCTGGGCCTGTGAGCTTGTGCTCGTAGGTGGCATCCAAGGCTCCCTGTGATGCCTGCCCCGTCCTGCAGGGTCTGAAGAACCAGACGCAGGTGAAGCTCAACATTGTCAGCTGTCCGCCGGTCACCACGGTCCTCATCAAGCGGCCGGACCTCAAGTACCAGCTGGGCTTCAGTGTGCAGAACGGGATCGTGAGTCTGCCCTCTCCTCCTCAGCCACCTCCACCGCGCATGTGTGGGCCTGGATGCAGGGGGCTGGCGAGGTGGGGGGGTGCTCTCCACCCCCCTGCCCCTGCAGCCGCTTCTGTCTGACGGCACAGGCCCTGGCGGGTGGGCACAGCTGGGCAGGAGTTTTGAGCATTTCCCGGGGCAGGCCTGGCCAGGGAGGGAGGGCTGGTGTGTGGCCAAGGAATGGGTCCCTCCAGCCCTGCTCGAAGCACCCTTGTCCCCGTGACGGCTGTTCCAACCCCTGCAGTCTGGACACATCTGGCCAATGGCAACATCCGACTCTATGTTCAACAGATATTCACTCATTCACTCATTCATTCACCCATTCAGAGCCATCCGTGAGGTGCCTGCACTGTGTAGGCACTGAGGAAGCAGGAGGGCTTCCAGGAGGAGGTGATTCTGGGCTCGAGTGAGTGTTGGTCTGCCCAAACATCTGTGCCCGTTCCTCAGGCCAAAGCTCTCAGTTCAGAGTTCCTGCCTTTTCTTTGACCCGTGTTTGGCTGGAGTGAATCTGTTTCCTTGGTCATCCCCCGTGCAAAGGTCCCAGTGGGCAAAGACGTGGCCACGGATGGAGGACAGAAGAGGCGAGGCCAGTCACTTCCGGATTGCTTAAGCCAGCTTTGAGTATTAAAGAACTGAGGAAGAGGTTCAGTAGGTGGGAGTCGTGTCAGGGGAGGGGGGATATGGATGTCTGCCCATGAGCACAGAAGAGACACAATGGGAGAACATTCTAGAAAGACAACTGTAAATGAGTCAAAATTTTCCCTGTTGCTATCTGGTACAGAAGTGTGGAGAAGTATGTGGAGCTGGGGAGAGTCCCAGGGCCATTTCTGTCCCTTCTGGGTTAGTGCGCCCTTGCCGCTTTAACAAGTGTTCTCCAAATCTCAGCATGTTAAGAGTTGGTTTCTCACTCGGGTCACAGTCCACTGGGGGAGGGGTCTTTGCTCCACAGAACCACTCAGGGGCCCCGTCGTGCCCTCACCTGGCTTTTGGAGGCCCCCACTAGCTGCTCTGTGACTGGCTGGCAGCTACAGTGAGATAGGGACCCAGGTGTGGCCCTTGCCATTTCTGGCCACAGCTCACTCGCCCGCACAGGACTCAGTCCCACGCCCCACAAAACATAGGGCAGGCTGGGAAGGTGGCCATCTGGTGCCTGTGACAAAGAGGGAAAGGGTGTGGGGGCATCTAGCCAGCGTTGGCCAAACCTTCCTAGCTGTGTGACCCTGGGTGGGTCACTTCACCTCTCTGGGCTCTCCTCAAAATGTGGTTGTGAAGATTAACAGAGAAAATCCATAAAGTACATGGAGACATTTAAAGAAGGCCCCCCGGGCCTGGATTCTGCAGAGGAGAAAGGCCCTTTGGCACTTGCACCCGGGCATGGGGGCCCAGCTAGGTTGTCTGCATCCCCTGGGGGACTTCTGTCCAGGTCAGTGCATCTGTCCCAGGAGCTGGCCGGGTGGTGGTGTGGCCTGGCCCTGCCCTGCCCAGCCCGTCTGCGTACGCACGTGCCCGGGGCACAAGTAGCTGCCCTAGGGGCTCTGCAAAAATAAATTGCCCGGGGTCTCTGGCTGCAGCAGCTGTGAGCACTGTGGAATGCGCACGGGCCCCATGCTCAGGGAGGCGCTAGGAGGGGCCTTCTGACCTGCCTCCTACGTGCTAAGCCCTCCCCCAGGGCCTGCCTGGGAGCCATGCTGCTCCTTCAGAAGTGCCGCCCTCCCAGGCTCCCGTGTGGGACCGTGAGCCCAGGACAAGCCCGATGCCACCCCCTCCCCAAACCCCTGCCTCTCTTCGGCTTGTCTAATTACAAGGGCCCAAGGAGGAGCGTGGCTACTCGTGAGGAGGCGACTGCCACACACAGAGGTTCAGTAACTCGCCCCGGGGCCCACAGCCAGGGAGGCCATCTGGGACTGGGGGAGAGAAGGCGGGGGACAGCGACAAGGAAGGAGCGGGGCTAAGTTAAGGCAAGCAGGAGAGGATGGGGATGCCGTCCCTGGGGAAGCAGCGGTGCAGGACAGGTGCAGGGGGTCTGAGGGGACACGTGAGCCTTCCTTGTCAGAGGCAGCGGGAAGAAGGCAGGGTGGCTGACGAGGGGGCTCTCCTGGGGAGGTGAGGGGGGGTGGCCTCTGCAGGTGGGGACGAGCACGCCGGTCCACATCAGTGGCTGCGAGGCTGAGGGCAGTGAGGAGGGCAGAGGCGCTTCTCGGAAGGTTTGGCAGGTGTGGGGATAAAGGCAGCAGCAGATCTAGGCTTTGGGGGTCTCGGAGCTGGGGGGAAATGATACCCGGTTCTGCAGACAGCATCGCCTGGGCCGCGCCTCCCGGCTCTCAGACGCCCCGACAAGAGTCCTGAGGCAGAGTGCTGGTCACTTCTTGGTGCCTCCGCCACGGGTCCAGGGTGTGTGTGCAGCTTGGAGCCTGGGGGCGACACTGGATGAGAGGCAGCGGGGGTGGGGGGCGGTCGCAGAGAGGTGGGGACTGCGGTGGTTCTTGGGACGTCCTCCCCAGTATGTGGCAGCTGGCCCCGAGAGCGCCAGGGAGGGTTTTAGATAAAGCAAGCGAATCTGCATGGGTTCTCCTGCTGGGACGCATCCCCCCCGTGGCCCAGAAAACGGCGCAGGCGGCTGCACCGATCAGGCCCCCGGGGAGCTCGGAGGCCCTGGTCCCAGGCAGCTGCGCCCACAGCCGCTGCTCAGGCTGTGTCCCAGCAGCTTTGGTGGCTGATGAAGGCCACAGGCTCCATCGCTCAGCGGGGGCCTCGTGGCAGTGGCAGGAGTGTGTTTGGGAGAACGTTCAGGAGGCCGGAGGGTGCTGGCTCTTCCTGACCGAGGGCTGGCTCTGGGGACACAAGAGCTAGGCTTCGCGCCTCACAGCGTGCTCAGGTCTGACCTCGGCTTCCAGCCCACTCAGCCTCCCCAGAGGGGCCTGGCCTGGTAACCGTCCCCTCCCCTGTGGTCCCCTGCCGCCTGCAATAGTGGAGTGTCCCCTGGCTGGCACCTCACTCATGACCACGGGCCTTCTTGTCCCCAGTGCCCGTGAGGCTCTCAGAGGTCCCCTTCGACCCTTGCCGAGCCCCACGTGGAGTCCTGGCTCCCGGGAGCCCCTCCACCCCGCCTGACCAGAGCAGGGCCGGAGGGTGGCAGGTCGCCTGGCTAGGAGATGGCATTCGTTAGCTCCTGGGCACAGCCCCCGCGGTTTTCTGCCTGATCGCTGCAGAAGCTTTTCCCGTGGCAGGTGGCCGGCGTCCGTGTGCAGGGTGAGTGGTCCCAGCACGGGGGCGTCTGCGGAAATCTGGGTGCTGTCACGTGAGAGGAGAGAGGGAGGGTCCTCTGCACAGTTGTTAGTGTGCACACACGTGTATGTGTGTACGTACGGGGGTGTGCACGTGCGTGTGCGCGTATTGCATACCTGCGTGTGCACACACCTGTGTGTGTGGGGGAGGTGCTAGCCGGGGCACCAGCCTCCTCCTGGAGCTTAGCGCGGCCTGTCTTTTCTCCAGAACGACAGGCCGGTGTGGCTAAGAAGCTGTGTTACGGTTTGGAATCGGCCTCCCACGCTCCCTTTTCTTTCAGGCCCAGCTCTCTCCTGGGACATCTGTTTCTTCTTTTGTCTGTTTCAGTTGTGGTAAAATGAATTAACATTTACCATCTTAACCATTTTCAAGCATCCAGTATGTTGTGCAGCCCTCTCGAGAAGTCTTCATCGTGCAAAAGGGAAACTCTGCGCCCATCAAACACCGACTCCCCATTCGTCTCTCCCAAGCCCAGCTTCTGGCAGCCACCATTGTACCTTCTGTCTCTCTGAACTTGACCACTCTAGGTGCCTCATAGACATAAGTGGAATCAGACAGTACTTGCCCTTTGGAGACTGGCCTTATTTAACTCCCAGCATAATGCTCTCAAGGTCCATCCACCTTGTAGCCCATGTCAGAATTTCATTCTTTTTCAGGGCTGACTAATATTCCCGTGTGTGACTAGACCACATTTCATTTGTCCATTCATCCATCAGTGGACATTGGGTTGCCCCCGCCTCTTGATGGTGGTGAATCATGCTGCAGTAAACATGGTGTGCAGGACTTCTGTTCTTCCAGTCTGTCTAGTTTCATCGTTGCAAATACTCCTAGGCCCCCTGGTCCATCTGTCTGGGGTGTCAGTCCATCGATCAGTTCTAGGAACCAGGAAATGAAGGCCACCCCATGGGGAAGCTCTTTCCACAAGCTTCAGGCGTCCCTGGGCAGCTGGTGTCTGCAAGGCTGGTCCAGTTAGGGAATGGCATTTTCTGTTACCATTTCAGAGAGGACGAAGGAACAGGGAGGTCAAGGAACTTGCCCCAAGGCTCCCAGCTGGGAAGCGGCAGAGCAGGGATTGGGCCTGAGGCCAGCCGTTGTGAAGAGCATGCTCACACTCCCATGGCCCATCATCAGACGCTTGTACAAGGGGCCAGGGGCCAGGGGGCGAGCGTGTGCACGGACTTCGCAGCACTTGTGAGCGGTGCAGAGGCCGATACGTTTGTATCTAAGGCCCAGGGCGTTAGTGACCAACGTAAGTGTACTATGGCTTATGGCCTCGGTGGTGGGCCCGCTCGTCTCTCCTCTCACTAAGACTGCAGGGACTGCTGTGCCTCCCGACAATGTGGTGCCACATGGCCAAGTTCCCCTGAATCCCTTGGAAAAGTTTGCTGACATCTGAGTTAGTCTTGCACAAGTGCTTTTTCCATTTTCAGCTCCATTACACCCAAAGTACAATGCATTAGTTTGCAGACAGGCCCCGGATGACCCAGTTAGCGCTGTTTCTAAACGGATCCTTCCTCTCTTTCCAAAACACCACCATTCAAGAAATCAAGATGTCTCCCGCGGGGACACCAGCCTTCTCCCCCGCAGAAGTGCACCCCGTGAGGTTGGAATGCACCCTGGTTCCTGTGGGCATGCCTCATTCGGGAAGACCAGGACGTGTGTGTGTGTGTGTGTGTGTGTGTGTGTGTGCGCGCGCGTGCACACAGCCTTCTCCACATGTCCTGCTCCCCTTCTGTCCTCTCCCCCGGCCTGCCCCCCAGATTCCAGCTGGGGTCACTGCCAGGGTCCAGGTCCATCCTCCTGGTCATTCCCTCTAAAGGGGCAAAGCCGCATGTCCTGCTCCCTCTTCACTTTATTTCCCCGACTCTCGATGACTAGGGAGGAGGCTGCCAGCAGGGGTGTCACCAAGCCTGCACCTTCTGCGGACTGTCCCAGCTTCTTTGCCTGGGAGCACGCGGGGCCCTGCCTGACACTTGGGAAGGCCGGGAAGCGAGCCTGGTCACCCTGAAGCAGCTTCCTCGGGACCTTCAAAGAGCCAGTTACAGTGGGCACAAAATACCCTTAAATCGTTTGGGGGGCAGACAGGGAATAGGTTACTCCTTCCTTCTCGGATGGAGAACTGGGGCAGTCAGGTAGGCCACCGTGCTTCCCTCTGCCAGCCCCTGGTGAGCCCGTCTGAGCCGAGTGCCCGGGCTCCAGGACTGTGACCCGCTCCGCGGCAGGAGTCTGCTTGGCTGGGCAGTCGTGGCCCGGGACTGTGACCTCAGGCCGCACATATGTCTCCTACCGGAAAGACAGAGACCCCGAGGGCCGGGAGGGACCCACACGGTTGGTTGAGAAAGGCCTGTGGCATCAGTGACAAGGCAAAAATCCACAAAACAAAGGACAGATGGGAATCCTGCATATGGTGCCAGGGTCAGCCTGCGGGCAGTGGCCTTCTGAGCCTGTCTTGGCTTCAAAAGGTCCAGGTCCTGAGGGAGGGAAGGGGGGGTAGGCGAGGGGGGAGAGCCGTCCTGTCTAAGGGGAGCGTCATCCCCCAGCAGCCTTGGAAATCAGAGGCCCCGGCTGAATGAGCAGGCCTGGCCAGGGCCTGGATGTGAGGTGGCTCTGACACTGGCAGGAGTCCCGGGGGTGCAGCCGGGGGGTGTTCGCCACGAGGCACAGAGGCGGGTCCCCTTCCGTGGAATGAGAAGAGCAGTGAGGTGCACAGAAGGGCTCGGCTGTCCTGCCTGCATCGAACACCACCTGTGGCTGGGCCTCCTGCCGGCGGCCGACCCTTGACCTCTTAGGGTGCTGACCCGACTCACCCTTCCTGATTCTGGCTTGGGGTCCCCTGCCTTTTCCAGTATGAAGATGCCTTAAAAAGTGACCAAATCCTCAATGAGACAAGAGCCATAATCGCAGTGTTTTCAAATTAAGGAAACCGTAAGGACAAAGGCACCATGAATTTGGCGAGGCCTTTAGATGATGTGGGGTGGCCCCCAGGCACTCAGGGGACAGGGTCCAGCCAGCCTAGGCCACTCCTGCCTGGCTCTGGGCTGGGCCTTCCTCATTCTCCAGCATGGCTGGTGGGGTGCGGCCCTCCAGGGCTGCTGAGCTAATGCTGGGGAAGGGGCCACCGGGGTCTGGCCAGTGCTTGCCGAGGTGCCTGGGGTCAGGTGCCGGGGCAGAGTGCACCAGAGAGACCTCCAGCGGTGGGTGGGCCTTCAGGAAGCCTCACCCCCAGGGTTCCTGCTGTTGGACCTGCTTCTGCCCTTGCACTGGGTTGTTGGAAGCAGCATGGTGGGGAGGGACATGGTGTCCTCTCTGTTCGCTCCCGCCACTGCATCTCCAGGACTTCAGCATCCCTCCTACAGAGCCATCGGGGTGCAGCCATCGGCCCACCTTCTCCCCTGAGCCAGCAAGTCTCGTCCTCTAGGGTCTGCCGCCATCTCCCCGTTGTGGTGGGAGAAAGGTGGGCGGGTGTCCACACCTTTCTGATGTCATGATCTTTAGTGAATTCCACACGCAGGTGGATTTCACAAACTCGGGGCCTTCATCATCATTTTCCCAAACTCTTTGTGGTTGTTGGCTCGTGAATTCATCACCTCCTTGTGAGATGGGAACAGTGACTTCTTCGCTTGTAAGAGGAGCAGATGGGATTGGTGGAGAATCTTCCAGAATGTGCTTCCACTGTGCACACCACCAGCCCTCTCCACTCCCCTGACGCAGGAACAGAGGCTCTGGGATGGCTGGGGGCGGGGTGGGGAGGCGCAGGGAGCAGATCCCCGAAGGGCCTGCAAGGTTCTCCCACAGGCCATGCTGTTGACTTGTGTTTTTTAACCTAGTCCAAATCATGAATGTCCCCATTGGTGAGTCAGCAGATTGCATGTAGAAGCATTTGTCCCGTGGGCTTCTCCCTCTGCGTGATTCATGTCCCTGCTTCCCACTTGGGGACTGTGGTGAGCTCCCGGCGGGTGTGGCGGGGACTTGTGTGCTGACCTGACACGTGTCTGCCTAGATCTGCAGCCTCATGCGAGGGGGCATCGCAGAGCGAGGAGGCGTCCGAGTCGGCCACCGCATCATTGAGATCAACGGGCAGAGTGTGGTGGCCACGGCCCATGAGAAGATAGTCCAGGCTCTTTCTAACTCGGTCGGAGAGGTAAGGCCGCGCCCCGTCGTCACCCTGCTGGAGTCCGACCCGGAGTCTAGGGCCCTCTGAGCCCTACATTTCCGTGCCCAACATCCGTGCCCCCGAGGGGGCTTCTAGGAGGTGCTCGGGAAAGCCACCGGCCCCTTCCCAGAAAAACCTTCCTTCTCGGGAGAGCCCGCCCTTGCTGGGACCTTGGAGCATGCCTGTGCTGGTCATGTGCTCCCACCTTGACCTCGGCCCGTCACTCCCTCTCCAAGGGGCGCTGGGCATCAGCCGAGCCGGCGGGGCTGTGTCTCTCGCCCAGGGAGTGCCGGGGACAAGGATGAGCAGAGCAGCGGGCGGCCTTTGCCTGTTCACTTGGGCTCTGTGCGGCGGACAGGAGGGCGAAGGTGGTGGCCGCCGTTTGTGGAACTGGGTCTTGCGTGCTCCTTGTGGCAGCCCTGCCCGCTGCAGGCCTCACCCCCCAGGGCACAAGGCTCTGGGCTGGGGTTCGCCCCTCTGCCTGCTTCCTGCCATCTTCCTGCCCACGGAGCTGCTTCACCCTTTCCTGCACCGCTGGCTTTAAACTTCCTGCTTTTCTAGTTCTTTCTGGCATCCCTGCGATGCCAGCTTGAGGTGGACGAGGGTCAGAGCTGGGGGGGCACAGGTTTCCCCAAGGAACTCACAAGTGAACAGGGTCATTCGGGGTGAGAAGTAAGGTGCTCAGAGTCTGCGGAACCGGGGTCCGGAAGAAGGCCTCCCCCAGCGCCAGTGTGTGTGGGTGTTAGCGGCAGTGGGGGCGTGTGAAGGGGGAGTCAGAACGAATGGGGTGAGGGTCCCCCCGGGACAAGCGCGGGAGGCTGAGGCCGCTGCAGAGGTGGGTCGGCCGAGGGGCCAGTTGCAAAGGGCATGGGTGCTCGGTGTGGGGGGGAGTCCACATTTGATTCTCGGGGCTGTGGAGGGCCCCGGGGGGGCTGAGCAGGGCAGTGGCAGGCTCAGGCTCTGTGGCGGTGGGAGAGAGGGTGTGGCTTCCATCTTGTAGCCACTGCGGGTGAGCTTGGCCCCTGGGTGAGTGGGTGGGTGCTGTTTCCCAGGCGGCTTCTGGCCACATTTGCTGGGGGCCTACTCTGTGTTTTGTGAAACTGCCAGGCTGGGGGAGGAGGCCTGTTTTTCTGGAGATTGGTGGTGGCAGATGGCTGGCTCTCAAGAGGGAAGAGGGGGGCCAGGTAGGCGCCATTAGCCTCCTTTTACAAATGGCTTCAAAGAAAGGAAAATCCAATTTTCCTAAGTGGATGTTTGAAACGGCCACCCCACTGGGGTGATCAGCCTCACACCTACAAAGAAAGCAATCAGGTGGAGGAGAAATGTTTCCAAGTCTTCAGACCTGAGACGAATTGGTACTCGAAGAGACACAGAGGCAGCCGAGGGTGTGGCTGGGGGATGGAAGTGTCTGCCTGCCATCTTCCAGCATCCCTGAGCACATGTGGGAAATCAGTCCCTGGAAGCAAGATGTGAGGCTTGGGTGGGTTTCAGATTGAGGAATGACACAGAATGTTCTCCTGATGGAAGAAGCCATGCTTCTTCACCATGGATGATGGTGGCATTAAAATCTAAATTGATCACGTAGATCCTGGTGGGGGGGGGGGGGCGGCGAGCCGGGAGCATGTGACACTGTGAAAACCATCTGCACGATCGGCCCCTCTCTGGGTTGGTCAGACCGGGGCTGAGACCTGCTTGCTGGAGGAGGGGCGGCCGCACCATGCCCGCCACCGCCGCCTCTTGCTGGGCACTGGGAGGGTGAGGCCCGCCGCACGCATGCCATCCAGACCTCCCAGAGCCACAAGGCCTGAGCCTGGCATAGTCCTGGGAGCAGGGTACTAAGAGGAGATCAGAGCAGCAGAAGCAGAGCCCAGCTCCTGTGCTTCCACTGGTTTAACTCTTCCTCCCAGAGCCGTCACGGGGCGGGAGGCGCACAAGGTCACTCTCCCTGGGGAGCCATCTTGAGCCTCACTGCTTGTGTACCCAGCCCGTTGGAGCCAGAGAGTGAGGCCAGGCTCCGAAGGCTCATTTGCTGACCCCCAAAGAATGGGGGGGGCAAGTTCTCGGACCCCAGAACACTCACGTTCCCTGGCTTCCTGGGAAGGGTTTCAGAGGCCTAGGCACCCTCAGCCTGCTCCCAGATGAGTGGGCAAACCGTAGTCACAATTAAAAGTCTGGTTTTTTGCCCCTCTGCTGTCAGCTTGAGCTGAGGGGAAAACTAGCACTTGAACGTGTGTGCAAAACCCTCTGGAGAGCCGGTTGGAGAGGCCAGCTAGGAGTGTGCCGTGCCAGGAAACGCTTTCTAAACCTCCATCGAGGTGGTCATTCCTCCCTCACTGGGCAGAAAACCCTCAGGGGGGTCGCGAAGCGAGCTGGCTGCCGGAGTGTTGGATTTGCGTTGGTGGCATCAACGGGCCGCGGGAGGCCAGCGCGGGAGAGCTGGTTCAGCCCCTGTCTCTCGTTGACAGATCCACATGAAGACCATGCCTGCCGCCATGTTCAGGCTCCTCACGGGCCAGGAGACCCCGCTGTACATCTAGGCCCACCCAGCCTGCACCGCCCAGCCCGCCTGGGTTCAGAGGAGCCCGAAAGGCTGGACCCAGGACCTGACCCCTGACCCCACAGCCCGCCCAAGGACACTGGCTCCTCCGAAGGGCGTGCCCTCACCACCCACTTTTTTTTTTTTTTGGACAAAAAGGGGGGATGTCTTCATCAAAGGAGAGTCACAGGAAGCATCTCTGTAGAACAGTCACGTGTTTTGCCCATTTTGACCCGTCTTCTCGTTGCGACGGACCAGGCTGTTTCTCTGTAGCTGTGTGTGGTGTGGAGTGTGTCTTTCCTCCCTGAAGCCGTGGAGAGCGGACGTGAAGGGAGCCCCGCCAGGACAGCAAGCTCCTTCCCGGGACGGGGGGCCCTCGGGGTGCTTCGGGGGAGGGCGATCGCGCTGCTGCAGCTGCCCGGATCCCGGGGTGTGACTTGTAAGTGAAGTCCGGGAACATGTGATTGTACTGAACCAGAAGGGAGACGGTCCTGAGTTAAATAAAAGATGATGGCCACAACATGGAAACTCCATATTTATTTAGACACTATCACGGTTTTGACTTTCACTTTGACAAGCCATTCTTCAGACTTTAGGGTTTCCGGGTGACCCGCCCGCGCACCTACCGCTCCTGTCCTCACCCGAGGCTCCGAGGCTCCGCGGACTTGCGTGGGCACGCCCCCTGCTGGCCGCCTCTCCCCGCCCCCCCGGGGGCGGGGCCCGCTGGCTCCTCCTCCCAGGGACACGGGGCGCAGTAGCCGCCCTCTGTTTCCAGCCTCTACACACACACACACACACACGAGCTCCACACACACACACACACACACACGAGCTCCCCCACCCCCCAAACGCCGAACCCACCCTGGCAGACTCTGCCACTCCGGGGGCCGCTGGTGGCGAGAGCAGGTCACTGGGCGAGCCGGGCGTCGCCGCGAGCAGTATTCGAGCGTGTGTAGATAAAGTGAAACGTAGTCTAGTTCGGTTCATTAGAGGTCATTGTTAACTGACGTCCTTTTGTCTGGAAGTCTCTTTTTTTGGCCCCGGCCTTGAAGAATACACTGTGACTTAAGAAGCCTTACCATGCAGTAACTAAAGCTTTAGGATTACTGTATTCAAGGAGTGACCTGTGTGTTGCATGCAGCCGACCTTAGGAAGACTCGCTAATAGCACTAATAAAGCTGAAGTCCTGACGAAAAGCGGTTTGTGTGGCTGGTTTGTTAGCGGAGGAATGGATGCCCGACTTCCCTCCACCTCGAGGCCTTACACCTGCCTCTGCAATGGTGCTGTGTTTGCTGAGAGCATCCCCTTCGGGTCTGGGGCCTTGGGGGGGCTCTTCCCGGGGAGGTCGGAGGGGTGGGTGCTCCAGCACCGGGTGTCAGGCCCGCACCCCCCCCCCCCCCAGTCCCAAGGAGGAGATAGGCTGCTAACTGAATAAGGGAGAGAAGGAGCCTTGCCATACTCCTGGTTTAAATTTCGGTGATTCCAGGAGAGGTGAGTTATATGCGTGTGTATCTGTAAAACAAAGTTGGACCATACATCCCAGTGGTGTCTGCTTACCTGGAAGGTCCTTTGTGGACTGTCACCTGGCATAGGGAGGTGGGGTGAATGTGGGCTTTGATCAGAAGGCCGGGGGGGGGGGTTGCCCCCCCCCCCCCCCCGCATTGGTCCGGTGAGCTTAGCCTGGTAGGACCCACCTCTGGTCTGCCCACAATCCATCTGCGCTCCAAGCTATGAGCTACTGACAAGGCTCTTCGCAGCTAGCCCGAGATGACCCACACCCTTGGGTGACGAAAGGGAATGTCACCTGAATACAAGCTGGAGGGAAAGGGCGACAGCTCCAGAGAGCCAAGGGGTATGTCCCTGCATTGCCCAAGAGAGGGCAAGTGAACAGGCTCCGGAGACAAAAGCCATGGCTAGCAAATGACACGGGGTGCGGGGGTGGGTGGGGGGGTGGGGGGTCCTACCAAATGATTCACAGAAAAAATCCAAATGAAAGACCGCTCTGAGCCAGTGGCCTGCATTCCTCTGGGAAGCCTCGGATGTCACATGCTTGGAGGGGGGCAGCTGTGGGTCAGCCCCGGCAGGCACCCGCCCTCTACCTCCCAGCCCCCAGGCCCTGCCCTTTTCTGGAACGATGTTTGGAGACACGGCTGGCCAGCTGCAGGTGCCTCACTCCCTGGCGGCCGCCTGAGACCCTGGTCTTCAGAGGCACACACGGGCTCTCTGCCTCTCTGTCCCAATTAGACCCGGAGACACAGAGGCCAGAAATAGTTTTTATTAAAACACGGATCATTATGAAAACACCTTGAGGTACATTAAATAAATACAACCTTCAAGTTGTACAAACAGGTCTCCTGTGGCTTGAAAACAATTTCCTATAAATTCTGCCTAATAGCAGCATCTGTGAATCAATACAGCTGAGGGCGGCGGGGTGGGAAACATCCATTTGAAAGCAGCTTTCTGTTACATGGTTTGTTACAAGCATTCAAGCTGCGTTGTTGTCACCAGCTGAAGGAGACCTTGTGAAGGATGAGTCCCCCGCTTGTTCGCCATAGAGATGGGGTCCAGAGCTCACCCACCTCAGCGTTCTTTTGCCCCCCATGCAACTGGCAGTGTCTGGACAGGCTCTGGCCCCCACGCCGAGCTGACCCCATTTGGGTTGTGGGGAAAAGGCAGGGAGAGTGCCCAGGACCCAGGCGCGTGCAGGTGGGGGGGGTCCCTGCAGGTGGGGGTCCCGTGCCTTAGCTTCCTGGGGCAGCCCGTGAGGCTCTGCCCTGGCCTGCTGATGCTTTATCGGGACGAGAGCAGGGAGGCGGTGCACCAGCAAGGGGAACCACATGGTCTGGGCTTGGGGTGCTTGCTGCTGGGCAGAGCAGGGTCTCGGGTACTAGAACTGGCTTGTTCCTAGCGGCTCTAACTGGCACTTCTCTCTTCCCGGGACCTTTCCCGGAAGCCGGGACCCTGGGGCCTGCTGGAGCCCACATGGGCCACCTGGGGCCCCGAGCACATGGGCAGAACGTTCTAGCTCAGTGGTATAAAACTGGGTACAGTCTCCTCACCTGCAAGATAGAGTTGCTCTGAGAGCAAATGCACAACTGAGCGTGGAAGGTGCGTGAAGGGCAGGGCTCTTGAGAACATCCAGGACTCTGGGCTTCGGTCAGAGCACCCGCTTGTACCCAGGTGGAGGCCCAGGCTGCCGCAGGAGCCACGATGGCAGAAGAAACACTGTCCCGCTGCAGGGAGGAGAAGTGAAGGGCACAGAGCGCCAGGGCGGGCTCCCAGTGGCCGCTGTCCCCGGCTGCACAATAAAAACACTGATGGCCGAGCTCTACCCCAGAGCTGCGAGTGCGAGGGTGAGGGGCTGGCCTCACTCAAATTGCAGCCACGTCGGAGAGTGCAGGCTTAGCTCCGGGGCTCGGCCCAGGGACGCTGCTATGTGCGCCCCCAAGCCCGAATGTGGGCCCCCCACATGCAGGTGAAAACCCCTGCAGCTTGCTAAGCTCTGGTTCCCACCCCAGGGACACTGAAAATGCCCGGATTCAGAAGCCATGAATGCTGTGCTGATGGGCTCAGGGGAGGCTGCTTGGAAAAACCATCAATTAACTGTACCAGCGAAGGGATTTGCTTTGGGCACGGGGAGGGATTTCAAAAGCCCTCGGCTGAGAAAAATGAGACAAGAGATTTCCCATTTTGTAGTCTGGATAAAGTGCTCATAATTCATCTCTGGGATTCTCCCGTGGAAAAGTTCTGGTTGGCATCAGAAGGCCTGATGGGTATTCTTCCAGTTCTGTCACCTCAGCCAGAGGCGAGGGGGCAATGACCAAGAACATTTACTGAAGCCAAGTGTTCAAAGCTGACCGTCACTGCAGGCTCCCCGCACCTCCGTTGCTGGGGGCTCCAGGCGTCCGGACCGCAGACCCTCCCCACCAGCCCCTTCCCAGTGCCAACGACACGACGTCCCCAGCACGTTGGCTACGGTGGGGCGCAGAGCGGAGGGCAGGGCAGCCCACGGCCCCTAGACGCTGGACGCCAAGCAAGAGTGGGCAGCGGTCGGCTCCTCTCCTCGCGCTCCCCATGCCAGGCCCCTGGGCTCTCGGTTGACAGCTGTGGGTTCTGGGCTGCCTTGTTCAAGGCAGGGCCACGGCACAGGCGCTGGTGGCCACTGCTATGGGTGGCAGAAGGACAGGCGTTCCCACGGCTGCAGAAAGTTCTGGAGGACCGTGCTGCTCCAGGGCCGCTGTGGGAAGTGGCTGGTGTTAATGTTGCCAGAACATGAGGGCCGGTGGGGAGGGGGTGGGGGCCCAAGAAAGGCAAAGGCCCAAGCTGCCGCTGCAGGGAGGCGGGGCCGGCCTGCTTCCACGTACCCAGCTCGGCGGGTGCTGTGTGGAAGGATGATTTACAACCTGCGTCTTCTGCTGCCTGGCTGGGAAGGGGATATTCTGGGTCATCAGCGACCTGCTTTCTGAGGAGGCGCGCAGATCCTGGGGTACGGGCCTCTTCCCCCAGACCTCCACCTGTCCAGGCCGTCCTGGGGAGGGCAGACGCAGGGAGAACCCCCCAAAGGGGCTCCCCAAGAGTGTCTGCAGAGGAGGAGACAGCCAGAGAGACAGTGGGGAGGGTACCCCATGGAGAGGTGGCGGGGAGGGGAGGCCCAGGGGACCAGGGGACCTGGGTGGGGTGGGGGTGTCCAGCAAAGCTCCCTGCCACACCAGCTTGCTTCCCGGAGGCGGCCAGGCCACGCTGAGGTCCCCTAATGTGATTCGTAGGCACGACAGCCCTGCATCCTGCGGGCGGAGAGCTGGGCCCGGGCTGCCCTTCGTGCCAGAATTACCCATTTTCTTTCCAGGCAGCACACGATAAAGGGGAGACTATTGAGTGATACAAACCATAGAAGAAAATGGTCTCATTTTACTCGATATCCTCCTCTATCCACTAAACACTCAACTGAATCGCAGGTGGGGGACAGTCTTGCTTTTTGACGCCCTGATTTTGAAGGTACTTAGCGTCTCTAGTGTCACCTGCCACTGTGAACCCAGAACGCTGGGTTGGTACTACGTGCCTGACAAAACCAAAGAGTTCGCGGTGGCCACGAGAGTCATTTTTCTGTATTAGCAGAATAGGTAGGAAGTGTCATCCCCAAGACAACTGACCGGATCCTCCTGAAGAGAGGGACGGCAGCTCGCGGCCTGGGCCACCCCGAGATCTGGGCCGCAGGCCCCTCCCCGCCAGCACAGTGGTCTCCAGCAAGGACGCACGGGCCCAGGCCCATCCGGGTCAGGACCCGTGGCCTGGTCACACCTGGTCCCGAACGCCGGCGCTGAACACGGCCTCCTCCCCGTGGGGCTCCTCAGGGGGGCCGGCCGGGCGGAAGGTGCCCACCACGTGCCGCACCTCGGGAGGGAGGGCACAGTTCGAGTGTTCCAGAAACTTAGCCACCAACACCCTGGCGTCTGCGTGGCCCTTGCTGTCCACTAGAGAGTGCGGCCGCTCTTTGCAGACCGTCTGTAAGGTCTCTGGCTTTCCCCGCGGGTCGCCTTTCCGGGGATCCGGTGGCCCAGGGGGCGAGAGCGGGCGCCGACCTGCACAGGCAGCCGCGACAGAGTGAGCTCGGGGAACTAAAAATCAAGGGAAAAGATAACATCTGAAAACAACCAAAACAAGACAAAAAGCAGCCGTTAAGTGAGTTCTTGACAAAGCAAACGCAAGCCTGCTTGGGACACACTTTCGGCTGGCATTTCCACGTCCCCGGGCTGGCGCGCTGGCGTGTCCCGCTTCCTGGGTCCCTTCATCCCCAGTGTGGCCCGGCCCCTGTCAGCCCTGAGTTGAGCTGGGGTTATAACCTAGAGGGGCCACAGCCCCCCGGCGCTGAAGGGCTGGAGATCCGAGGGCAAAATGCGAAGCGGGTGGGGCAAGAGGGGCAGGTGCAGGTGGGGATCCCCCTTGCATTCGTCTCTCCGCTGGGGGGGGGCTTCTCGGCCTTGCTTGGCTCAGTGACCGTTGCCCTTGTGGGTCTGATGGCATCTAGAGATGGGTCTGCCTGAAGGCCAGAGCTGGGGGTGACAGAGGGGCACTGAGGGCACCCCCACCACATGCAGGGCTGACAGCAGCCACTGCTCACTGGCACCAGAGCTCAGAGCACCTGGGGCCTGCAGGCCAAGGCCAGGGGCACCGGCTCCCAACAGGGCCCACAGCTGCTCCGGATGACCCGAGGCACAAGCCATGGTCTGACGGTGCCGTCTCCCCAGGGACCAGATTAAGGCCTGACTTGCCCACAGCGCGTTTCCCGGTGGCCTGGCATCGTTCTGGGGGCAGTGGGGCAAGGCTGACAATTCAGCACGAGGAACTGTAAGAACCTCACACGTGAGGCCCATCTCCCCCCCCCCCCCCCCCCCCGCCCCCCCCCCACCCCGCCCCCGCCGCGCACACCACCACCCCCCCCCGCGGGGCCCCCCCCCCCCCCCCCCCCCCCCGCCCCACAGAGCGTCTCAGAAATTTGGTGAAACAAGCAGCCCCGAGCCTGTTACAGCCGCTGTCGCCTCTAACGCGTTCCCCGGAGCCAGAAGGGAAGGCAAGGCCGTTCTCTGAAAGCCCGCAGAGCTGGGGAGCCCGTGCTCCTGGCTGACACCCCGAGGCAGCCAAGGAGCGCGAGTCACCCCCGCCCCCCCACCCCCACCCCCGCCGTCTCGCAGCAGGTGTCAAAGTGCTTCAGAAAAGGAGTGTCTCACCGGTCCCCAGAGCAGCCCCGGACAGTCCTGCTTCCAGGTCCTGGCTGCAGGACGGGGTGTGTGACGAGGCATGGCCTTAATCAGAGAGAGAATCCAGTTAACAGGCGGCAGGGAAAACGGAGCTCCTGACGACAAGATCATCACCCTCCCGTGGCCGAGAACTATCTTTTTGATGCGGGGCACCCGCAGGGGGAGGCTCCTGCACTCACCCCGAGCCGAGCCGTGCGCCGTCGCACAGGGCGGTCCCAGAGCTGGCGCCCCCCACGGGGCAGGCGGCATCCCCGGGCTGGGCACAGCGCGGCGGGCCAGTGCCCCAAGGAACCCCAGTGCCCTTGGAATGCCCATCCGCCCCGAGGGTCCCCAGAGACCCCCGGGGAGGCACATGCGGGACAGTAACTGCCTCGTCTAGCTGAGGAGAGGCTGTGCCCACGGCGTGGTGCAGGGACGCAGAGAAGGCCCTGTGACAACCTGTAATCAAACCGCCGCTTCTCCTCATCCCCACCCCCAAAATGTCACGGTTTGCAGAGCCCGACTTTCCCTGCAGGGGGCAGAGGAGGCCATCAGGGGCCACAGAGCAGACACGCCTGGTGCATGGGATCGTCCCCAGACTTGAACGGGTAATAGCCCTCACGGGGAGGACAGAAGGGCTGAGTGTGGAATCCTCCAGCACGGGTGGGGGGGCGGGTGCAGAGGAGGGTCTGAGGGAGTCCTGTCTAGTGAGCTGGCAGCTGGACGTGGGAGGGGAGGGCGGCGGGACAGAGGGATGCAGGCCAAGGAGCCCGCAGGGCCAAATCTGCCTTTTCCACCAGGAGGGCCCTTGTAGGCAATGACCTTGGCGGGTTCCTGGTTCTTTCCCGGGATACAGTTCTCCTGGGGCACGGATCCTGTGTATTTGGGGTTCAGCCAGACAAGACCACTGAGTCCAGGCCCCCAGCGGGCCTCTTCCGGGCTCTTTGGGTTCCACTGTAGGAAGTCTACACTCCGATGGCCCTGCAGGCCTAAGTCCCACCCGACCTTACAGGCAGAGACACTGCATCCTCCTCCCTGGAAACGAGCACCAGCTTCAGGGCACACAAGGCCCCCCGGGGGGCTGGCGTGAAGGGCAAGTCCCGGGCTGCTGGGCACCGCGACTGTGACGCCAGGCCCGACAGCCCAGGGAGGGCGCCGCCCCCTCCGAGTCACGTGCGGCGATCGGGACCCAAGCTCCAGGCCACACAGGGAGGGCTGCCAAGGGGGCCCGCGAGGTGCTGCTGGAAACACACCTGGGTGTGCCTGGGGCGGCTCGGCTGGAGGACACCCCGCCAACCCAGCGCTGCCACTGAGGCACAGCCATGCCTTACGTGGCCCTGGGTCCCAGCAGGCCACGAAGCAGGCACCGGCACTGCCCCCAAGTGTGGAGCCCACGCTAGTCCTGGGGAGAGAGCCACCCGCCCGACCTGAGTCCCCACGTGGGCCCCAGAGCTGGTGTGCCACCGGCAGGCTGATGTCAGGGGCTGGCCGCCCCCGGGTGGGCTCTCATCACCCCAAACCTTCCATCCCTCCTCCCCGTACTCCCCAGCCAGAAAGTAGGAAGCCTGGTGGGTGCTCAGCAGGGGCCCCTGACTGTCCACCCCTCCCTAGGGCCCTCGGGCATTAAGGCCACATTCCCAAAGTGGCCCCTGAGCACAGGTCCCAAGGCCTGGCCTTGACTCTCAGCTCACTGAGGCCTGCAGTGTCCAGGGCAGAGCAGGGCACACGCTGAGGACACGGGGGGGCTGGACCAGTCATACCTGCTACACTGGATGAGCAAGAAGTAGGGTCGCTGGTGGAGCGGGCCACACGCCTGGGTCCTGGCACCGCCCATGTGCCCTGGTCAGGGCCCTCCGGGGACTCGAGGCCAGGTGGCAGGGGCTGCGAGGCACCCACGGGGCCTTCGGGGCTCAGGCCTGGCGCAGTGGCACCCTCGGATGCCAGGAGGCTTGAACTATCTGCGGGCTCTGCAAGGCAAGGGACAGTCTTAGCACTGGTGCTGGGCCACCGCAGAGCCACCCAAGACGGGCCCGGTGCCTGCCCGAGGGTGAGTCTCAGCCTCCTGGAGCCCTCCCAGGGGGCCCGAGCCGTCTGCCCTTCAACACCCAGTCTAGACCAACCTGTAATCCTGAGGGCGTGGAAACATGGAGCACGCTTTATGGTGTAGGAGGGTTTGGGTGGACGCCAGATGATCTCCCAAGAATCATTCCAGGGGGCGTATGGGGTGCGGGGCACTTACACTCTTCACACTCCATGAGAGATTAAAAGTCAGAACCCAGCCCCATCTCCCATCCAGGGCAGGCCTTGGGGGGGTTGACGTCCAGGAAGGGGGAGGTCACAGGATGCTCGATGCCCACACAGCACACAGCCCACGCAGAGAAGGGTGGGGCTCAGAGGGGCGGTAGGGCAGCCTAGCCGGGGCCTCCTGGGCCCGAGAACCTGCCTGCCACACACAGAGGGTATGGCCCAGGGCCTGGAGTGCAAGCCTTGCCCTGGTCAGGCAGGGGCGGGAGCCCGCCCGGGAGGCCTGCCTGGTTCTCCAAGCGTGGGCCAGGCCGGCAGCATCAGCACTGCCCGGGGAATGTGTAGGCGTTCAGACCCACTGCACCAGAAACTCGGGGGTGGGAACGAGCCCCCAGGGGATTCTGCTCCCCCCCCCCCCCCCCCACCAAGTGTACGATCCACTGCTCTATCCCTGTGATGCTGGTCAGGTCGGGCTCCAGCCCCTCACCACTCCAAGGCTGGCCCCCTGGGGGGACGGGATCGGAATCTGTCTTAACAAGTTCGCAGGGGATCTGTGTGCACAGTATTAAGGCTCAAGAACCAGTGCTCCCTCCGCTCTTTTATCCCATCACCAGACAAGGTCAGAGCTGCCTTCCATGAGGCTCCTCACCCATCAGGGGCAGATTTTTGAAGCGAAAGGCTCACCCTTTGTAAGAACCACAGCAGCCTGAACAACTCCGGGTGGGAAGCTTTGGGGTCTGTCCCTTCCATCCCTTTCCGTGGATCCTGTGGGAGGCCCCTCTGCTTCCCTCGTATCTGTGCGCTTGCCCTACACCGAGGGCTTTACCGGTGACCTCCCACTTAATCCTCTCGGCTCTCCCAGGCTACCACTCAGGAAACACGGCTGAGAGGCCTCAGGGGAAGAGGAGCTCGAGGCCACGGAGTGGTGGAGCCAGGTGGAAGCAGCCCACTTCTAGAGCACTCCGGCTTCAGCAGCCCTCCACTATCACCCCTGCCCTCTCCACAGACACCGTGAGACAATTAGCAGTCCATCTGGATGAACCGAACCTCACGAATCACAGCAAAAAAAAAAAAAAAAAAAAAATTCAGGATGATTGATCTTTTTTTTTCTTTTTTTTTTTTTAGAGAGCGGGGAGGTAGGGGGAGATAGGGGGAGGTAGGGAGAGGAGGAGAGGGAGAGGGAGAGAGAGAATCCTAAGCAGGCTCCACACTCAGTGCACAGCCCAACTCGGGGCTCGATCTCCCAGCCCTGAGATCATGACCTGAGCTGAAATCAAGAGTCCCAGGAGCCCCAATCCTTTTCTTTTTTAAGATACTGGAAGAATAGGCGTAGAAAATATAGGAGAATAAATCTACAACTTTGGAGTGAAGAAAGACTTTGTAAACATGATAAGACACCAGAGAGGAAAAGCTTGATAAATCTGACAATAAGAAAAATCGTAAAAAACAAAAACAAACAAAAAAACACAAATTGTAAAAATTGTATGGCAAAGGCATTATTAACAGGGAGGAAGCCGAGCACAAACTGGGAAGGCGTCCCTGCAGTGAACAGAAAAGGGAGAAAATGTCTCTATTTAACAAATATTTTCTTATAAATTCACACACACAAAAAAAAACACCCCACAAAACACTGCAAAAATGTGGGCCCCAAACTGACCTACAAGTAGGTAATAAACGTGTAAAAAGGTGCTCACACTCTATCGTGTGTGTATCGTTCACCTGCAGGGGTGATAAAGATCATCAGGAACAATGGTGTCTTGGGGTGTCATAAACACCGTTGGTGGGTACGGACACCAGCAATAAAACCCTTCCAGAACGCCATGTGGCCAACACGCCAAAACCTAAGATACCCATTTCCTTGGACTCTGCAATTTCACCCATAGGAATTGATTCTAAGGGAACGATTGGGCAAGCACTCAAAGCTGAATGCATCCATGTAGAAAAGAAACACTTCCCTGCATCCTTAGAAAACCTCAAACCAGCAAGTGGAATTATTAACTGTATCAAAATCACACAGCGGCATATTAAAATTATTCTGAATCCTATTCATCCCTGCTGATTCCTCTTGATCTCCGTTTTCTCTCTTTTTTACAGCTTTATTGCTGTATAACTGATACACAAAACCCCGCACATTTTTAATATGTACCATTTGATGAGATTGGACATAAGCATATATCCTTGATCCCAATTTGCTTAATGTCAGTGATAATCCAATGGCTGAGTTCCTCAGGGAAACAGAGTCACAGAGAGAGAAATGTGACTTAGTTCCAAATAGCTATCATTAACGGAAACTTATATAATTAGGGTAACACAACAGGGAAAGCTCATAGGCCAAGACATTCTTGTACCCCCTCACCGGCTTTTGTTGTCTGTTTACACAGCACTGATCATCCTAGTGGACTTCCAGCTTTTCACCTAACGATCACAAGCATTTTTCCTAATCAATGTAAAATGACATATTTAGCATATGTATCATATTTTCCTTGACTCTTATCAATGGACATCATTGTCCCTGTAAGTTTTTGCTCTTATGAAAAATGCAAGTTATCTTTATGCCTACGGTTTTTTCTTTTCTTTTTTTTTTTTTGCATTACCCCCCTAGGGCGGTTCCAGAAGTATGATCACCACATCTAACGGCATAAACATTTTTTATGGCTCTTTATCAAGATGCTTTGCCAAAGGGGTGGGTTGATTTACAAGCCGCCAGTCAGGGCTGGGTGTAGCGCCTTCCCTCTGGCCTTGCCAGCCTCCATGTCCTCATTACTATTTTATTTCAGTAACTGAAAAACAATACCAGCATCTATCCCCTTCCGGGCACCCCCCTCCCAATTCTAGAGCTCATACATGAGTCTGACAAGGTTGCAGGATACCAGATCACCCCGTACCACCGTCGGTCACGCATACTAACGAGTGTGCAGAAACCCAAAGTAAAAACAACGCCACTTAGAGCTGCTTCCCAAAGAAAACGAAGCTCCCAAGTATACACCTAACAAAACGTGTTCAGGATCTGTATTCTGAAAATGACAAAATGCTGATGAAAGAAGTCAAAGAAGATCCAAATCCACGGGGAGACAGACCCTCTGCAGGCTTAATGCCATTCCTGCTAAATTTCCAGCTCGAGTATTTGTGGGCACAGACAAGTGGGTTCTAAAAGGGATATGGAAACACACAGGCCATAGATGACCTAGAACAATCCTGATGAAGAGGAGCAGAAGGGAGGTGTGGCTTGCTGATGGGAAGGCTTAGCGCCGAGCGACCGGTCATCAGCGCAGAGGGACTGACACGCAGACGAATGCCATGGAATACAGGGCCCAAAACTACCCCCAGGCCATTATGCCCAGCTGACTTTTGTCAAAGGTACACAAGCAACAAACAATCTGGAGCAGTTGGATATGCATAGACCAAAAAAATGACAGGGACCTCAACCTCACCCCATCCAGAAATTACCTCATGGGAGCCATCTTTTCTAAAGTGAAACCTGCTTGGGCTGCTGTCCCATGAGTGTGTCTGTCCGTTCCTCTCCATATAATCCTGCCCACTTCCAGCCTGGCCCCTCTACCCAGAGTCGGTGCTGGAAGCAGCCCTGAGCTTCCCAGTCGAGCCCAGTTAATTGCCTGGATCCTGGGCAGTGAGGAAGGCCCCTCCCGCCTGCAAAAATTCCTGACTCCCCTGTCCATCTCTACCTGCCCTGGGCTCTGGGAGCCACCAGGCTGCTTGGCCTTGCCGACCATGCTTTCCTCCAGAACGTGCGTTTTTGGGAGTGATGTGGCTGGAATGGGGAAAGGGGGCCCCATCGGCGCAAAGTCTATCATGCACTGGGTGGGTGTGGTCACCTGTGGTGGGGGACCGAGACACGCTGTGCCCTGCAGCAGTCTCTGGGAAGGCCACAGGATACCACAGCTTTTGATGGCTGCTAGGAGCCACCAAGTGAAGGACAAAGTCACTTCCAAATCGTAGAATGGCAGAGCCCAGACTCCTACAACCCAGAGGCGTCCTCGTAGGATGGCCCCTTCTTATTTCTTAGATGTTAACTAGAGTTGGGGTTGAGCCCTGGGACTGTAATGGTGGTCCTTTCTGGGACCCTTAGTTATCTCACGAGTTAGCTGACTTCCATCTCTGAATAAGCCCACCCACGTGAGTCCACCCAAGGACCCAGCCCCTACCCATTTGCTCCCTCTGTGACTAGGGGTTGTCCGCTTTCCTGACACCTCAGATGACCTCCCCACTTCTGGCTTCGTACAGCGGCTCCCACCTCACATCTGAGAGGAGACCTTCTACATTTTTCCTTCAATGTCCACCAGGATACAACTTCCAGCATCCTTCCCCCGGCCTCTCCCCCCAAAGCCAGTGGGCACAGGGGCCCGGCCTGGCTCCCTCCTGAGGCAGAAGCCCAGTGGACATGAACCTGCTACAGTTTTAGCTCCAGAAAGGGTCCATCCCAGATCGAGTCAAGCATGTCTTCAAACCCATACCCCTCAAGTGGAGAAGAAAGGGCGCTGGGGGAGAGGGGGCAAGCCCCCCCGAGAGAAAGCATGAGGCCCCCCAGGTGTACTGACTTACTTGTTACTGCATGCCCCTAAGGGAGGAACTCTGGAGAACGTCTATGGTACTGAACAGCAAAGGCTATAGCAAATTCCATCCCCTTAAAGAGCAAGCAATGGAGGGAGGGCAAGGAGCAGGGAGGAGGAGAGAAGGAAATAGGAGAGGAAAGGGGACATGCTTTGGAAAATACAGACTTATTTCAAATGCCGAAAGGGGTAAGATTACCTTGTGTGCCGAAGCCAGCCGTGGCATCTGGATCCCTGGGGCTGGACTCGGTCGCCTGCTGATCCACACTCGTAAGCTACGGCAAGAAACGAGCATCGGATGGGTCATCTGTAGTTTGGAGGGGACATCACAACAGGCTCCAGAAATCAAGGCTCATGTCAGAGCTCATCTTCTAGGAAGACATGTATGTACATTTCTGCGTTTCTCCTCTAAATTTATGGGGTCAGGCTGTGAGGATGCCAAGGCCAAAGGATCACTGCCAAGGCCTAAGCCCGTCTCTCTGACCTTCTGAAAGCAGAGTGCCCAGCACTCCCCAAGAGCCCACCAGGGCCAGGAGCCAGCGACCCCGAACCCACTCACCTTCCACTTCCGGGGGCACTGCCGGGGATTAACAAAGGCCACACAGACTCCTCCAGAGTCACTGTAGGAGGTAGGACAGCCTCTGGCCTCGCTTCCAACCCCCTCCTCCCAACTGCTCTCTTCCCTGTTTCCACAGCAGGAAGAATAAAGCCACACGGAACAGACAGTCATGAGACCTGTAATGCTTTGGGCCCGCACAGCTTGCACACAGGGTGGACGTTTAAGAAACAATCTTGGCCTCCGTGAGCTCCCAGACTCCCCCAGAGCTTGCATTTGCTCCTCTTCCCTTTTGCCTTCTGCAGATGGAAGCAAGAGGTTGCTCCCAACGCTGACCTCCCTGCCTGAGCTCCGGCTCAGGGTCCATGTCCACTCGGGCCATGTGCTCGGTTGAACGTGGGCCCCATGACTCCGGGTGCACTGTCCCGTCCTGGTGCAGGGGGTAGCCATGACCACTGCATCGTGTTTGGAAGTCAGCATGCTCTTGCAGATTTCTTCTTGAATGGATCATTCTGCCCAGAGAGGCCTTTGGGAACATGGGGGGGGGGGGGTGGTAACACCAGACCTCCTCTGCTGGGCGGGGATGGGGTGCCTCTGCTCTCCTGCCCTGTCTCCCCCTCCCATCCTCTGCTCGCACACTCGGTTCCACCCCGGGTGACCACATCTGCTCCATTGCTCCTTTTAGGGGACAATGGCCCCACATGGGGTTCATGAATGTCATGAACACCGTACATGTGTGCCCCTGTGCTGACTCAAAAAACGATTTTTGAGTCCTTGTGTCATTTCAGAATTGCTTTGGGGACCTGCTTGCAAATAATGAGCTCTGGGGGAGGGCCGGGAAGGTGAGGCGGGCCCCTGCAGCTCAGTTCGATTCCAGCTCAGGTAATTCCATCCCTGCCTCCCTTGTCTCCCGTCACCTCACTCGGAGAGCTGATAGTCTTCTCCTCTTTCCACCAGGCTGGAGCCGTGGCAGGTTCTGGGCTGTAGCCCTCCCACCAACACACAGCGGGGGAAAGCATGCCCTCGGCGGGGACCCGCGACACGGTCTGGGGGCAAGAACGGCACCTGCGGCGAAGACCCAGAGCCGCCTAACCGTTCCCTTTGATCCCACTTATGTGTAATACTGCACACGCTATGTGCCTTCCTCAGTGCACCTGTTCCACTGCGGAGGGAACCGGGGGAGGGAGAGTCCCATGGCCACCAACGCTCACCTGCTTTTTCACTGAAATCGCTATCTGCCTACAACTGATGCTGGAAATCTGTCGAGAATATTCTGCTAAATCACACAAAAAAGAACAATGCCCTCAAGGTTCATTCCCTTCCAACACTCTTCCTGACCCTTTAAACATTTATTTATTTATTTATTTATTTTTTATTTTGCAGGCATGGGTGGCCACTTGGACACTCGAGGCCTGAAGACAAGCTCCTGGTAATAAAGAAATATAAATAAAACAAGAGAAATAAAAGGCACAGTGGGACAAGGTCAGGAGGAAATTGGATTCATTTCGTATTTTGCAGTGGTGACATTGGCTTCCCCCTGGCTCCTGGTCAAATCTGGGTTTGAGAAGAGACAGCCTCCTGGCAGCACATCCATCACATCTCGTAAGCGGGGTGGCAAGGGTTTAATTTGAATTTGGCCTTCCCTGATGGCCAAGGCCACCCTGCCACCCGAAAGCCGGGGAGGGAATAGCTGTGAGGTTCGCACGGCATTTTTGATTCCATATAAAGGCAGCGGAGAAGAGGGGAGAAGACATGTATTTGTGGCACAGAATCTAAGTTGAAATTTGAGTTTAGCAATGAAGGCTTGTAACAGCTCTTGCAGGAGAGGGCTGCTGAGAGGTGAGGCTGTGCATACGGTTTCGCGTGGGACATCCAGAGGCTGCATTTACTTAGTCCCAGACATGCTCTATTGACCAGGTGTTGTAATTAAAAAGTCCGTTGGGGGGCGCCTGGGTGGCTCAGTTGGTTAAGCGTCTGGCTCTTGATTTCGGCTCAGGTCGGGATCTCAGGGTTGTGAGATGGAGCTCCGCTTTGGGCACACTGGGCATGGTGCCTGCTTGAGATTCTCTCTCTCCTTCTCCCTCTCCCACTCCCCTGCTCGCATGCATGCACGCGCATGCTCTCTCTCAAAAAAATAAAAATAAAAAAAGTCCAGCTGGCATTGGGCAAATAATTTCCTCGTCTCCCTTTCTCTTAGGAAGCTCTGTGGCTAAGACACCCATGAAAATTCTGCCCTATTTCTGCAGTAAATTTCCCACTCCTGGGTTGGGTCAACCAGCGAGTATCAGATTTATATCAGATTGTCTTTGGGGGTAATTGTCTGCAATCCCAGATAATGTGAATTAAGATTTTAGGCTAATGCCCCAAGGCAATCTTTGAAGTGGCTTTGCTTTCCAGATTTTTAAATGTAAAGGTGATTTCATTTGAAACTATAAATTTTAACCTTGAGGACTTACGGTTGGCTGCACTTCTGCCATGTCCCCTGCCTTTCTCACAATTTCTAGTCTCCTACCTCAGGCTTCCCGCCAGACAGCCACCAAATTAAAATTCCTGAGGTACCGCTGGATCATGTCAACTCCAAATGCCAAACTCTTCAAAGGCACTGCTGTAGTCCGACATCCAAGGTCATAAAATCTGTATCCAAATTATTTCCGTGAATTTCCTTCATTACCTTCAGCTCCCCAACCAGGCTCCACGCTGTCCCACCACCGCGTCTTTGCCCAGGCTGTCCCTTGATGAACTTCCCCGTTGTTCACATGCCCTCCCACTCAAACTGCCAAGGTTGGCTCTTCCCCTGGAGCCCCAGAGAAGTTTCTTTGAGTCTGTCCTGTCACCATGCCAGACTGTTAGTTCCTCGAGGAGGTGACTCTGCTCAGCTCATGGTTCCGTATCCCACAGAACACGGCACAGTCTTCTGTGGTCCCTGGAACGTAAGCCTGTCATCCCCACAGGAAGATCACACTGGCAAATTCCCAGGAACTTTCTTGCTATAGAAAGGAATGCACCCCTTTCGATCCTGCCCTCCAGTTATGGTCTTGAGCCATGGGAAAGAGAAGGACGTCGCAAACGAAGTCTCCAATCCGGGAGAGTGAATGGGTCAAAGTGAATGTGCTCGGTCAAGGGGTGCTTTTTCTTCCTGCATTAAAAATCTCCCGCAGATGAGCGGCCTCCTGCCCCTGGGCCCACACAACGCATGCTCTGCTTTCCCATCAGTCTGTCTTCCTCTCTTTATCCAGGCAAGTCCTGATAGGCAATTTACATGCCTTTTGTCCACAAGGTGAAGTAATTAACCTCCCCCTCCCCCTGGGAGGAAGGATGGTGCTGTAAAGGGGGGCAGCTCCTTGCCATCTGCAGGTGGGAAGGCTGCCCCAGGGGGAGGGGGCAGCTGGCCGGTGCAGCCTTCCCTCTGTGGACGGGAATGGGTTTCATTGACTTCCAGACTCCCAGAGGTGTCTGTGGGATTGAAAAGCGCTGCCAGACGACCGGGTCAAAGAGAATGGGCCCAGCAAGGCACCAGGCCTCCCCTCCAGGGGAGAATGGAGACAGCCCCTTCATCACCAGCTTATCCCCCTCCCAGTGGGGCCGGCCCAGAGAAAGGCCAGGTGGACCCACACTTCTTCCGCAGATCATGTTTGTCGAGGCCCTCGCAAGCCGGCCGTTTTCTGGGCCAACGCAATATGAGACGGGCTTTCTCAGCACATTTCAGGTGGGCTGGGCTAAGCTATGATGGTCGGTAGGTTAGGGGTGTTAAGGATATTTTCAAATTATGAGGGGTTTCTCAGGTTTAACCCCATCATAAATCGAGGAAGATCTGTATTCCATGCTCCAGAAGAAAAGAGTTAAGCCAGCGATAAAACACTCATCAGTATCCTGGTGTGTGAGTGTGGGGTGGTGCATCCCATGTCACACCCAAATCCAGAGGCCCCTTTCCAGCATCCAGGGTCCTTGATAGGCTGGAGGGGGGCGTTCCCCATTCCCATCATCAGGACTGCTGTTGGGGGTTCTCGCCATCAGGATTGAGAAGCAAAGGGCTCTGAGAAGTCCTGCGGCTCTCCACAGGGTGGTGGACCCAGAATCACGCATCTTCCCAGGGCATTCTCCCTTCTGGAAATGGGAGTGACGGCTCACCAAGAGAGGACAGAGAGGCAGGCCAGAGTTGGTCCCCAGCATGGAGCTGAATTCCTGTGATGGCAATTAGCAGCAGGTGGAGGAGGGGTGACAGCAGAACTCTTTCTTTTCCCCAAGGTAGCCGTGGAGAATCACACACCTCTGGGCTTGCTGGAGTCTCCAGGCCCATGTACTGCCCTGCCTCGTGCCCCTGCTGGTTACAGGGCAGAGCTGACCATCTGAGGCTGGGTCAGCCTCCCCCTCCTGCCTCCTATGGACTTCTGTCCCCGACCCTGGCTCAGCTGCTCCCCACCCCCCGGGCCCTTCCACAGCTCCTTGGTAACCCTCACACCCCAGGCCCACAGTTCTACTAACTACCGCCTATCTTCTCTCCTCTTGGCCAAGTGTCTCACAAGAGTGATCTACTCCAGTGCCCAGTGTGTCCCCGGACCAGCAGCCCAGCAACAGCGGGAGCTGGGGCTTAGGTAGGGATGCAAATTCTCAGCAGGATCCCCCTCCCCAACTACTGACTCAGAAACTCTGGGGGGGGGGGCGCGGCTCAGCCATCTGTATCTGATCAACAAGCCCGGGATGCCCACCGGAGTCCAAAAACTGCTCACTCACACCCCTCATGTCCCATCCCCTCCTCTGGCCCATGCCGGCACCTACCCCATTGCCCCCTTGTAGCCACTCCTGCCAAGGTCAGCAGCAGTCTCTGGATGATGAGCCAGGGGGACCAGGGTCAGCCCCTCACAGCCTCTGGGCAGCGCTGGACCTATCTCTTCCCTCCCGAACCACTGTGTCTGTGAGTCCAGGCCCCCTAGGAGCCCCTTTGTGCTCTGCTCTGCAGCCTGTCCAGTTCCTCTAGCACCCCGAAGTATTGCCTCCTACCCCCTCCCAGTTCCCCAGAATTTGGTGACCACGACTGCGGCTAACCTGGATCTCTCCAAGGCCCCAAGCTATAGAAGCTGCGGATGTTCTGATGACCCTAGATTCCAATGAGCCAAGCAGGTCACCCTCTACCCATGTCATACTCCTTACAGACTCACCCTGAGCGGCTTTCTGTTTGAGGGTGTGCATGCTGCGCTGTGCCTTCTGAGCCCTGCTACTGCCACCCACTCAGCCTGAGCCCTCAGCTCACAGAGGCTCCTTGGACACCCCCAAATATGGACTGGATGCGTCTGCCCAGTACCCTCCAGCAGGGCACAGGGCTCCCCTCAGAGTACTTATGATTCCCTTCACAGTTTCCATTCATAATACTGATTTGAGTGATTTTTATCATAAAGAGGAAAAGAAATCACTTCAGAAAGGCAGAATTCTCCACTCCGCTTTTTAGAAAATTCAAGAGTAATTCAATTATTTTAAGTTTAGAAATAAGATTTCAGTCACGCTTTGCCTCTCCACTAATGAATCCCGCCCCCATGCCAACCCCAGGCAGCTCCCACATGTCTGCTTCTACTGTGGACAGAAAAAGGGCCAAGAGTCCTTGGTCGAGTCCATCTGCTGTCTGCAGCCTGATAAGCTGGTCCAGGACGTTTCAGGGCAAGAGTAGGCGGAGAAGAAGGCCCAGAGGTTCAGGTGGCCAGCACCAGGGTGGGCTGGGGCGGGCCTGAGCAGTCCCACCCAGGTGACCCTCAAGGAGAATCCTTCTTGTAAAAAACGTGTGGCCAACGTCCCACTAGGCACAGAGGTAGGCACCTCTTGCCTTTTCTTCCTGTCCCACAACCATCCGGCCTGCAGAATGTGATCTCCCTTGTGGATGGGATTGTCTCCAGAGGCTTGTGGAAGCTGAGTCTGAAGAGCCATTGTTCAAAACCACTTCTCCACCCACAGAGGTCCCTTAGGGCCAGGAGCTCCTCGGTGGGTGGCCAGGAAAAGGACAGGCACAGCCTCCTGGCCTTCTCACCACATGGACCCGAGATCTCAAAGGGGCAGCGAGGACATCAGAAGGTCTGGGCCAGGTCTGAGGCCTGCACCCCTTCCTAGCAGGTGACTTGGGACGCCTATCCGAAGGTTCCATGCTGCTGAGAAGCCCAAAGGGATGTGGGTCCAGATGGGCTCGGGAGAGCACAGCGGTGCCCTTTGGATGCTCCTGGTCCTGGTTTTGCAGACTCTCCTCTGCCTAGGGCTCAGCACCCAGAACTGGCTGCAGCCCTCATTCCTGGCAGGAATTTTTAGCTCCCCTGCATGTGCCCCTTCTCTGCTTGACTGCTGTGCTCCCCACATGTGCCCCCAGCCCTGCGGCCTCACCTCAACCTGTCCTGCACTCGGGTGCTGCGTGAACTTTTGAGTGTTCACACCTCTCTGCCCTGGCTTGTGGCCTTTGATATTCAGGAGTGACAACTGTGATGTTGACAACGAAGATGACAATACCATAAAAAGGGCAACTGACGTTTGCTGAATCAGAACCTACTCTGTGTCAGGTACTGTGCTGGGTCCATTCCACACATCCCATTCCATCCTGTGTGTTGGTACTATTATGATCCCCATTTTACAGATGAGGAAACCAAGAATTCACCAACGTATCCCCAGTGCGTGCCCACTGTGGGTCAGGCACCCCGAGGCTGTGGGAGTGCCTGGCTCACCTGGCTCAGAGGAAGCCGGCTACACCCACCTGGTGGCTCAGGCACTTCCCTGGCCTATGGCTGCCCAGCCTCATGCAGGACCAGGGATCCAGGACTGCTCTCTCACCTCCCCAGTAGACAATGACAGAGGCATGTCGCTGAAGCAGGCCAGAGTCCCCCCAGTACTCGGTTCACAGCCTGAGCTCTATCCTTGAGGGTCTCTGCTCATGGCTTTGAACCTGTACCAGCTCCTTCTGCACTGTGTCCCCAGACACACCTGCTAGCCATCAGCTCAGGTGCATCTGAGAGAAACCAAGGGAGAGAAGCACAAATATTGGGACTGGCATCCTAGGGCCTGGGGTGGGATCTCTGCAGGTTCTACTCTCTGAGCCTGCTGCCTCCTCTCCACAAGACCAGAGAAAGAAATACAAATGCAAGGAGTGTGCCTAAGTACAGGAAACTGGCTTGTCTGGCGCCCGGGTCTCACCTGGCTGGTAGTGGTTGGGCCCACCACGGCCTCGTAGGGCGGGGGGAGTTCGGCAGGGTAGAGCAGGCCAGGACTGTTGATGGCAACATCATACAAAGTGCTGAATGGAGAGGGAGCAAAGTCCAAGTGGAGGCCCCTGAAAAGGCAGAACCATCGCATTGTCACTCCTGGGGTGGGGAAGGGGAGAATGAACTGCTGACCTTTCTCTTAAAGGCGATCAGAACGTCATTTGTCAGGGTTTCCCCTGGTCAAATACTCATTGTGTTTGTGAAATAAAAGGCTCATTCGCTAGGCAGTTTTACCTTTTTTTGTTTTTTGTTTTTTTTCTGGAGAGATGTCGACATTTTCACTAAACTCTATGGCCCTGTCCATTAAAATTAAAATAATCATAGAGCCGATTAAATCTTTAATTAAATTTTACAGGTCATGTTAATGACCATAACTCAGTGGCAGTTTTGCGTTTCATGAGAACATAATGGAGCCACTCTTGTGGTTTGCTTTTGTTGTTGCACGGCGGCAATACCAAGAGAAATGTTTTTTCTCTAAGCCAATGTTCTCTTTTCACTGTTCACGCTCTGCTCTCTAATCAAACATGCTCTCATGTGTTCGCTCTCCTCCGCTCAGCTGCCCCACTGAAAACGAGCGTGGCCATTGCAAGTTCCACCTCCCCCACTGCTCCTATCTTCCTGGTGTCCATGCCAGTCACTGCCACCATCACCAGAAAAGACCCACCTGTGGGCCTCAGCTGTGGGCGTGCAGGTGTACTCTGGTGGGTAATAGGGTGGAGGTGGGAGTGGGGGGATGAATTCATCGAAATCCAGGGTCTGGTGGAGCACGGTGCCATGGGGGGTCACGCAGGCTGGGCTCGCAGAATGCGCCCTTTGTGGAAGGAACTGGAAAACAGAGAGATTCAGAGTTATTTGGGACATCTTGTGTGGCTTGTGTCTAATTAAGCTAATTACACATAAGCTTTAATGATCCATTTGGAACTTATGTAATTTAAACTGTCGGACTGTGACAGCAAAACACACACTTCAAGATGATGGCTCCATGAGGAATGCCTTGCCCCCAAAGCTTCTTTGTTAGGCTTTGTTTCTCACACTGCTACGCAGAATGCCTCCATCCTAAGGAGAAATAAAGTCTGGGAAGTCTTTAGTTCTATCCCCACCCCTAAATCTTTCTCTTCAGATTATACTACTCAAAGCCTGTGGGTCAAAAGGGTGCCTGATGTCCATGACTTAAGACTGCACTTCTGGAAGTATGTTCATGAGAAAACACCAGACCCTCAAGATGTTCCTCTCTACCCCCTCCCAAATTCCTACAGGGAAATAAATTTGGGAAATGCTACCTATTGTACTCCCTTCTTGGAGCCCTGTAATGCATGTTTGTGTGTTAAAATTCCTGAGAAGGTCTGCACCAAAAAAAAAAAATGTTTAATCCGTTAATGGAACATTTCTCATATATTTCATTATAGGTCCCTTTGGACAAATAGTATCTATACTTCTCAGTCCTAGGAAATTCATAAACTTTGTAAAACACTGCTCTGAGGGAAAAGAATCATGAGCTCCAGAACATTCTGTGGGGCAACCTTAAAACCAAGATGCTGCCTGAGCAAACTGAGGTAAAATCGTTTAAACAAAAAGAACTCTGCTTCTGCCTAGCTTTCCATTTCTGCCCATAGGAAGCACTGGCCAATAACTTCCCATCCTCTGGTCACTGCTCCCCAGAGGTTACCTGTGGCATGGAGATGTCTGAGCCATTGCTCCAGTTCCAATCAACACCTCACTGTGAGTGCCTGCAGGTGCAAGAAGAGTATGCTACTCGAATGCTATGCTCTGGGATGCCCCACCGCATGAAGGGTGAGACAATCAACTATATACGGCAAAGCAAGGACAGTTCCACTAGTAAACAATCTCTCCAAGTACTGTGTGGGGACCTGGAGTCTACAAAGGGTTAATGAAGATGACATGTGAATGGGTCTGAAGATTGGTAGGTAGGCTTGCAAGAAGGTGCTCCAGGCTCAAGAAGAACAGGTGAGCTAGTGAAAGATGTGTTTAAGAAAAGCCAATTTATATAATACTCTAGAAGTTAATTCTTAATTCTGGAGGCACTGGGGAGCTAGTGAGGGTGCTAGAGCTGGGAAGCAGTGCTATTAAAGATGTGTGGTAGGACGTACCTTCTGGCAGCTGTGCTTAGGGTAGTCTGGACTTGATAAGAGGCTGGGATGGTAGGACATTTTTGCATGAGTAAGGGTGAGGGTCATGATTCTGAATATGGTCAAATGCCATGAAATCAGCATGCTCTAGACTCACAGAGAAAGAATAGTGACCATGTCTACACATGTAACACATCAGACTGAAATTGTCTCATGTGGGTTTTCTTAACACACAGAGCACGTTCCTTGCCTTTCCAGTAGGTCTGAGCCATGGCTTTGTTTAATTGTCTGAAATAGAGGTGAGTCAGTGGCTATGAGGAGGTCGAATGTGTGTCTGTCGTCCTCTGCCTTAGAAAGCTGTCAGCCCCGATGCGTATTGCACAAAGCTAAGCAGTTAGGACAAGGCCAGATGTCCTTGAGGTCTAATAGGGACATATTTTGAATGAGTCTCTATCGGAAATTAGAAAAATCAATAACACACTCAAGCATGAAATGCAAAAGTCAAAATGCTTTCCTAGTAAATGTACAATCCCGCCAGGAACGGGAACAACAAGCATTTTCAACGAGAGAGGCGAGGCACTCCAGATGATCCTATTAGCAGGTTTAAATGCATAGATGCTGCCATACACCAGAGGTTTTTAAAAAGCTAAATGACAGCTTTAACCACTTCTGCTCTAAATGCCAGATCACCTTTCCAGTGGTGTGTTGGCTCCATCTTTAGGGAAGCAAGTCAGACTCAACTTGTTGCAAACTGAGCTTTATACCTAGGTTCCTCAGCCTTCCCAGGCAGAAGCCTGCAAGTGACACTTGACATACACCCTCCTCCCCCAGTGAGGTGGGGTCTGTCTCCAAGCCCAAGGTCACCTGCTTGGGACTCTGTTCTGAGATGCTAGGGCTGGAAGTCTGCAAACCTTGTTTCCCAGACTCCCTTGTCGGTTGGCTTCCTATTGGGCTCTGCCAACAGGGGGCGCTAGAGGGAGTCTGGAAGAAGAGAGCTACCATTCTGCTCCTTCCCCGCTCCTACTCTTGTGTTCCACCCTAAGGGGTGGAAGCTGCCTCCATGGTTGCTTATCTCTGTGTCTGTTCTCTCTTCCCAGATCCCCACTTCCCTTTCACCTGGCAACCTCCTAGTCATCCTTCAGGACCGGCAGGAATGCCTCTTTGCCAGCCCACACCCTGCCACGCTGCCTGCTCTCACGTCTGCAAATTAGTGGCCAGGCGCAAAGCCTGGGCCTGCATTGGGGTGTGGTGGGTAGAAAACCGGCTCTGAATTGTCACTTCTTCCCCAGGTGGACCTCCTTGCTCTGGGCCAGTTTAGTTACGACCGTAATTCATGATGAACTATGAATGCAGGCAGGAAAACTTGCTTGTTCTATGAGAACCAAGTTGAATGCTTTGGAAAGACCTGACAAGGGAGAGCAGCTGAGCAGAAAGTTCTGCCAAGCCACGTCCTGGCAAGGCAGCTGTAAGGGAGTGGAGATGAGTCATAAAACATCCAGGGGAGCTCTGCATTCTGCTTGCTTTGCATGTCTCACTCCAATTTAAAGGAACTGAATCTGGAAACTACAGATGGTGCGATTTTCAATGAAGTTTATACAAGAAATACAACTCGGTACACTAATACGTAGACCCCCAGTCGAACAGAAGGTCTTGGCCCCAAATCAAAACCCTGGTGGACAAATGTTCATTTGCATATTTAAAGTCACAATGTTTGCAGCATATACATTTCACTGTTAGGACTGTCTGTTGTAACTAGCTTTTTAAGATTAATCAGGGGGCTGCCTGGGTGGCTCAGTCAGTTAAGCATCCATTTTCAATTTTGGCTCAGGTAAAGATCTCAAGGTTGTGAGATCCAGCCCTGCGTCAGGCTCCACGCTCAGCGTGGGTCTGCTTAAGACTCTAAAAATAAATAAATAAAATCTAAAAAAAAAGAAAAAAAAATCAGACACCCTTCAGTCCTAGTCTGATAGATAAGTAGCACCTACCACCCAGAGCTATTTCTGGTAAACCCAGACCTCAAGGAAGGTCACTGTGGGTCCAAGGAGGGACCAGCCTCTGTGAGGCGCTGGTGGGAACTGGGGTGAGCTGGAGAGGTGAAGATACTGGTGAACTTGAGTGATTCTGGGAATTCCGGGGTGGCGGGTGTTACAACCATCCCTGACCGTGGCACCCCTTGCTAGCTCCATGGATGAGCCCACTGTTAGCACATCTGTGAAAGGCTCGGCACTCCGTCTGCACTTTCTGAAGGTGTTCTACTTTACAGGGCACACGACTGGTGTTGAGAACATAAATGACAATAAAAGATGAAGTTCACAAGCAAGTGCCTAATGGAGACACATGTAATAGCAGATGATGTCCCTTAGGCTAAAGTGGCTGGCAATAAAGTTCATGGGAAGGAAAAGAGCTGAATGGAGAAATGGGGAAGATGAGATTATGCTCAAGAAATAAAACTAAAAATGTGAGATCAGAGATACTTTGGAGGTAAAAGCTTTCTCCATTAAACTGTATCAATAAACTGAATTTTATCATCAGTTGCCTTTTGCCACTATTTCCAAAACATATTAGAGTACTCCAGCTGTATAAATTCTGATGCTAGGCATAAAGCTTTGCATCTCATGTATACATGCATTCGTGATATGAGTTCCAAAAATGGTTAATTATCCCAAGATGCCAATCCCCAGAAGGAAGGAAGGAATTGTGGGTTCCCTCCATGCCAGGCTAAGGCCCTTGCTGTGAGTCAGTCCGTGGTCTAGGGTGCCCCGTGGTCTTTGGTGCATAAATGACACCAAGAGAATTATCTTGCTTCCCGTTTCTGTGTTTTTGGAGCAGAGCTGGAACTTAAAGGTACTTGTGAAACGATGTGTGTGCAGACACCTCCTAAATTTTTAAAAATTTGTATCCCAATCCCTTATGATTGTCTCACCCACACTGAAATTGAGAGCAATATATCTAGGCACCCTCTTTCACTGAATCTTTCCAAAGCATTCATTTTTTTTATAATAGAAACAATGATCTTTTTTGCACTCATATTTCACTGGCTTCTGTAACAGTACAATATGCACTTACAAGGCAAATACCACTGGCCTAAGACTGTTTGGGGGACAGCTACAACTGTCCCTTAGGCAGCTTGTGACCCAACTGCTGGGAGCAGAGATGGCATGTGGGTGAACCACAGAGGTGGCTATGCTGTGGAGAGCAGGCAGCGCATCTTACGGGTGGGATGGAGGACCGTGGCTCTCTAGCCAGTGGGTTCAGCACAGGGGGACTAAGAGAGCTATAACTGTATGTGCAAGGAGCCTTACGTAGCGCCGTCTGCACGGGCCTAACAAAACCAAAATCAAAACCAAGAACGACTCAAGCATCCATACAGAGAAATGGCTGATGGACGTTACATTCACAGTATGGATCAGTGTAGACATGAGACATTTCTGTGTATATTGACCTAGAGGAATGTCCATGATCGTTGCAGGTTATAAAATCAAGTTGCAGAATGATATGAATGGTGTGATCCCATTTGGTTAAAAGGAAGACATAACATGGGGTGCCTGGGTGGTTCAGTTGCTTGAAGTTCAGGTCATGATCCCAGGGTCCTGGGATTGAGTCCCACATCGGGCTTCCCGCTCAGCAGCAAGTCTGCTTCTCCCTCTCCCTCTGCTCATGCTCTCTCTCTCTCAGATAAATAAATAAAATCTTTAAAACCAAAAAAGGAAGACATAGCAGAAGGAAGAAGAGAGGGAAGAATGGAGAGAAGGGAGGAAGGAGGAACAGGGAAAATAGACTATCTGTATGTGTTAATATAAACACTAAGAAATCAAGAAAGAAATGGAAGGATTCATTGCAAAGTTTCCTCAGGAGAATGAGGAGGGAGAAGGTAGCTTATTAACTTTATCTTTAAATATCTCTGTATTTTACTTGTTTCAGTGATCATATATTACTTCTTTAATTCAACAATCTAATGAAATGAAGTAAGAAAATTAAAGTCAATTACACCTGAAGAAAGCTGGAATAAAAGAAGACTTTTCTTAAAAATTAAAAAGAGCTTCTGAGGCATGCTCATGAATAAGTTGATTCCAGGTTCCATCCCTCAGGGTGAACCATGAGCCCCTGGGTCTCCCACTTCTCCTTTTCTAGGGTGCAGCCTGTGTGGCCAGCCTCACCCAGCCTCTCACCCATGTGGTAAAAGCCAACCTCCTCCACGTGGGCCACCAGGGTTTTTCAAAGCCCACGCACATGCATTATCTGATTCTTCTCTCAGCGGCCCTGTGAGGATGGCAGAGCATGAACAGTCTTGTAAAGAGCAGAGGAAACTGGGACAAATAAGCAGTGATGTGCCCAAGGTTACGCAGGGGTCCCACAAGGCGCCATGGTCATATGCCCCCAGTTCCTTTTTGGCTCCCGAGATGCTGCACGTCAGCAGCACAGCAAGGGACTTATAAGGAGAGTAGAGCCTTGTCTGGTCCCATAGCCCATGGTCACAAAGGGAAAAGGACTTGCCAGCAGGAATTTAACCGATTTCTACTTCCACACCGGGGGTTAGAAGCAAACTTACCCACAAATACTCAGCGATGGAAAAACCATGGGTTCTGATGGCGGCTATTGTCATTGTGACCACACCTTACCTCCCTATGGTGTTTTGCAGTTGACAGAGGACATCAAGGACCACGGCATGCTTGGTCATGGCTGCAGGACATTCCCAATCACAAACTAATACTCCCCCTGCATTTAAGAGTCGAATAGGTCACACTTCTTGAATGTTCACCGGGTATGCCATTCGGTCCATTTCGGAGGTGAGGAAACTGAGGCTCAGGCGGGTTCGGTGACACATCCAGAGTCACTCGCTTCATACGCAGAAGAGGTGGGACTCAGATGCAGACACGGCCAACGCCAGGCCCAGGATGGCGGGCCCGCTCGCGTGCCACACAGCGGAATGATAGCGTGAGCCTGCATCGATGTGATCATGACCGCACACACCATCACAGCTACCCTACGCTGTATTCGGGTTTAGTTGCTAATTTTCATTTTAATGCTTCAAACCAGGGAATGCAAACTTTTATATTTATAGCCCCTTGGTTCTGTTAGTTTTGTCAAATTGGTATGATATTTACAGATCAATAGTAAGATCTGCAGAGGTGAGTAGAACCCCACGGTACTTAACCTTTCCTTTATACAACATGCCGGAGAAAATCACCAACATGAGGCCTCGGTGAGCGAGGCCAAAAGTTCATCACTGCTGAATAACTGCTTAATTAAATCCCTTTCAGAAAACTGCCACCTCTCCGAAAGGTCAGCCCCGGCTGTGACAGCTGTGTAGATATACACTGGGACAAAGAGGCGGGCGTTGCATATGATTAGAACCAATGAATTTTTAACATCTTGGTAATGATGCTCTCTGGCCCTGTAACTTGATGAACTGATGTATTGCCATGGGGTGGATGAGAAAGAACAAATAAAACAGCCTACTACAGGAATAGCTTGCTTTTGCTTTCATGAGATGCATAAAACATTGAGGGGGAGGCAGGGCAGGTCTCGAAGAAGCAAAAAGAGAGACAGAGACAGAGGCAGAGACAGACAGATACACATGAAGAAGCAAAAAGAGACAGAGACAGACAGACAGACAGACACACACACACACACACAGATGATTCCTACCCTTAGCATTGGAGAACCATATCTTCCCATCAGTTTCTCTTTATCGTACTGACTTCAGTGGTAACATACTGAACAGTGGGCTGTGTTTCATTCACGTTGAATAATGAAGAGCCTTCATTATTTATTAAGCATGTACTTATAAACGTGTATTAATAAGTGTGTGACCCTTGCTCCTATTCTCATTTCTCCCCCTTGGGAGCGGAAGTTCTTCAACTGTAAGACTCTGGCCTGGGTGCGAGACGGGGGGAGGGGTGATCAAATGATGGCCAGCCAGTGACTCCGCCACTAGATTATGAGCTCAGGGTTAATTAGCAAATCTAAAAAGCACAGATGACCAGTTTTTCAATTTGAAAAGGACTCATTTTCTAAAAAATGTTCCTTTATTAAAAGAGAATTCTGAAGCTGGAGGAAGGCTCCTTGCCCTGGAGGTCCTGGGCCCAGAGGATGTCTAGGGCTATAGGATTGTCACTAAAATTATTCAAGAGCACACACGGGCCCATCTAGAGGGGCATGAGGGTGGCAGGACTCTGTTAACACTCAGCTCCGACAAATACCTGAAATAAATACATTAATGACACCAAATGTACAGGGCAGCATGAGGGGACTGCCAAGCACCATGGACTCTCAGGGCCTATCATCCTTGGGGCTTCTGGTTGGAAGCTAGAAGAGTCCACTCTCCATTGGTTTCAAAGTGGCTGGAGGAGAAAGGGGTCAGGCTCACCATTCTGGGTGTGCTTGGGAAGGCAGGGGCCCACTTACCATCTGCAGGACATCAGAAGAGACCATCTGCATGCAGCACATGGCTGTGGCCAACGCACACACAATGGTGGAGAGGACGTTGAGGGCACACACACTGAAGAGGAGATCCTGTGAGAGAAAAATGCAGCAGAATGTCAGTCTCATCTCGACAACCCAGATGGCAGATCCTTAGCATTTCCATCAAGGTCCAGAACGAGTGTGACCAACTGCCTTCCACTTCATGGAGGGTTTCTTTTGTAGTTTTTGGTTTGTTTGTTTTAATAATCAAAACTGGCGTTTAATATAGACACATTTGTTTATTCTTCTACAGTGCTGATCGAATTATTCTTAGATACTGAATGATGTATTTCACACTTTTGATCACTATTAGGCACTCACTGTCTAAGAAAATCTTGAAATCACTGACATTTAAGTAGGTGGGCATTCTTTATCAATTATAAAATGTAACTGAAAATTTTGAAGACTTTAGTAAAATGCCAAGTTTTTAAATTAAACTTTTTACCTTGAGGTAATGGTAGATTCACAAGCAGGTGTAAGAAATAATACAGAGAAGTCCTGCAGACCCTTTGCTCAGTTTCCTCCATCTTGCAAAACTATAGTGAAATATCACGACCAGGAATGACAGTGATGCAGTCAAGATATAGAACATTTCAATCACCACAAGGATCCCCACCCCACGTTGACCTTTCAGAGACACACATACCTCTCTCCCGCCTGCTCCAGCTCAATCTCCCATTCCCAATCCCTATCAACCATTAGCCTGGTCTCCATTTTAATAATTTTGTCCTTTCAAGAACGGTATACAAGTGGTGTCATATAGCATCTAACCTTTCAAAATTGGCTTTTTTCACTCAGCGTGATTCCTTCAAGATTCATCCACACTGTTGCATGTGTCAGCAGATCATTCCTTTTTATTGTTGAGCAGTATTCCATGGTGAATGTACCACAGTTTGCTTAATCAGGCACCAGATGAGAAATATCTGGGTGGTTTTCAGTTTGGGGCTATTATAAATAAAGCTGTCATGAATGTCTGTGTTTGTGTATGGGTCTTTGTGTGAACATAAGTTTTTACTTCCCTGGGAAGAATATCCAAGAGTACAATTGCTGGGTCATATGGTAATTAAATGTTTAGTTTTATAAGAAAACTGCCACATTGTTTTTCAGAGTGGCTGAACCATTTTATGTTCCCACCAGAAATGTATGAATGATCCAGTTTCCCTGCTTCCTTGCCCACATTTGGTATCACTATTTTTATTTTAGCCATTCTGATAGGTATGTAATGATATACCAATATGGTTTTAATTTGCATTTCTTTGATGGCTAGTGCTGCTGAACATCTATTTGTGTGCTCATTTGATCTGTATATCCTCTTTGGTGAAGTGTCTGTTTGTATCTTTTGTCCATTTTCCAATAGAATCGTTCTCTTTTTTATGGAATTTTGAGAGTCCTTTATGCATTTTAGATCCTAGTCTTTTGTCAGATGTGTGATTTGCAAATATTTTCCCCCAGTCCATAGCTTGTCTTTTCATCCTCTTCACATAAGTTTTCACAGAACAAAAGTTTCGTGTTCATAAGGTCCAGCTTACCAATTTTTGCTTTTATGAATCATGCTTTGGTGTCAGGATTTTCTCTTATATTTTTTTCTAAAGTTTTTATAGTTTTATATTTTACATTTAAGTGTGTGATTCATTTTGAGGTAATTTTTGAATAAAGTGAGAGTTAGGTTGAGGTTTATTTTTGTGTTTCTAATTTCAATATTGACATGTTCGTTGCTAGATATAGAAATGTGGTTTATATTTGCATATTTATCTGGTATCTTATGACCTTGGGATTTATGTAGACAATAAGGCCATATGCAAATGTTTTATTTCTTCTTTTCCAATTTGTATGCCTTTATTTCTTTTTCTTGCCTTATAGCACTAGCTAGAATTTCAAGTATTATGAATAAGAATAAGATGAATAAGATGGTGAGAGCAGATATCTTTGGCTTGTGCTCTATCTCAGAGGGTACACTTCGTGGAGTTTTAACTGTCCAAGTACAATTCATTCCTCTTTAGGAAACTCACTCTCAAATCCATAAATAGAAAAAAATAACCATGATTCACAAAAATGACCAAAGATTTAGTATACAGGAATACCTTGGAGATATTGGAGGTTGAGTTCCAGATCATTGCAATAAAACAAATATTGCAGTAAAGTGAATCAAATGCATTTTTTTGGTTTCCCTGTGCATACAGAAGTTATGTTTGCACTATACTATAGTTTATTAAGTATGCAATAGCATTATATCTAAAAAAATGTACATACCTTAATTTTAAAATGCTGTATTGCTAAAAAGTGCTAAACATCATCTGTAATGATTTTGTAATCATTTTACTGGTGGAGGGTTTTGCCTCCCTGTTGATGTCTGATGACTAATAAGGGTGATGGTTGCTGAAAGTTGGGGTGGCTGAGGCAATTTCTTAAAATGAGACAACCAAGTACGCTGCATTGATTGATCCTTCCTTTCGTGAAAGACTTCTCTGTAGCATGTGATGCTGTTTGACAGCATTTTACCCACAGAACTTCTTTCAAAATTGGAGTCAATCAATCCTCTCAAACTCTGCCACTGCTTTATCAACTAAGTTGATGTACTATTCTAAATCCTTTGTTATCATTTCAACAATCTTCACAGCATCTTCTCTAGGAGTAGGTTCCATCTCGAGAAATCCTTTCTTTGTTCAGCCATAAAAAGCAACTCCTCCTTCATTCAAGTTTTTTCATGAGAGTGCAGCAATTCAGTCCCATCTTCAGGCTCCACTTCTAATTCTAGTTCTGTGGCTGTTTCTACCACATCTGCAGTTAGTTTCTCCACTAAGGACCTGAACCCCTCGAAGTCATCCAGGAGGGCTAAATCAGTTTCTTCCAAACTCCTGTTTATATTGATATTTTGACTTCTTCTTGTGAGTTATGAATGTTCTTAATGGCATCTAGAATGGTGAATTCTTTTTACATTTAAATTTTTTATTGTTATGTTAATCCCCATACATTACATCATTAGTTTTAGATATAGTGTTCCATGATTCATTGTTTGTGCATAACACCCAGTGCTCCATGCAGAACGTGCCCTCCTCAATACCCATCAGCAGGCTAACCCATCCTCTCACCCCCCTCCCCTCTAGAACCCTCAGTTTGTTTTTCAGAGTCCATCGTCTCTCATGGTTCTTCTCCCCCTCCGATTTCCCCCCCTTCATTCTTCCCCTCCTGCTACATTCTTCTTCTTCTTTTTTTCTTTCTTAACATATATTGCATTATTTGTTTCAGAGGTACGGATCTGAGATTCAACAGTCTTGCACAATTCACAGCGCTTACCAGAGCACATAGAATGGTGAATTCTTTACAGAAAGTTTTCAATCGACTTTGTGCAGATCCATTAGAGGAATCACAATCTATGGCAGCTACATATAAGCTTATGAAATGTATTTTTTTTTTGACTGTTCTGAAAAATACTTTTTTGTTTTATTTATTTTTTATTGTAATTCTAGTATAGTTAACATACAGTGTTATTAATTTCAGGTGTACAACACAGTGATTCAACAATTCGATACACCACCCAGTGCTTATCACGACAAGTGTCCACCTTAACCCCCATCACCTATTTCACCCATCCTCCCACCCACCACCCCTATGGTAATCATCAGTTTGTTCTCTAGAATTAAGAGTCTGTTTCTTGGTTTGTCTCTCTCTCTCTTTTTCCTTTGCTCATTTGCTTTGTTTCTTAAATTCCACATAGGAGTGAAATCACATAGTATTTGTCTTTCTCTGACTGACTCTTTTTGCTTAGCATTATACTCGTTAGCTTCATCCATGCCATCACAAATGGCAAGATTTCATTCTTTTTTATGGCTGAATAATATTCCATTGCAGATACACACACTACATCTTCTTTATCTATTCATCTATCAATGGACATTTGGGCTGCTTCCATAATTTGGCTATTGCAAATAATGCTGCTATAAACATAGGGGTAAACATAACCCTTTGTATTAGTGTTTTTGTATTTTTTGGGTAAATACCCAGTAGTGGAATTACTGGATCATTAGGTAGTTCTATTTTTAACCTTATGAGGAACCTCCATACTGTCTTCCAGAGTGGCTGCACCAGTTTGCATTCCCACCAAACGTGCAAGAGGGTTCCTTTTTCTCCACATCCTTGCCAACATTTACTGTTTCTTGTGTTTTTTATTTTAGCCATTCTGACAGGTGTGGGGTGGTACCTCACTGTGGTTTTGATTTGCATGAAATGTATTTCTTAAATAACAAGACTTGAAAGGCAAAATTACTCCTTGACTGTAGGCTGCAGGATGGATGTTGTGTTGACAGGCATGAAAACAATATTAATTTCATTGTACATCTCTATCAGAGTCAGTCTGTCTTTTGAATCTTTGAAGCCAGGCATAGACTTTTTCTCTCTAGCTATAAAAGTCCCAGATGGCATCTTCTTCCACTAGGAGGCTGTTTTGCCTATATTGAAAATCTACTGTTGAGTGTAGCCACCTTCATGAATTATCTGAGCTAGATCTTCTGGATAACTGGCTGCAGCTTCTACATCAGCACTTGCTGCTTCACTTTATACTTTTATGTTATGGAGATGGCTTCTTTCCTTAAACCTCATGAAGCAACTGCTGCTGGCTTCGAACTTTCTTTCTGCAGCTTCCTCACCTCTCTCAACCTTTGCAGAATTAAAGAGAGTTAGGGCCTGGCTCTGGATTAGGCTTTTGCTTAAGGGAATGTTATGGATGGTTTGCTGGTTTGATCTTCTATCCAGACCTCTGAAACATTCACCGTATCAGCAATAAGGCTGTTTTGCTTTCCGATCATTCGTGTGTTCACTGGAGTAGCACTTTTAATTTCCTTCAAGAACTTCTCCTTTGTATTCACAAACTGGATAACTAGTGCAAGAGGTCTAGCTTCTGGCCTATCTCAGCTTTCAACATGCCCTTTTCACTAAGCTTAATCATCTCTAGCTTTTGGGTTAAAGTGAGAGACATGCAACTTTTCCTTTACTTGAACACTTAGAGGCTGTTGTAGGGTTATTAATTGGCCTAATTTTAACATTGTTATGTCTTGGGAAACAAGGAGGTCCAAGGAGAGAAAGCCAGGGAATGGCTGGTCAGTGGAGCAGTCAGAATACATATAATATTTATCAAATAAGTTCACCCTCTTATATATGGGCATGGTTTGTGATGCCCCCAAACAATCATAATAGTAACATCAGAGATCATTGCTCACAGATCACCATAATAAATACAATAATGATGAAAGTCTGAAAGATTGTGAGGATTGCCAAAATGTGACAGAGACATGAAGTGAGCAAATGCTCTTGGAAAAATGTTGCCAATAGACTAGCTCAATGCAGGGTTGCCACAAACCTTCAATTTGTAAAAAACACAGTATCTGAGAAGTGCAATAAAATGAAGCACAATAAAACAAGGTATGCCTATAATGATATGTCCTCCAATTCAATCCTATTCATACAATCTTATTCATATAAACATGTACAAAATATTGTACATACTGAAAAAGCTATCAGGAAAAATGTATCTTTCACCTAAAGACTGTGGTACTAAAGAGGCTAGTTTCGATAATCTAATCAAGGGGTTGACAAATCCTCAAGAGGAGGTGGGAAATACTCATTTTATTTCCTCATTGAATGCTTCATATATGCATTAGGTATGTGTCCAAATGACTTTCTTATCTGGGAGCATCCCCAGTGGTTTGCTCATATATACATGAACCCATGTATTCTGATCTATACCATGCTTTAAGAAAGTTCCCCAATCTCCTGTAAATTATTGTGATCACAAAGTCTTTGTACAATCCCTTTCGCTGCTCATTTGTTCTTAAAGCTTCCTTGTAAAATAGCCAATTAGGGTGATTATGATAATATTATAGGGGACAAAGTTAACATACCGTGTTTAAACACATCCCCAAGGTTAAATCGTTCAATGACAATGTGAAGACAGAGAAGAGTCTTGTTTATAAGATTTTTTGGCAGAACTGAGCAGGGTTCAGTCTAGGGCTAATTATTCCCCACTCCTGAGGTAAGAGTGTTGTGGGCACTCTGAACAATGTGGAAACAGGTTCTACTCTCAGACCTGCACCAGATACTGTTTCTAAACCTTTTTCTGTGGTTCTTTTCTAAGACTCCAACAGTTTCTTCGTGTGCATGGGCTAATCAATATCCAGCTGAATACTCCAGGGGGATCCTCTGAGGATCCCAGAGTTCTCTCCCCTCTACTACTCTGTCCGGGAACTCTAGTCCCCAGGCTTTAGTCTCCCTAGGACTCTTAGCTCTGGGTCCCCAACTCTGGGAGTCTGCAAGGATCCTCCTGAGTTCCCCTTCCCTGCTCTGTGACCTGGAGGCTTTCAAAGCTCTAAGCTGGGGCCGCTACAGGGCTCACCTCATTTGTTGACCATATCTCAGGATCACTGTCCTTATTGCCTGATGTGTCTTCTTATTTTGTCTGTTTTGGTTTTTCTTGGCTGGGAGAGTGGGGAGTTGTTTCAGGTGGGAGACTAAATCCAGTTCCTATAATTCCATCTTGGCCAAAAGGTCTTGGTAGCTTTTTTGTTTCCATTTCCTAAGTGGTTGTAGCAGGGCTTAGACAACTGCCTTATGTATTCTGTGCAACAACATTACTGCGGCCATCTCAAGTGTCCTCCCTGCTCCTGCAGCCACTAAGGATGGAGCAGGATGGGAGCTCAATTGCGTTAAAGCACATGCACAGATGTGGTTGGAACGAGCCTAAGGAGCTTGGCTTTTATTCTCTAAGTGATGAGATACCTCTGAAGATGTGTTGATGTTGGGAAAGAGATAATGCAGCCTATTTTCACAAATGATTGAGAGAGACACCCTTTGTAGGGCCGAGCACAGAGGCCAGGATGTAACAGGTGCTCAGTAAACATGTATTGAAATGAGAGACTGGAAACATGGGGGTTACCATCTTGCCACTCCTGCAGAGGGGTGAAACCAGACACATGGAGGAAGCATGGAGACTGGGAGTCTGAGAGTGACTTTGAAGCTGAAACTAGCAGGGCATGGCCACTGGTTGGGCACAGATGGGGTTGAGGGAGAAGAATAGGTAGGAAATGATTCTGAGGCATATGTTGTGAGTGGGAGCATGATGTCAGCAATGTGCGAGGGGCCTGAGGGAAAGGGGCAGTCTTCAAAGGAGAACAACCAATGTGGTCTGGGACACGTAAAGCTGGTTGCCAGGGACCTGCCCACAGAGATGTTCATGATCAGTTGGAAAGGTGTGTCTGGAGCTCATGATGGAGGTCAGGATGGGAGATGCAGACCAGGTGTCATCCCTACAGAATTAAGATGTGCCTTCCCCTGTGGGTGCCCCTGATAAATCTGATGGCCTGGGGTTCGCTCATTTCCTTCTCCAGACCCACCAGACTGCAGGGGATTAGGGTGCTTTAGACTCCCTAAAGAGGGACTTCTTGGATGAAATTACCATTCTCACCTTAAAGATACATCAGAGAATAACCTAAGATAGTATGTACAAATCATATATATATATATATAATCTCTCAGGCGGCAATTCAAAACTAGAACCAATATAGTGACATCTCTTAATGTACCATAACCAAAAATATAATCGATACCTTAATTTTGTCCTCAATCTAAAAATTTCTATTGACCACATATTCCACTGTCATTAAAATGAATGCCCTTCCGAAAAGAACATTAATTTTGTATATACTCTCATTTGCAACCTAATAAAACTACTCACAAAAAAACAAACACAAATCACAACCTTTCTTTTGACTACGTATCATGAGGCAAATACTGCTTTATGTCTCATGGAGTGTATTCATTTGAAACACACACCAAAAAGACTTTTTTCCCTTCTTCTTCTTCCAGCTGTTTAAACGCTTGGCTTTTTTTTTTTTTTCTAGAAATGGCACACCACCTGAAATTATGCTTATGTGTTTCTTTGGAATTCTCTTTCTGGCTTAAATAATGCCTTTACTTCTGCCCTTTGACAGCTTTATCAGAGAATCCTCCGCAAGCACTGAAATCCATGTTCTATAAAATATTTTTATAAGGTCATTCAAAATGGCAAGTGTGAAAACAAGGCAGGTCTTCACTGTGGATGCTAAGTTTTGCTGTCAGCCTTCGGGGATAGTTACTCTAATAAAATTCACCATTGTCCACAGGACATTCTATTAGTTCATGGACCAGTTTGTTTTTTTTTTCCTACATGTTTTTTTTCTTTCCTTGAATAAAGAAAGAGATCCCATAGGAGACCATTATCAGTCAAGGTGTAATGATGGAAGGTGAGGAAAGTCTCATAGCACAAAAACTAAGTGATGAGACCATAGCCAACAGTAATTTTGTGTGTTGTAATTCAGGGATGGGAGTTAGGCTTTATCAGAATTATCCTATTGAAACTTATTAATTACTCAAGGCAGGGATGTCTGTCTTAGTGGGTCTTTCATGGCAGGAATGGGACTCAAATATGGAAAAACAGGATGTTAGAAAAGGTGGGTGAAAGTGGTCAGGAGTATGACAAGAGAAACTATGCTTGTGGCCATCCAGCTCTGTGTTCCAGGTGGGTAGGGCCAAGCTCGGTGACTTCTGGAGCTTAGAACCTCCTGCATTAAAAACAAGGTATACTCACAATTGGATTGTTCTGCTCTGAGCATGAAGCAATTATATGAAGATTTCAAAATTCTGAACAGGTAGTTCTCATGTCACCAGCCTGAACTGAAGCATCCTCTGTAGGTCTTTTCCATCTGTCCCTCCTCTCCCAAATCCAGTGCCTGTCCAACTCAGGCCTTCATTAACATATGTTCCTGGACAACTTATCCCAGCTTCCCAACCACTGGCTCTCTGATCCACCCTACCTAGGGGGAGTATTTAAAAGGCTTCTCTAATTACAATTCTTTCTTATGCTTCTTTGCCTCTTGGATCCAAATGTGACTCCACTTTCAAGGTCCAGGTTGAATTTCATTTCCCTGGGTGACTTCTCCAACAGCTGATACCCCAAAGAATTTTTCCTCCTTTGAACCCACAGGGCGACATGCACTATATATTCTTTATTGCACTGTGATGTTAGACCCTGGTCATGGACTGTTACCTGATATTTAATGCAGATCTATGTTGGGAGAGGCAATCTGCCATAGGCCCTGAGCATGCCTGCAAGTTCCTGCTGGGCATGCCAAGAAGATAAGCCTTGACTGCTCTTTACTCCACCCATTTCCCAGTGTTTTGTTTGCAACGAGCAACCTTGAGGAAGGAGGTAGCATTGCCACTAGACAAAGCATAGGCTTATTACAAATGCAGTGCATTCCCCAGGCTCAGCACTTCTCTCCCGTAATGTGGCCCACTGCATGTGCAGGCATCCATGATGGGCCTTTGGCATTGTCCCAAGAGACCTGAGGGGCACAAGGAACTGACACAAACCAACATGAAGCTCTGGCAATCGCTTTTGCCATGAGTAATAATGTCCTTTCTCTCTGAACCAGGGGTCGCATGTCTTCTGCTAGAGAAGTAACAGTAAACTCTAACAGGCCACTTTGTTAGCTTGAAGGCTGGTAAAAACCTTAGACCCTGCACAGTTCCTGACAATATATTTCCACCTTCATTTTGAGAGGGCAGCAAGAACAGAGCACCAGTCTTCTGTTATTGTCTATAATAGAATACCTCGTTCAAAATAAGTGACTGGTAAGCATTTGTCTGAAAATGTAGGGGATATTTCATTGTTCTCTTCTGAATTTTAGGGTTCAGACTGGAAGGAAATGATATGCTGACTTTCCAAATTTCCAACCACACACAGAGAAAAATTCACCATCACCCAAATAAATTAATGGATAAGCAAGACTCTGTACAAGAACTCTTGATGGGGGGCACCTGGGTGGCTCAGTCGGTTGAACATCTGCCTTCAGCTCAGGTCATGATCCCAGAGTCCTGGGATCAAGCCCCATGTCGGGCTCCCTGTTCAGTGGGGAGTCTGCTTCTCCCTCTCCAGCTCCCCCTGCTTGTGCACTCTCTCTCTTTGGCAAATAAATAAATAAAATCTTTAAAAAAAAAGAACTTTTGATGGTAGTATGATCTGTGTGTGTGTGTGTGTGTGTGTGTGTAAAATTTGTGACTTTTATTTTCCATAAAATTTCTCAAGTGACGAGCACATCCTGGAACAGATCTCAGGCCATTTAATTTGTCTCTGTAGAAAGTAATTCTTGCAGACAGAGGTCTTCGTGGCTCACTTGAATACTGCTCTTACAAAAGGAGCTAAAATTAGGCTGTCATATGGAGAAAGTAAGTGATTCATGGAGGAATCTGTGAAAGTTATTATTTCAAGATGCAAACATTCTACTTAGGATCCCTACAAATTTAAGTGAATTTTGGCCTTGCTTTGGTCTCTCAGGCACCATCAATAACACAAATGCTACTAGAAAAGGACAGGTTTGCTTCTCATACAATATGTGCTGTTTGTTCAATGGCACTTTTAACTTTGAGCAAGGACTCATGAGGAGATTTACACTCTCCACGATGGTACAGAACTGCACCTTATTTGGTAATTCAAAACCTTCCTCTGCCCTCTGAAGCAATTGTTTTTAGTTTCTAGTTGGTGGATATAAATTGCTTAGCTAACTATATAAATAAATGTAATTCACAGACTAATTATTTTCTTACAATTCTATCAAATTTTAAGATCAAGGAAACAATTTGCCATGTTCCTGAAATTCAAGAAAGGGTAATCAGGTAAAAAATAAGTTTCTCTATCTGTGTGTGCATGTGTGTGTTGTGTGTGTGTGTGTGTATCACATATATGTATCTTTGTATATGTATATTAATTTTTTCAAAATTTCCTTCTGATTTTCTCCTTGACCCAGTGGTTAAGAGCACGTTAGTTTCACATATTTGTGAATTTTCCTGTTTTCCTGCTGTTACTGATTTCTAATTTCATTTTATCATGGTCAGAAAAGATACTTGGTAGGATTTCAACCTTCTTAAATTTGTTAAGACTTGTTTTGTGCCCTAACATGTAATCTATCCTAGAGAATGTCCCGTGTATTCTTGTGCTGATGAATGAAAAGCTCTGTATGTGTCTATTAGGTCTATTTTGTTCAAGTCCACAGCTTCTTTATTGATTTTCTGTCTGGATGTTCTATTCATTCTTGAAAGTGGCATATTGAAGTCTACTATTATTGTTTTGCTGATTTCTCCTTTCAAATATGTCAATATTAGTTTATATACATAGGTGCTGTGATGTTGAGTGCATATATATTTACAATTGCTATATCTTCCTGTTGAATTGAACTTTATGAATGATCTTTGTCTATAAACAGTTTCTGACTTAAAGTCTACCTTGTCTCATGTTAAGTATAGCCACCCCTGTTTTCTTTGGTAACCAAAGAAAACCATTTGCATGGAATATCCTTTTCCATCCCTTCACTTTGAGCCTATGTGTGTTCTTGAATCTAAAGTGAGTTTCTCATAGGCAGCACAGAGATGGATACTGGTTTTTTTATCCATTCAGCCACTCTGTATCTTTTCATTGGGGATTTAGTCCATTTAGATTTAAAGTAATTATTGATAGGAAAAGATTTACTAATGCCATTTTGTTAACTGTGTTCTGTTTGTCTTGTAGGCCTTTGTTCCTTTCTCCCTCTCATGCCATCTTCTTTTGTGTTCCAGTCTTCTGTTTTTTGTAGTGATAGGTCTTGATTCCTTTCTCTTTTTCTTTTGTTTAACTTTTATAGGTATTTTCTTTGTGGTTACTAAGAGGCTTACATAAAGTATAGTTCTAACAGTATGTATATATTTTATAAAATATATCTTTCCTATATATTCCTTTATAACATATATTTTTCCTATAAATTCTGAATTTCTAAAAACTCACTGTGATTCTAATTAGCCTCTAGCTTTAAAACAATGTCAAACAAAACATTACCTTATATTTATATGACAGAAAAAATAAGCAAGTGTTGTCAAGAAATCTTTGGAAAAGAAGAAGGGCTTTGCACATCTCAAAACGTACCATACATCTACAATCACAGAATAGTGTGGTACTGATAAGGGAACAGGAGAGCCCAGATACAGATCCTTATCAAAATGATGGCACATTATATAACTTGTGTTGGGATAATTGGCTAAAAAAAAAGAAAAAACAAGACAAATCTGGATATGAAAAGAACAAGACAGGAAAATTCTTCCTTGTGAACCTAAATATAAAAATGCTAAGCAAATTACTGAAAAACTAAATCCAATAGCATATTAAAAAATGCATTATGAGGGGCACCTGGGTGGCTCAGTCAGGTGAGTGTCTGACTCCTGATCTCAGAGCAGGTCTTGATCTCAGAGTCATGAGATCAAGCTCTGCATTGGGCTCCACACTGGGCATGAAGCCTACTTAAAAAAAAAAAAAAAAAAAAGCATTATGACCAAGTTTGTTTTATTCCTCTATTATAAGGATGTTTTAACATAAGATAATCTATTAATGGAATTCACCACATTAAATGAGAAAAACCATATTTAATCTCAATAGATGCAAAACAGCAGTTGCTATTTCAACACTACTTTAAAAGCTCCTAATAAACTACAAATAGATGAATGCTCCCTTAAGTTAAGAAGCCCTACAGCAAATATCAGGAAGGAGATGGGGAAGGCTACCATTATCACTTCTATTCAACACCATATAGCAGATCTCAACCATTAGAATAAGACGCTAAAAAGAAGTAAATTGTATACAATTAGAAAAGAAGAACTGCTACTATTTCCATATGATATGATTATTTACATATAAAACCCAACAACATTTTCAAATATTTAAATTAAGTAAGATCGTTGAGCAATGATGCTGGATATAAGATCAATATGCACAGTTAATTGCATTCTCATACACCAGCAACAAAAAGGAAGAATAATTTTTTTAAAAGATATGATTTTAGGGGCACCTGGGTGGCTCAGTCAGTTGAGCATCTGACTCTTTGATTTTAGCTCAGGTCATGGTCTCAGGGTCCTGAGATTGAGCCCTGTGTCCAGCTCCGTGCTCAGCGGGGAGCCTGCTTGAGATTCTCTCTCTCCCTCTCCCTCTGCCCCGCCCCCTGCTCGTGCTCTCTCTCTCTTGCTCTCTAAAAGTACCAATTAAATAAATCTTTAAAAAAAAGTATGATTTCATAATAGCAACAAAAAAATACTCAAGAATATAGAAAAATGGATGAAATGATAAATAATATGTTGAGAACTAATAAATGATGAGATAGGAAGACTCAATCTCATTAACATGTTAATTCTCTACAAATTAATTTATAAACCTAATGGAATCTCAGTAAATATTGCAACAAGGTTCTGTGTATGTATGCATAGACTGACAGGATGACTCTAAAATCCAGATGGCCTTAGAACATAAGGCCAAGAATCGCCATGGCAGACTTCCACTTAAGGTAGTGTGGTTAGCAGATTTCCTGAGATGGGGCCCTCCTGCTGCAGAACAGATTCCAAATAATGTATGGTTCTTGATGCATTGCTGACCTTGAAGAAAATAGAGGCAATCTCCAAAGACCTCATCTCCACTCCTCCTTCCAAATATAAGGACCAACTTATGAACCAAAACTGGAGCTGGAAAATGTGAGCAGAGAGCAAGGATAGGAACAGGATTGTCCTGAAGGTAACTGCTGACACCAGCACTGGGATTTGGTTCTTTGGGCTAGCAGTAAAAAGGGTCAATTGAATAGAAACTCCAGAATTAAGCTCAGACACTTGAAAGACACTAATGTGTGCAGTAGTTCCTGGCTTCTAGGAGAGGCAAAGATGAATTGTTTTTGGAGGATACAGTCCTCAATTTAGGTCCAAGGATTCCTATGCATTAAGATCAAGCAGATAGGAGTTCTCAGTCAGAAATCATCCTATATATGAGGACATGAGCCACCCACCAGTGGGAGGCATCAGAAAGAATAAACTACAAGATTTAGATTCTAAAGGACTTCAAATACCCAGAATTGTTAGAGACATGGAGTACAGAACAGCTATGTATATGTTTAAGGAAATATTAAGAAATGGAAGCACAATGAATAAAGATGACCAGAATGAACAGTAGATCTTTTTCTTTTTTTTTTTTTTCTTTTTTGGTTTGCAGCTGGAGGTCAGCTCTTGGTTGCCTAAGCCATCTCTCCTGAGTACCAATTCTTATAAAGGTACACCTGAAACGAATTTGGACTTTATTTCTTTTATCTCCCCTTGTATGCAAAAACAGCATAATTAATCTATCATTGACTTGGGAGTATGCTGATTCTTTATTAGTTTATTAAGAGTCATTATCCAGTATGCCATTGGCTTGTGAAATTCATATTATTAAACCTGCATTAAATAATTGTGCAAAGACCTGCATTAAATAATTATGCAAAAAAATGAATAGGTAGATCTAAAAATTATTTAAAAGGTTCAACAAATTTCCTTAGTTTCGATAGGTTAAGGCAGAGGGAGGTGGATATCAAATGTAAGGACTACATATTAGCACTCATGGGAGGGAACAATAGCTTTACTTTGGGGTATATTTATAAGTTTAAATTCCTACTGGCTATCAAGACTTATTATGAAACTATAGTCATTAAGATAGTGTGGTACAAACAGAGAAAAAAAAGATTAATTCATATAAACAGAATAGTGAGCCTGGAAAAAGATGCAAATAAATATTAGAACTTGATGCATGACAGATGGAGCAAAGAAGATTTCTGTGAAAAGAATGAACTATTCAATAACCAATGTTAAAATAATTGGCTATTCATACATCATACTCAAAAATCAATTCCATATGAATGAAGGACACAAATATGAAAGGAAAAATTAAGTAAAATAAATATATGAGAATAGCTTTATGTCTTCAAATAGGGATGGGTTTCTAAAACAAGACAAAAAACAAACCTCATACAAATCAATTAAAAAGACAAATAACCATTAGAGAAATAGGCAATAGACATGAGAGATAATTCTCAAAAAAGGAAACATAAATGATAACTATCTAAAAACATGATCTATTTCAGTAATAGCTGAGAAATCCAAATTGAGATCATAAAATATCTTTTGTATGCCTGCTAGATTGGCAAAATATATTTAAAAATGCCAAATGCTGGTGATGTGGATCAAATAAGTCTCTAACAAATTTCTGATAGGAGTAAAAACTGATACAATCACTTTGGCAAATAATTTGGCATCATCTCCTAAAGTTGAATATTTGCAACAATCCTATTCCTGAGACTATTGTAAGAAGCTCTCACCACGTGTACCATGGGATATATGCACTAGTGTTACTGACAGCAAACTGGGACCCACTCAGTGTCCTTCCACAGGGGCAGTGATGAATACATTGTGTTATGTTCACAGATAGAATGTTCCACAGCCATGAGAATGAGTGAATTACAACTACACACAACAACATGGATTAATTTTAGGAAAAAAAGTAGTAAATGCTTATACAATATGTCACCTATAAAGCTAAAGAAAAAGCAAAAACTAAACAATATTGTATATAGGCATATGTGCCTATGTGATTAAACTATAAAAAAACAACAAAAGAACAAAAAGTATAAAATTCAAGATGGTAGTTCCCTTTCCTGGAGAAGGTCACAGGTAGATGCCAAGGATTGGTGATATTCTAGAGTCCCAGGTGTTCATTTTATTATTATGCATTATAATCTAAAGAATACTTACTCTATTGTTGTATCCATTATTTTTTACAATATTTTATTTATTTATTTATTTATTTGAGAGAGAGAGAGAGTGTGAGCAAGAGCACATGAGTGGGGGGGAGGGGCAGAGGGAGAAGCAGACTCCCCGCTGAGCAGGGAACCCGAAAGAGGGCTCGATCCCAGGACCCTGAGATCATGACCTGAGCCAAAGGTACATGCTTAACCAACTGAGCCACCCAGGCACCTCTATCGTTATCTATTATTGCATTAAAAGATACTAAATGGAAATTAAAGAAAACAAGGTGAAAGAATCTGCCCCACAAAATATCAAGATCTCTCATAAAAGCAGAGTGATAAAAAGCAGAAAAATAGACTAAGGCTGCAGAAGAGTTCACAAAAAGAACCACATGTATATGGAAAATTGACATATGACAAATCAGTAGGAAAAGGAAAGCATGATAAATGGTACTAGGATAATTGTTTAACCATACAGAACATTACTTACACAACCATTCCCCAATGGGAATTTAAAAAATCTAAAAAACAGAACTCTACAACAATTAGAAGAAAATGGAAGAGACTATCTTTATAACTTTGGGGAAGGAAAGTATAGTCAATCCTCATTATTTGTAAATTCTACATCTGCAAATTCATGTACTTGCTAAAATTTATTTGTAACCCCTCCAAATCACGTGCAGTGCTTTCCTGGTCATTTGAGGACATGCACATAGTGGCAAAAAAATTCAAGTTGCCTGATGAGCATGCTTCCCAGCTGAAGTTGACCAAGGACATGTTTTGCCTTCTTGTTTCAGCTCTCAACACCATAAACAAGTATCCTTTTCATGACCTACTTAGTGCCACATTTTTTGTTCATGCTTTTTGTGGGCACTTTTGCTATTTAAAATGGCCCCAAGCCTGGTGCTAGAGTGCTATCTGGCGTTTCTAAAGTGCAGCAAGGCTGTGATGTGCCTTATGGAGAAGATACGAGTGCTGGATGAGCTTCAATCAGGCATGACTTCTAGAGCTGTTGGCCTTGAGTTCAAGGTCAATGAATCCATAATATATATTAAATAGGGTGTCTTTAAACAGAAAGACACATACAGCAGGGTTCTGTGTTGATGGGTTGATGAAAATGTTGTGACCAGAGACTCACAGGAACCTAAACCTGTATTTCCTCTAGGAGTGATGGTTCAGTATTCACTCATTCAGTGTCGAAATTACTTTATAGAATATCAGTACTGTGAATAACGAGAATCAACAGTATTTGCTAAACAAGATATAAAACGCACAATCCAGAAGGAAAAGATTGATACATATCAACTGTATTGAAATGGTAAAACTTCTATATGACAAATGACACCATTAAAAAGATTTAAAAAAAATACACACACAGAATGGGAGGATATACTTACAATACATACAAGAAAGGATCAGTATTTGGAATATGTAAGAAACTTCTAAAATGAAAGACAACTTAATATAAAAGCAACAAAAGATATGAACAAGCATGGATGAGGCAACAGGAGGGCCCTTAGCATGTGAATGTCTCACCTCCCTGCAGTCAGAAAAATGCACATGACACAGTGAGATACTGGGTTCCTCTTCATGATGGCCAAAGTAGAAGTCTTGGCGAGGACATAGAGAAATGGGGATCCTGATAGAGCACTGGTGGGAGTGCACATTAGCACAACCTAAGGTCCAGGACCCAGCAATGCCACCCCGAGGAACCCAGTATCTCATTAATAGATGCTCACACAGGAGCCCAGGGGCACATGCTTTAGGTGCGTAGAGCAATGTTTTTTTAATGAAAGCATCTTTGAAAGAGGCCAAATTTCCATCAACAAGAGAAAAGATAAATAAATGTCGGTAGATCCATGTAATAGAAGACAGTAGAGCAGCAAAAATAGAGTCCTACACACCAACATGGATGCCTTTCACAAACAACATTCCACATAAGCTAAAGGTGACTGCAAAGAGAATAAACATGACTTACGTGACTCTAAAAACATGGGAGAACTAAGAGCACTGTTTAGGGACACAAATACATGCAGAACTATGATGAACTTGAACAGAGGGATGGGGGAAATGAGATGCAATTGTGGAGAGGTGCTTTTACTGAGCTGGTAACCCCTTCTTTTCTAACACATAGGACTGGCATAAGGGAATGAACTGCATCATTTTCTAGACCACTGTGTGTATCTTAACTATTGCCTAGTAAATAAAAATGTCAATAAGAAGCCCATACACTGTAGGACTACAAAGAATGAGGTCCACCTGCACACATATCTGCGTAGGCATCCATCCGTCTCTGTCAATCAGGCTCCTGGCAGTACACAGCTGGTAGAATTGAGTACTGAGTATTGAGACTAACTGAAGAAAATTTCATGAATAATCTCTGCAAACGGGTTGAGCGAACAAATGAATGGCAAACCATCCAGCAACAAGCAACAACAGGGAGCTCTTAGCATCCCAGGCTGAGGATACAAAGGAAGGGAGCCATGTTAGCAGGACCCAGCAAAAGTATAGCCAAGAGAGGGGGCCCCTCCACATGAGCTGGGACTCAGGTAAAAGCCCACAGTCTGTGAGAAGGGGAGGCTGGAAACAGATGTCCTGATTTCTCTTCCTACCCTCCAATCTACTGCTGGTGCCTCTCACTAGGAAAACCCAACTAGATGCCAGAGGGATGGAGTCTGAGTGATTCGTTATATAGGGATCAGCCTTGAGCTGATAATGGAGGGAGTGGCTGGGGTAAAGAGACCAATAATCAATAACTAGCATATCTATTATCTATTTATGTGGTATATTAATTGAAAAAAGCAAAGTGGCTAATACTATTAAGACAGCTCCTGCTCTATGTTAAAATAAATATATTTTATATATTTATAAATGAGTGTTGTGCAGAAAAAAGTGTAGAACAGAAGATAACCATTTTGATTTGTAGTTCCCTGATGCCGACTGATGTTGAGCACTTTGTTTCTCAAAAAGTTGAAAATAGAGCTACCCCATGACCCAGCAATTGCACTGCTAGTATTTACCCCAAAGATACAAATGTAGAGATCCAAAGAGGCACCTGCACCCCAATGTTTATAGCAGCAAGGTCCACAATAGCCAAACTATGGAAAGAGCTTAGATGTCCATCAACAGATGAATGGATAAAGAAGATATGGTATATATATATAGGATAGGGAATCTTAAAATAGATGTGTTCTTTTTTTATTAACATATAATGTATTATTTGTTTCAGAGGTACAGGTCTGTGATTCATCAGTCTTACACAGTTCACAGCACTCACCATAGCCCTTACTCTCCCCAATGTCCATCACCCAGCCACCCCATCCCTCCCACCCCCCACCACTCCAGCAAAAATAGAGTCCTACACACCAACATGGATGACTTTCACAAACAATATTCCACATAAGCTAAAGGTGACTACAAAGAGAATAAACACCACACACACACACACACACACACACACACACACACACACACACACACAGAGGAATATTATGCAGCCATCAAAAATGAAATCTTGCCATTGCAATGACGTGGATGGAACTAGAGGGTATTATGCTAACCGAAATAAGTCAATCAGAGAAAGACTATTATCATATGATCTCACTGATAGGAGGAATTTGAGAAACAAGACAGAGGATCATAGGAGAAGGGAGGGAAAAATGAAACAAGACAAAACCAGAGAGGGAGACAAACCATAAGAGACTCTTAATCTCAGGAAACAAACTGAGGGTTCCTGGAGTGGTGGGGGGTGGGAGGGATGGGGTGGCTGGGTGATGGACATTGAGGAGGGTATGGGCTATGGTGAGCGCTGTGAATTGTGTAAGACTGATGAATCACAGACCTGTACCTCTGAAACAAATAATACATTATATGTTAATAAAAAAAACAACATATCTATTTTAAGATTATCTATCTATCTACCATCTATCATTCATCTATCTGTCTAGTTTTTAAAAACTTTCACAATGGTCAAATATTGCTTTTATAATAAGAAATATTCAGAGGCGCCTGGGGGGCTCAGTCGTTAAGTGTCTGCCTTCGGCTCAGGTCATGATCCCAGGGTCCTGGGATCAAGCCCCACATCAGGCTCCCTGCTCGGTGGAGCGGAGGGGAGTCTGAGTCTGCTTCTCCCTCTCTCTCTGCCCCTCCCCCCCCAGCTTGTGCTCTCTCTCTCACTCTTTCTCTCTCAAATAAATAAAAAAAATCTTGAAAAAAAGAGAAATATCCAGTGAGGTTCTTCTTTTAAATCAATAGAGTATTGAGGAAAAGCCCTAAAATTTACCACATAAAATTCCTCTCAGAATAATTTTGGGGGTCTGCCTTAATGCTCCACATTCAGGAGACTGCATCCAGTCAGTCCAAACGCTCTAAGTTCTCTCAAAGAAATGCCAAAGTAACAGCAAAATAGTTGACAGGGAAAAGAAAAACCAACAGATGACAAATGTTTTAAGCCAATCTTCCAGGCAATAGAAGTTTTAGTGGCAACGGTCAGTTCTAGATGTTTCATCCGCCAATATAACAACTTCAGAACAAATGCTTTGCGAAGAAAAGCAGAGGCCCTGGTAGCCGATGGCTCGTCGCTGTCTTCCTCGGACACAGAGCCTCGGGCTGAGCCAAAGTTTAAAAAATGAGCGTCTGTCAAATCTGTTTGGTGGTGCCGGAAGCCTCGCTTATTCTCACATCACGTCCAGTTCTGAAGAGATTCCACTGGCAACACGAAGGTGCAAAGCCAGCGCCCAGGGGCAGGCCAATTCTTCCACGCGGGGCAGGGATGCAGCCACTCTGGGGGCACGTCCTGCGTGTGGAACCCAGTGTCCCCTCGCGGCTCCTGGTAAGCCACAGAGCAAGGGGGGTGCAGGCAGAGGCACGGACTGCCGCCATGATGAGAGAAAGCACGGTTGACCGTCTGAATAAGGGGTAAAATGGAAGACACGGGAAACCAACCACACACGTCGTCTACACAGAGGCCACCACAGGAGCCGAGGAATCAGCCTGATCAAGGGCAGGCACGGCAGGTCCCCCCTGACAGAAGAAGAGCAAGGCCGCTTCCTTCACCCCTTCCCCTGCCAGTGCCCCGGAGGGAGTAGGACCCCAGGAGGACGGGATGGAGGTGTCCCAGGCCTCACCCCACCACTGTGAGCGTGGAGAGAGTCGAGAGAAACCAGAGAAGGGGGCACCTGACCTGTATGTGGAGTGAAGCTCTGAAGGAGACCAAACTCAATGTCAAGAGCTGAAGGTGACCAGAGGTGAGAGGAGCTGCCCAAGCACGTCACGTCAGAAAGGAGAGTCCACGAGGCTGGACGCACTGATGGGTGCCCACACCCCAGCGCTCCGTCACGTGAGGGAGCTCCGCAGGGCACGGAAGCCAATGCCCTCGAAGGCGGCGCAAGGGGCGGCTCGGAGCGGGTGATTAGGTACTTACAAAATGTCTCAAGTAAAACGACAATGCGCCATGAGGTGTTTTCTCTGTTTTCACGTAAAATGATTTGCAAGGGAAATCTTAGAAAAGAAAAAGACCAACAACACTGCGGCTTCAGACACTACATGGTAAGCTCATCAGAAAGCCATTTAGAATCTTCTTTTGTGTGAAACCACTCCTGTGGCCTATAACCCTGACTGTGAAGGTCTGGAAGCCAATACTGACCAAGTGTACGAAAGGCCCCTGGCGCGGTGCTGCGGGGCACATTTTGGTTAACCTTGATTGACTTCCATTACCGTGCCTCATCTCCTACCGCAAAATAATTCTCCAAGGAGACAAAGAGCAGTGGAGGGTTTTCGCTCACAAAAGTACCCTTAATGCACCTCTTTTGCTTCAGAACTGAAGACCAATTAGATTTGAGCCTGCTTAAAAGAAAATCTTTTAGGAATCAATTAGTTGGCCCTATCAATCCACATAAGCACAAGGCCAGGGACCAATCTGGACTTTAGGAATTGGATCAAAACGGCAAACTGTTACTCCGTCGTTATTTACTGATTTAGTTTTGATTATGAAGGACAGAAACTGATTGAGCCATTTATTATCTGGGTGAGCACCAGACTAATCCAGCATGTGCTTGGTACCCTGCTTGTTAAAGTCCAAGGAGAGTGGCTTCACAGCCATCTGGAGGGGGTCTAGCTGAAGGGGGAGGTCAGCAATTGGGGAGATTTGGACACATAAGGACCCAGACTATGGTACTTGTTCAGAGGTCCACACCCTTGAGGAACGGCAATGAGGTCACAACTGGTACGGGCCAGTGGAGAAGGAGAGAGAAAACAAGTGAGCGCCCCATTACCAAGGCATGACGAGCAGAGTCTGTGGGGGAAGGAAGATGGAGTGTGGAGAGGATCCTAGGAACAGGATCCTCTTGCCTTTCTACAACGTCCTTTATTCTTGCTTATCCAAAACGCCATATGCATAGTTCGTGGAGCCCAAATCCTAGCGTCATCCTTGATTCCACCTGTCCTGCACACCCAATGTCCAAACCTTCCGTGGTAGCTGGCAATACAAGGTCTACAGAAATCTGTTCTCTGCTTGTCTCCCAGCAGAGGCTTTGTCCTCCCCTCAGACTGGTGTGTGGGGGGAGCGGGGGGGATCTCCCTATTCCCCAGGGTCTGTTCCTGCTCCATGCAGTGCCCCTCCAAGAGCCTCTAGGGAACCTGCTTCCAGTCCCTCCCAGCTTAAAGTCCACGAAGGATGCCTGCCACAGCTGGACAAAATCTACGCTGCTTCCCCGGCCTGTCGCTCTCTCCATCCCCCTTTCTGCCTCACCGCCATGGCGGCGTCTTCCCGTTCCCTCCACCAGCCAGCTCCTAGGTAGCCACGACCGAAGTAAGTGAGCCAGTCATCTGTAAACATTGTGAAGCATTTCCAGGTAGTTAACACTTATAATTACCTGTATTCACGTGACTTTCTAACGTTAATTAAATTTTTAGTTGCTTTAAAATGTTCTAGAATCTCTTTTTTAGCAAGTACAGAAGCAATTGATTTTAACTATTTGTCAGTGAAAACTCTATAGTTAAAATTAATCTCTTGATAGCTGAAAGAAAAAGAAAGAAAGAAAGAAAGAAAAAGAAAGAAAGAAAGAAAGAAAGAAAGAAAGAAAGAAAGAAAGAAATTAAGTTCGTTCCACTCATTTAGGTGAATGGGGACATATTTAGGATTCAGAAAATATAGCAGACCTTATTTCGGGCATTATTTTAAAAGGAAAATAAGATAATCATAACCCTCAAAGAAAAACTTGCAAATGAGGGCTTGTTAAGATGGCAATTTCCTGAATAAAGACATCTACAGATATGACTTGGTTATAGGCACTGCCCCTGAGTTCTGGGATGTGTCCTCACTCCCTAGGAGAATCCCACGGGTCACTCATCACCTGTGTGTCAATGTTGATTTTGTGGAGGATGACACATCATTTCCACCCCATGTATCAAAATGACAATTCATTCCTTGCATGACAGGAGAATGGAACTGCAAGGTAACGTCACTGACATTTTATTCAGCTGGTAAGGAAGGGACAAACTGCCTTCCCCAGGAGTCTGTGGAAAACCAGAAACACCTCATACCCTGGGCCCTAAAGCTTTGCTTTGTAAACCAAGAACTTCTCTTCACAGCGTAGTTCAGAGACAGCATGTGCAACACGCTAAGGCCTTTCGCCTGGCCTGCTTGGTAAAGGGAGCTTAGGCAACACAGAATATTCTGTTCAGGGAGTATTAGCCCATATGTAAAACATGAATTTGTGGTTTATCAATTTTCACAGAATTTTTTTGAAGGCACCGAACATAAATCAGAGTGAGCAGAGTTTAGTTTTTGGTAATTTAGAAAGCAATTGGTTTCTGGGGCGCCTGGGTGGGTCAGTCGGTTAAGCGTGCCACTCTTGATTTTGGCTCAGATCGTGATCTCGGGGTCATGAGATCAAGCCCTGTGTCAGGCCTCATGCTAGGTGTGGAGCCTGCTTGAGATTCTCTCTCTTCCCCTCCTTCTGCCCCTCCCCCCTCAAATAAATAAATACATCTAAAAAAAAAAGAAGAAAGAGATTGGTTTCTTGCTGAAGCTCGTTCTGAGCATGAGTGTTCACCGTCCCGTGGCTAAGCCACGGTCCTGGGTAGCAGATCTACCTGTCCCCTGAAGGTGGCGGTGAGAGCCAAGTGTCCAGAGCTGACTGCCTGGCCGGGAATCCTTTACGATCTGCATGACCTTGGGAAGTTGTTTCATTTCGTTGTGCCTCAGTGTCCTCATCTGTAAAATGGGAATAATGATACCCACACCTCACAGGGCTATTGTGAAGGTTAAATGAGTTCATAAATGCCAAGTGCTGAGAGCAATGCCTGGCACACAGCAAGGTTCAGTCAACACTGGCTATGATTTTTACACATGGCTGGTCACCTGAGTGCCTCCATCTGATTAAAAACACAGGTACCAGAGGATAAATTCAGCAGAGGACTTCTAGGCCTTGTTCATGAAAGCTTCAGAAAAATAGCACCAAGAATTATTAGATGGCTACCCAAGAAGACACTTCTGCATTCTAAACTGATCCTATACCATTGTTCTTTTTGCTCAGTCGATGGGAAAGAATTCTGATGTTTGTCCACTTTTCATTGTTCTGCTATTTTTCTGTGTCCTGAAAATTCTGTCCCATGGCTGCTTCTTTGCCGCCCCGCCTCCCCCAGCCCTCAGCCTCGAGGTTAAGTGTGAGAGAAAGCAGTCTGATTAGAGCCCAGGCAGATCAAGATGAAGTTAAAAGGAATGGAGAGCCTCGTGGGAAATACTGAATAACACGCAGAAGTAATTTAAATGATCTCATTAGCCTTTGCCTCTTGTGTACTTGGAACTATTTATAACCAGAAGTAACATTTCTGATCTGTACCTACCTGATATTCTGATATTTCTTTAAAGGTGTAGGCATGCCTCTTTTCCTATCTGGCCAGACTAGACACTTTTCCTTAAATGCCAGAAGCGTGTTTGGATTAGAACCGAGAATCACATCCGAATTCTGGAGGAGGAAGAGGACTCCATCAAGATGGGAATGACCAGGAAAACCAAGAGTAGCCGGGAGTATGAGTGGACAAATCCACCGTTGCTGTGGAGGTTTTAACACACCTGTCTCGACATGTCCAGCAGACAATTAGTGAAGACAGAGAAGAGCCAAACATGCCAGATCTAATACACCTACCAGAACCCTGTTCCCAACACAATAGGTGGGACTTTTTACAAAGATTCACCACAAACTTGGGCACAAAGCGAAGTTCAGCCAACGAACACCAAAGACACAGGCTCATCGGTTACCTGACTACAGTGCAGTTACATTTGCTATTGATTACAGAAGAGAAGCAAGAAAACCTTCCATATGTCTGCACAATTCAAAATATACTGCTAAGCCACTCAGGGATTGAAAAATAAATCAAGCATCTGCCTTCGGCTCAGGTCATGATCCTGGGGTCCTGGGATCGAGTTCCGCATCGGGCTCCCTGCTCGGCAAGAAGCCTGCTTCTCCCTCTCCTTCTGCCCCTCCCCACTGCTTGTTCTCATTCTCTCTCTCTCTCAAATAAATAAAATCTTAAAAGAAGAAAAATAAAAGAAAAATAAATCATAATGAAAATCAGAGAATCCTGGGAACTGAAGAAAAAACAATGCCGAGACATCAAAACTTGGGGTGTGCAGGTAGAGACATTAAAATCTTATGTCCTTATAGGAGAAAAGAAGACTGAAATTTATTAACAAAGCACACAACCTGGGAAGGGAACAAAAGGGAAAGGAATTTGGAAGGAAGGAATCAATGAAGATGAGAGCAGAAATGATGGAAATGTGAAAAAAGCAACAATAGGATCAATAAAACTAAAGCTTGTTCTTTGAAAAAAAAAAAACTAATAAAATGGGCAAATCTCTGGGAAGGCTGAATAACAAAAGGAAGAAAAGGAACAAATTACAAACACCAGAAATTAAGAGACATAATTATAGGCACAGTACACATGTGTCTATGACTTGAAAACCTAAACAAAATGGACAATTCTTCCAGAAAAATAAAATATACTAAGACTATCTCAAGAAGAAGGAGGAAGATGACATGAATAATAACGAAAAATCCTTAATAAAATATAAGCAAAGTGGGTTTTCATAATCACATGAAAACACTGTGACTGAGTTTTATCCCAGAAATATAAGAATTCATTAATGTAATTCACTATATCAACAGAATAAAGTTATATGTGTGACTACATATACATTCACATATATATTTATCAAATACATTAAATATATTAAAGAGTTTTAAGTCTTAGCAAACACTGAGCTTTATATCATATTGAGATAAATATGCATATATGTGTTTGTATATTCAAATGTGTATGTATGTATATAAAAACACACACATACATACTTATCTCTAGAGATGTAGCACTTGCTAAATTTTAAAACTCTTTAATGGTAAACTCTTCGCAAACTGGTAATAACCTTAACCTGGCAAACACTATTTAGTACCAGACATTTTCAACAAACATTACTGAATATATTATTGTTAATTATTGAATATATTTCCCCTAAAATCAGGAAGAAGAAAAGGATGCCTACTGCCTCAGTCTCCCCTCAACAATGTACTAGAACACAACACAGCAGTAAGAAAAAGGATGAGAACCATAAGATAATTTCAATACATGCAGAAAAAGCATTTGACAAAGTACAACATCCATTCATGATAAAAGCCCTCAACAAAGTGGATATAGAGGGAACATGCTTCAACATGACAAAGGCCATCTATGAAAAACCCACAGCTAATATCATCCTCAACGGGTTAAAACTGAGAGCTTTTCCCCTAAGGTCAGGAACAAGACAAGGATGTCCACGGTCACCATTTTTATTCAACATAGTATGGGAAGTCCGAGCTGCAGTAATCAGACAAAAAAAAGAAATAAAAAGCATCGAAGTCAGTAAGGAAGAAAGTAAAACTTTCACTGTTTGGACATGACATGATACTCTACATAGAAAACCCAGGGGCGCCTAGGTGGCTCAGTCGTTATGCGTCTGCCTTCAGCTCAGGTCATGATCTCAGGGTCCTGGGTTCAGTCCCAGGACCCCTTTGGGCTTCCTGCTCAGTGGGGAGTCTGCCTCTCTCTCTGTTCCCCCCGCCCCCCGCTCGTGTGTTCACTCTCTCTCTCTCTCTCAAGTAAATAATAAAATCTTAAGAAAGAAAACCCAAAAGACTCCACCAAAAAACTGCTGGAACTGATAAAAGAATTCAGTCAAGTTGCAGGATACAAAATCAATGTACAGAAATCTGTATGTTGCATTTCTATACACCAATTATAAAGCAGCAGAAAGAGAAATTAGGAAAACAATTCCATTTACAATTGCACTAAAAATAATAAGATCCCTAGGAATAAACCTAACCAAAGAGGTGAAAGATAAGTACTCTGAAAACTATGAAAACACTGATGAAAGAAATTGAAGACAACACCAAGAAATGGAAAGACATTCCATGCTCATGGATTAGAAGAACAAATATTGTTAAAATGTCTATACTACCCAAAGCAATCTACACATTTCATGCAATCCCTATCAAAATACCAACAGCATTTTTCACAGAACGAGGAAAAAAATTCCAAAATTTGTATGGAAGCACAAAAGACCCCAAACAGCCAAAGCAATCTTGAAAAAGAAAAGCAAAGCTGGAGGCATCACAATTCTGGACTTCAAGTTATATTATAAAGCTGTAGTAATCAAAACAGTATGATACTGGCACAAAAATAGACACATAGACCAATAGAACAGAATAGAAAATGCAGAAATAAACCCACAATTATATGGTCAATTAATCTTCAACAAAGCAGGAAAGAATATCCAATGGGAAAAAGTCTCTTCAACAAATGGTGCTGCGAAAACTGGACAGAAACATGCAGAAGAATGAAACTGGACCACTTCCTTACACCACACACAAAAATAAATTCAAAATGGATTAAAGACCTAAATGTGAGACCTGACACCATAAAACGTCCTAGAAGAGAGCAGAGGCAGTAATGTCTCTGACATCGGCTATAGCAACATTTTTTTAGATATGTCTCCTGAGGCAAGGGAAACAAAAGCAAAAATAAACTATTGGGACTACATCAAAATAAAAAGCTTTTGCACAGCGAAGGAAATCATCAACAAAACTAAAATAAAACCTACTGAATGAGAGAAGACATTTGCAAATGACATATCTGATAAAGGGTTAGTATCCAAAATACATAAAGAACTTATAAAACCCAATAAACAAATAATCCAAATAAAAAATGGAAGGAAGACATGAATAGACATTTTTCTAAGGAAGACATCCAGATGGCCAACAGACAAATGAAAAGATGCTCATCATCACTCATCATCAGGGAAATGCAAATCAAAACTACAATGAGCTATCACCTCACAGAATGACTGTCAGAATGACTAAAATCAAAAAAACAAGAAACAACAGGTGTTGGCGAGGATGGGGAGAAAGGGGAACCCTCTCGCACTGCTGTTGGGAATGCAAACTGGTGCAGCCACTCTGGAGAACAGTATGGAGGTTCCTCATAAAGTTAAAAATAGAACTACACTATGATCAAAATCGTATTTACCCAAAGAATACAAAAACACTAATTCAAAGGGATACATGCACCCTTACGTTTACAGCAGCAGTTTTTACAATAGCCAAGATAAAGAAGTAGCCAAGTGTCCCTCAGCTGATGAATGGATATAGAAGATGTGGTGTATATATACAATGGAATATTGCTAAGCCATCAAAAAGAACAAAATACACAGCGGAAGGATAAATAAATGGAGATATATACATAAAATGACCATTCTCACCAAATTTACCTAAAAATGCAATGCAGTTATGAACAATGTGTGTGTTGTGTGTGTGCACGTGCGCGCAGGTGGTGAGTGAGGGGGAAGGCAAGGGGAGGCAGACAAAGGACCAAAAGGAGCCAAGACAATTATGAAGAAAAAGTGGGGGGGCTTATCCTACCAAATACAAGACTAATAAAGAAATAGCATTTAATACAATGTGGTATTGACAAGGAAATCAAGCCATACACCAATTAGAAAGAAAAGAAACCTCAGAAATAGATGTCTTCAAATATAGAAACTTGATATATGGCCATACAAATAAATGGCCACAGACTGGTACGGTTATAACTGATGATTATATGTAAAAAAATAAAATAAAATTAGATCCATATCTCATACCAAATGCATAATTAAACCCCAGGTGGATTCATGAACTAAATGTGAAAAGCCAAAGATTTCAAACTTACAGAAAAAAGATACAGGGTATTTATATGACCTCCAGAGAGGAAAACAGTTCTTAAATGCAACACAAAAAGGACACATCATTCTGGAAAATGATTTGACTGCATTAAAACTGCAAACTTCTCTCTGACAAATGCCATCCAAAACGTAACGAAATGACAAGTCACAGACTGCGTGCAAGATGTTTATGACTAAGGGTATCATTTAGAACAAAGAATAAATTGCCCAACAGGTAAACAGACAAAACAGGCAGTTCGCTGGTGAGAAACCCAAAAAGGCAATAATCATATGAAAAGTCTGAACATCAAGGATTCTTGGCAAACAGTGGATGGAGCAAGGGCACCCCTCCCATCGGCAGTAAGAGCGGGCAGGTGCAATTTCTTTGTAGAGAAGTAGGAAATGTCCTATAAAAGTGCAGGTGCACACCCCTTCCACCCTTACAGTCTGCATGCTAGCGAAAATCCAGCACATGTGCACACGTCGATCGATGAGCGCATGACTATCTCTTACTGTTTTGATAGCACCAAACTGAAAACACATTAGCGTCCATGAACATGAGACAGAGAAGCGAGATGCAGATTGTTCGGATTTTATAAACCTATGCAGAAGATTAAAAGACGGAATTTAAGCTACCTATATCCACTATCCACGTGGACAAACAGCATGATGGTGGGTGAAGATAGAAGACAGCTTGTCAAATTTAAATAAAATTTTAGTGAAGTATGGGAACATATACGACAAAACTAATCTCGGGATAGTGGCTGCCCCTGGGCACCTTCTAATTTCAGACAGAGAGAGGGGGAGCCATGCTGGGAGTTCAGCTGGGTTTATAATAATATACAATAACGTATTTCAATATATATATATATATATACATATTATATATATACTATATATATACACAATATATACTATATATATACACAATATATACTATATATACAATATATATTTTATATATATACAATATTTATATACAATATTATATTGTATACAATTATATGCAATAATATATATAATTATAGTAATATACAAATAATATAATAAAATATTATAAATCTAGTAAGATTGAGCCAATCTGGGTGGCATTCACCACATTATTTTTAGACGTTTCGGTACCTTGAACTAGACTAACTTTTGCAGGGTGGAGGGGCCAACTCCCACATAAGCCAGTAGATGAACAGGACAAGGGCCTGCCTAGGACATCACTGTTTGGACAGAAATCACCCCGCGCCTGTTGCTGCCTCCTCCTAAGTGGAAAATGGTGGTGGTGGAGGAAGCACCAGATTTGGCATTAAAGACAAAATCTTGATCCACCACCGGGTAGGAGACCACAGCTCAGTCCCTGCCTGCTCTGACATGTACCTGATAAAGTCGGCCTCTCAGACCTCACTGGGGCCGGACGAAGGGTGATGGATCTAAACAGGCTGGCAAAGTGGTTCACAAAGGAGGGCTACCCAGAAGACCCCAACCAGGGCCAAATGTAAAAAGGAACACTATCACACGTTATTCCTCTGCTGGATGGTATCCTTCTCCATATGTTCTGTCCCAAGCCAAAGGCGCTCTGTCCTGGGACCCCTTCTCATCGTGCCCATCTCCATTACGGCTCCAAACGATTTTGCTCAGCCCTGCCATGATCACATTATTCCAAGTTTCTGCAACCAGTCGTCTATTGATTTCTGGATCAAATCAAATGCCCTAAACTCATCTCTGAATTCCTGCATCTTCCCATCTCTAGCTTCCCTGTCTTTGTTTTAATCCCTTTCTTCTGTCACAAAGACGTTTAACAGATGTATTGAGGTGCAACTGACATACGACAAAGCGCACATACAGTTTGATGAGTTCTGACACATGTACACACCCGTGGAGCCAGAACCACAATCGAGACAGTGAATTTATCTCCCGACCTCAAAGGTTGCCTCTGGCTTCTTCGTTATAAGTACTTTTGTGCTTTCATGTTCCCTTCGGCCATTTCTTTGTGTTCGTTCAAACGGCCTCATCATTGAATTATATTGAAAAATTTCCCATACTGCATATTTCCCTCTTCACACCCTCCTCCTCCCAGCATCCCTATATTAATTTAGAGCCCTGAAAATAACTAAAGGCTCTAGAAATAACCTCTCATCAGCGGTGGTCCCCATGCTGTCTCTTCCAGTTCTTTTATATAAATCCTGAGCGTTTCCACCAGTTTGTCCCCAGACAAGGCAATGGTGCTCCTCCTGGTGTCCCTGATTTTGTTTGGACACCAGAGTGGGACACTCTCAAGAGTGAAAATGTTGTCTATTATTACTTATTCTGCGATCGTCCCAGACAAACCAGTGTGTTGCTAGCCCTAGTCAGAACGCTGCCCTCAGATCTTGAAATCCAGGCTGGGCGACCTTCGCAGAGATCCTGCAGCCTGAGGGAGGAAGGAATTGGGCCAATATCTCTTTGTGGTGCCTTATCTGAATGTGCCGAAGACTGTGGGTCCCAGCGGGGGGGGGGGGGGGGCAGGTGCAGAGACATCCACCTGCGTGGCACAGGACCCTGGTCCTGGAGTCTCCCTGAGAAGCTGCCTGTAATCCTGCTTACATCACAGCCGCCAAAGGACCCCAAAGGACACCGTATCCCTTGGTGATGGCTCTAGAATGTCTAGGAGGCTCCAGGGCAGCAAGCTAGGTGGAACCGGAGTCGGGGGCGTGGAGTGGATCCTGATGCTGTGTTTACAAAGCACATTGCATCAGACCTTAAACATGTCTGCTGTCCATTTCAAAGAATGGGAGTGCAGCCCATAGAGATGATAGGGGTCGAAAATACCCCTTGGCACCACAACTGATTCCACATCTGCCCCACCAACCACCTCACCTTGCTCTTCAAAATTAGGGCACATTCCTAAGGTGGAGGATGGCTTCCAGTGACTTCCCAGAAGACCACATGGAGATGATTTGTAAGCTCAGTTGTAAGCTTCGTCCCTCTATCTGTCTTTGTTTGGGCCTTACACCAAACAATTCTGAAACTTTCTAGAAAGGATGGGTTGATACCCTTCCTTAACGTCCAATGTGATGCAGGCTTTTCCCTACTGTGATGGTTAATTTTATGTGCCAACTTGACTGGGTTAAGGCACGCCCTGAAGGCTGGTAAAACAAGGTGTGTCTGGGAGAGCGTATCCAGAAGAGATTAGCATTTGAATCAGTGGACTGAGTAAAGATGATCATCCTCACCAGCGTGGGTGGGCATCATGCAGGTCACTGAGAGCCTGAATAGAACACAACTGGGGAGGAAGGAGGAATTCGCTCTCTCTGCTTTAACCAGGACGTCAGCTTCTCCTGCCCCTGTCTGCCTCTTGAGCTTTCAAGCTCAGACCACAGCTCACACCATCGCCGCCCCAGCCCCCACCTCCCACCGAGTCTCAGGCCTTTGGACTTGGACTGAATTGTACCACGGGCTTCCCTGGCTCTCTGGCTTGCAGATGACAGACTATGGGGTAATAGATCTCCATCTCTCTGTATTTACGTCTGTATCTACGTCTCTATGCTACTGGTTCCGTCTCTCTGGAGAACTACTACAATCTATGATTATAGGTCTTCAGTCATTTCTGTTAGGATTAGGTGGGGTATGTGTGTGGCCAAGCAGCTGTGCTCACATGATCACTGCATCCAGAGCGCTGTGTATTTGGAATTATTCAGCAAAAGAATCCGAAATATTTGTTCTCTCTTCTCACTCCCTCAGTTTCTTAGATGTCACCAATTCTGTCCTTAGAGCTAACCCACCCCCATCACATGCGTGTACCTAAAACTTTATCCATCACGCCACTCAGCAAAATAATGGCTCTCCCTTAGGACGGAGTGGAGGATTGAAAATTCTTCTATAATTTAATATTTTTATTTCCTCTCACAGTGGAAATAATAGAGTGCACTGGGAAATTGCTGTTCTGCTTGTGATTTTTCCCCACTAGATCCGGTGGGAAGAGTCTGTCTTTTATTTCCGTACATCCAATGTCCAACTCAGGCATGAAAAAAAGAAAGGTGCTCAAAAAACTTCCTGAAGGAATGAATTCAAAACTCACTGATTTCAGAAACATTTAGAGTATCGGTCATGCTGTGCCCTTCCCTGGAAGTCACAGTAAGCCAAAGATACCATTCTGCCTTTACTGAGCTTACTGTCTTGGGGGGGGGGGGTGCAAGAATTAATAAAAAAGTTACACAAAGGCATAGTCACAATTTGTGATAGCTGTCATGTGAAGATGAAGTACAAGGAGTTATGAGAATTTAGCACAAGGGTGGCCTGGTCTAGTCTGAGGGGAAAGGCGAATGCTGCAGGGTGGGAGGAATAAGCTCATGGAAATGGGAAGGAGGAATGTTCTGGACACAGAGAGGATCGTGCACCAAGACTATGGTGCAGTGCAGAGACCCCTGTAGAGTGTCCTGGAGGCTAAAGGAGGCCCGTGTGACTGCCAGGAAGGGGAGAAGCAAGAATGTCAGAACCTGAGGCCAGAGAGAAAATAAGGACTCTGTAAGACACGCTCAAGATTGAGGTCTTTGCCCTAAAAGCAAGCGGTGACCCAATCAGTTGTGCAATTTTAACATCAGTATGTGGTGGTGTGATGCAGGGGGCAGAAAATGCACCAGGACCAGGGTGGAGAGGCATGTGATAGTTAATTTTATGCATCCACTTGGCTGACGTGGTGCTTGCAAATGGGGTCAAATACATTCTGGATGTTTCTAAGAGGGTGTTCTTGGATGAGACTAACATTTAAGTCAGTGGACTCAGAGTAAAGCAGATTGCCTTCCAAAATGTTGGTGGGCCTCATCTAATCAGGTGAAGGCCGACTGGAACAAAAGACTGACCTGCCCAGAGCAAGAAGAAATTCTGCCAGCTGATGGCCTTCAGACTTGAACTGTAACAATGGCCCTTCCCAGGGTCCCCAGCCTGCTGGCTCAGCCTGCAGATTTGGACTTGTTGGCCTCCACAGTCACCTGAGCCAATTCCTTAAGATCTCTCTCCCTCTCTGTATATATAAATTGTCTGTGTGTGTGTGTGTGTGTGTGTGTGTGTGTGTGTGTGTGTATGCATTGCTACACACATCTTGTGGTTCTGTTTCTTTGGCGCAGCCTGACGAATACTGGGGAGATTTCAGAGTTGAGGAATGAGATGGCCAGAGGAGGAAGGCTGGAGGAGTGCCGAGCAGCACAGACCAGCAGGTGAGGCTGCTGACCCTGAGTATAAGGCCTAAGCCCCAGGCCTCATGGCAAGGTCTGCTGGTCTCGTTGGTCAGGGTGCAGGCAATGAGAGAGTGCACATCACCCAGAGAGTGTGTGCCAGCCGGCCAGAGAGGTGCTAGGAAAAGACAGACAGTGCAGGAGCTCTGGGGCCCTGGTCCCTGCATCGGTGACGTGGTGGATACGGCTCAAGGACAGGGAGAAGGGCGGTATCGTGCAGTAGAGTCCAGCTGAGACTGGACAGCAGGCCCGGTGGGAGGGGAAGGTAGACAAGCTGAAGGCAACAAGGACGAGGCCGGAGAACTGGGGTGCCCTGTCAAGCCATCCTGGAAGCGGCAGGGCTCAGGGAAAAGCCCAGATCGTGTGGTGACCTTGGAGGGTGCTACTGGGCCAGCGCTGAGAAGGTGGGTTTGGAAGAAGGGGTGTTAAGAGCGTGAGATGCCAAGGTTGGGACTGCTATGAACATATCATTGAAAATACTTCTACCTCAATGTCTGAGTATCTTGGACCCTGTTTCAAATCAGCAGGGGTGGATGAGTCACTGCCCTCTTGGGTAGAATTTCTAATCTAGATGATTATTCCAGAGGCTGTTTAGTTGAACTGATGCTACACAGATCTGTGTAGACATGCCACCAAACTCAGTATTACAACCGTGCAGAGGGAGTGAGACCCCTAGAATCAGAGGGTGGCAAGGCAGGCTTTCAGAGGTGTTGGAAACCAGGAGCAGACATGCCACTCAGGGACATGGTGGGCATCCCCTTCTCCATCATGAAGGGGCAGCCCTGCCAGATGTAAGTTGTGTTCAATGGCCAGGAGAACTCACTATTTTTAGACATTCCCTTACATGGGTCCCACGGTTGCTAGTGTACGTGGGATAGCACAGAGGATCCCACCTGGCCAGAGGGGCCATTAGTTCCGCTTAAGAATCCAGGGGTGAGAAGAAAGCTGTACAGAGATAGAGACATCTGTCTTACTCTGTGTAGCTGCCCACTTCCGAAGATGTCAAGGTCACGTCTAGCAGGTGCGTGTGTATGCGCACGCACGGTGCTGCACGTTGCCAGTCTGGGCTAGGAGGTTTTTGGTTTTTTTTTAAGATTTTGTTTTATTTTTTTTGACAGAGAAAAAGAGACAGCTAGAGAGGGAACACAAGCAGGGGGAGTGGGAGAGGGAGAAGCAGGCTCCAGGCTGAGCAGTGAGCCCGATGGCGGGGCTCGATCCCAGGACCCTGGGATCATGACCTGAGCCGAAGGCAGATGCTTAACGACTGAGCCACCCAGGCACCCCTGGGCTGGGAGTTTTGTCACAAAATGTTGACTCTTCACTTATGATCAGAATCATTTTTATTTCTTTAGCATGGCGAAGAACGTACGGAAGAACAAAGGTTAAATGATGAGTTCATTTTCCAACTCCCTAGGTTTTTTAGGAAATGATCTTGCCTTTTTTTTTTTTTTTTTAAGAGGCAAAACATCTGTAAGATAAGACAAGAAAGCACATAAACTCGGTAACTGATTTCTTGGGAAACTTTTATCTCCTTGTCCATTGATAATATTTCTTTGGGTAATTCGGTTTCCTATGGCTCAATAAATTAAATCCAGATAGATGAAGCAAGAAATAGACTTTTAACTCTGTTCTGAATTAGAATTGCATCATTATAATAAAACCATCAGGACATTCTGGGATCTAGCAAAGAATTAAAGCTGGGATGGATATCATATCAGCATATGATGAAGCATATTCCACCAGTTAATAATTCTGAGTTTTGTAACCTTTTAAAAATTCTGTTAATACTGTTCGGAAAATATGTCACAATCTTGTGCTGGGTTTGACTTGGCACAGGCGACCATTCAACTACCCAAACATCTTTTTATCATTTATTTGATGGTTTTATCTTATAAAAGCCTAGACATTATTTTATCAGGAGAGGGGATCTGTAGACTTGCTCTTTTGGTAAAAATTGCCCACCATTGTCTAATGCTTTGGAAGAGCAGATGCTGAAATCCTAAAGTTTTAGACCCTATTTACAGATCATTCATAATGGGATGCCCACAGTCAGGTCCCACCATCAGGGAGCAGAAACTGGAATCTTGGAGAACCAGACCCTCCGAGGCGCCCTGCCCACTGCTGGACTTGCTTAGGGACCAGCGAGAAGCCATCTGACCCCACTCTACCTACAGAATAGGCTGTGGGAAAACAGGACGCTCCATCCCTCTGGCTCTGCAATCCTGGGATCCCGCCATGGCACGATGGAGTTCTAGATCCCCTCTCTGTGCCCTCTGCCCCGCCCTTACCCCTGTCACGGTGGAGTAGGGAACTTTGGCAGGACGTGAGGCATCATGCTTAAGTGGCAATCAATACCCTTAAAAGAGAGGCCTGTCTGCCCCCAGGGGTTCTCTGGCTGTAGAACAAGAGAATCCAGGAGTGGGGCTGGCTGGGAAGGACAGAAAAGAGACCAAGGGAGAGGGGGCTTCCAGGCCCCCAAGCCATGGAAAACAATCTTAGGGCTGAGTAAAGCAGTGTCTGCATCATTTTCTGGATTCCAAATATATTCTTCATTAGCCAGGAAAAAGATTGGTTTCTGCTTGTTTTCCCTAATGACAGATTGTGCGTGTACAACCTTCCAGGATTAGGTGGGTAGTGGGGTAGGGGGAGGAGGGTGGCATAATGGTAAATGAGTAGTTAGACCAATCTCATTAAGTCACTATCAGTTAACTCAAACACAACTAAAATGAAAGAAGCTTTGATTCCTAAACCAATTACATGAGATTTCCCCAGCACAAACTAAGTTCATTAGATACAAAGTATGGATAATCCATAATTTAATATAGAAATTTAGGCATGGAGTATTACTAATCAGATAACTAGAGCCTCGAATCAGATTATTAAGAGACCCAGTGAACCTGCTCTAATTGCTGACCAAAAAAGAACAAGCAAGGGAAATGAATGAAAACAACATTCCCCTTTGCGCCTCCCTTGGCTAAGGTTGAGAACATCTGCAAGCTATAGGAAGGGACTCCCATGGAAATAGGCTCCATTTTACAAGAGCACCTCCCCTTCCTACCACCCATGTGTGTTCTGAGAGGTTATTTTTTTTTTTTTAAGAGCTTATTTATTTATTTGAGATTGAGAGAGGGTGTGAGAGCACGAGCAGGGGGGAGGAGCAGAGGGAGAGGGAGAAGCGGACTCCCTGCAGAGCAAGGAGCCTGATGCAGGATTCGATCCCAGGACCCGGAGATCATGACCTGAGCCGAAAGCAGACGCTTAACCGACTGAGCCACCCAGGTGCCCCTGTTTGGAGAGTTTTAACGCCGAGAAACACCAGGTCCCTGCTGCAGAGCCTTTTACTGCGGGAATGTCACCAAGCACAGCCTGGCTCGAATGACTTTAAGAGTAATGAGCACATTAAAAATGACCGCACCACTAATTATAAGAAAACTAGAGAATGTGGCACTTAGACCTATATGAATCTCAGAGGAAGCAGTACCTCTCTTTATGAGAAGGAAGTATAAATTCTTAATTATGCTAAAGCCTATTTAGGTAGAGCACAACACTTAATACAGGTTAGGAATTGGCTTTTGCGCTTTGAAGTATCCATATGAGTCAGAAAAGATCTAAGAAAGATATGAAATACACTGAAAACGCCACTGTAGTTAACCAGCTAGAGACAGCTGTGGTGACAACTGGGAGCAGACAGAGAAGGTTGCTGTAATCCAGGGGCTAAAAGCAGAGACACAAGGGCTCAGGGAATAAGTGATAGAGAAGCAGAGACTTGCAAAGGAACCTGCCAAAGCTCAAGATCACATCAAAAGCAGAGCACAGAGATAACACTGCAGAAAACAGGGTAGGAACAGAGCCTTAACAGAAACTTCAGAGCAAAATAAGATGGAAAAGGAAGAGTTTAAACAATTAGAGAAAGAAAATGATAGTTATAAAAGATGGGTATAAGTGGTCCAAGAAGACTGAGGAATCACTGAACTCTACCTCTGAAACTAATGATACACTCTATGTTAATTAATTGAATTTAAATTAAAAAAAAAAATCGGTCCAAGAAATGCAGTTATCTTAAAACAAAGAGAAAAGGAAAAAAAAATCAGATTTCTAGTTCAAGGAAACTTTGCTGAAATAAAGTCAAGATGCAAACTCACTGGGCAAAAGTTTACCATGGGAAATTTGAGAAAGGTCGATCAATATCAAGATGCATCACAGTGAAGAAAATACACTTGATAATTTAAAAATATTATTGAGACCTGAACCTAAGAAACCTGTTGCCTTGCATCAGATAGAATGGGCTAGGTTAAGGTGGTAACAAGTATCCCCCAAATCTCAGTGGATTAAGACAACAAGAGTTTATTTTTCACTCATGCTACACTGCCCAGTGTGGGTGAGTTATGGGGGCTCTACCCATCATAGTCACCCAGACTGATGGTGCAGCCCCCATCTACAACTTGCAATTACCGTGCCAGAAGGAACAAGAGCTCTGCACAATCTCACACTGCAGGTACTATTCAGGCTTGGAAGTGATACACATAAGTTTTGCTCACATGGCCCTAAACAACCACAAGGAGACTAGGAAGTATAACCTTACCACATAAAGGGAAGTTGGAGAGCTAGAAATATTTTTAAGCAGCACTAATGACCGCCACATATCAAAAAGGGAGAAAGCATTAGGCTGACTTTAGGTCTTTCTCTACAGCAATATTCAATATTCAATTATGGATAATGATGCAGAAAGCTAAAAAGAGCTCTGCCCCTACCATTTCAACAACCAAAACGTTGGACACTGCAAATTCACAACTTAATTTGAACCCATCAGACAGCTGAGGTCACAAGGCAACAAACCCACCGAAATTCGAAGGACACGAGAATTTCCATGTTGAGAAGCATGAGCACCTGTTCACCTGGGCAGATGGTTTAGTGGAAAAAGGTGAACAGTGTGCCAGGTCACATAGGTAATTCAGCAGAGAGAGGGAAGCTATATGGAAGAATCAGATGGCAAGACACAGTCACAGAAATGAAGGATGTCTTTGGGGCATCAGCAGGCTCAGCAGAACTGAGGGAGAAATGACCAAGTGCAGTTTATGTTGGGAATGCAAGGCTGGTTCACCATTCAAAAGTCAGTCATTGTTATTTACCATCTTAGCAAACTAAAGAAGAAAAGGTAGATGAACATCTAAGTCAATGTGGAAAAAGACTGACAAATTCAACATCCATCCATGATTAAAAAAAAAAAAAACTCTCAGAAAACAAGGAGGGGGGGGGGTACTTCCATAACCTGATAATGGGCATCTATGGAAAACTTAGAGCTAACATTGTATTTAATCCCTAAAATCAGAAACAAGGCAAGGATGTATGCTCTCAGCATGTCTATCCAACATTGTACTGGAGGTTCTAGTCAGTGCAATAAGGCAGGAAAGAAAGAAAAGAAAGAAAAGAAAAGAAAAGAAAAGAAAAGAAAAGAAAAGAAAAGAAAAGAAAAGAAAAGAAAGAAACAAAGAGAAAGGGAGAAAGAGGCAGGGAGGGAGGGAGGGAGGAAGAAAGGAAGGAAGGGAGAAGAGAGAGAGAGAAGAAAAGAATTAAGAGGTACCAGACTAGAAAGGAAGATATATAACTGCCTCTCTTGCATTTCACCTGACTGCCTACATAGAAAATCCAAAAGAATCTACAAAAGAGCTCCCAGAACTATTGAGTTTAACAAGATCACAGGATACAGTAACAAAAACCAAATTTCTGTATATTAGCAATGAACAAGAAACAATTAAAAACTCTTAAGTACCATTAAAATAGCACCAAAAAACATGAAATACTATAAGCATAAATATTATAAAATATGTTAAACATTGTACAACACTGACGGAATATAAAAAGGCTCAAGTAAATGGAGGGCTATACCATGGATATGTCAATTCTCTCCAAATTGAGATATAGAGTCAGGGCTCTATATCTGAGATATAGAGTCATTAGTGCTGCTTAAAAATATTTCTAGCTCTCCAAATCCCAGTCAAAATCCCAGCAGGATTTCTGGAGAAACTGATAAGCTGATTCCAAAATCTACATAGAAATGCAGAGGAACTAGGTTAGCCAAAACAATTTGGGAAAATAACAAACTTGGAGGTTGGCAGTAAACAGACTCTCACTTCCAGTGGTCTCTCATCCTCCTGATCCCACATGAAACTCAGCTCCCCAGCCCATACACACAAGGCCATTGCTCTCCTCACAGGCCCTCAGCCGGGGAGGGGGGGGAGGGGGCAGGCTGCTCACCTCACTGCTGCCACTTCCAGACGACTGGCCTCCTACCTCAATCATGAATCCTTCCTCATCTGACCCTCATGCCACCAGCTCTGACTGTGCAGAACTCTACTTAAGTTTTTTAAATAAATTCATTCAGAAGTTTGGTGTAGTCTTTTTTCTGCCTTCAACTCTTACCACCATCTTGGGCACTTCGAACATCCATGGGGACGAGCCATTTCGAGGAGACTCCCCAGCATTGACTTGAACTCTTTAAGTACCCTTCGCCTCCTTCCATTTTAGCTAGCCTCTCCCAAGTGGTTTCCTTGTCAGGGCACTAGAGCAGTGGGTCAGGAGGGACCACAAGCTCGCCAGCTCAACCTACACCTTCTTAGAGGGAGCACTGTTGTTCCAACACCACCTTCCCAGCCATAGCCACCTCCTCAGGGGACAGTCAAGCAGGTCCTGGGAGGGTCTCACTGAGTGCAGGTGTGTCAAAAAGGACCCCAAGGCCTTGGGACAGCAGGTCAAATACCTCCAACCCATCAACTGAGTGAGATATGACTTAGCTGCTTAACTGCATCCACGTACTCATGCGGCCTCCAGAACTACAAGATTACCCAGGGATTTATCCACTCCCTCAGGGGTAGTGGTTGCACTGTGATTTAATTATGATTACCTATTGCTTGTTATGTTTTTTAAACATGGAAAGAAAAGGGATCCAGATTGAAACAGTGATTTAAGAGTTGTCACAATGAGATCTCAGAGTGAGCACCGCTCACCCCTGCCCCAGGAGGGCTGTAAAAGGCCACGGCGGACCCTGAGCATGCCCCGTGACACTGTAAGAGAGAAATCATGGTTGTATGCAACATGAGGCAGCAAGACACACCTTGCAGGTAAGGGTATAGGCCCTTGAGTGCTACGATCTGGGCTCCTCGGAGCCTGCTGGATCTGTCACTCTGGAGGGCTGCTGGGACCGCTGAACTTGGCCCATTCCTCCCTGCAAAACGAGGCAGGTGCTAGGGTGCTGGGCTCAGTCCCACCTTGTACTTTAGGTGTTTTTATCTTGTATCTCTGTACGTCATTGCTTATTTGCCACTGGGTTTCACAGTGCCCTGGACCACCAGCGAGCTCACCCAGACTGAGCTGTCATTCTGGCCAGCATTTGAAAGGACACTCAGGGAGGACTAATCCCAGGAACCCAGTTCCAGAGGGCAACACTTTCCCTCTTTCTCGCCAGATTCCAGGGGGGATCTCCAGAGTCTCCAGTTCCCCACATACTATGTTCCCAAAGCACATTCTCTAGAGCTCCCTATACCATGTAAATAACAATTTTACCACCCACCAAGGATTCCTTTCACCTTGCTCGCAACCTTTTGGAAAAGTTTTCGTACACCTTTGTCCAGGGAAAAGAGAAGAACTGGGTTCATCGTTCATATGCATTTTTAAGCAGCCAATTTTGGTTTTCAGGAGTTAAAAAAAAAAAAAAAAAACACTTGTTGGAAGAAAAAGCAAGGAACAATATAAACAACTTTCCATGTCACTTTAAAAGAAATCAGATGCTGTACACGAGAATAGATTGCCGTGGGAAATTGGAAAATGTCTTTCTCCAAATATCTTTAAAAAGGCAAAATAAATACCCATCTGTTCCCCGATGACAGAACGGCAAAAATGTTAGAAAAGCTGTAGAATGCATCACAGCCACATTTGTAAAGACCTCTTTCAACCATGCATATCCTCCTTCACATATGTCAAAAGTGGGAAAGTGGGATGGTAAAAATGGAAAAGGGGATCCAGGAAGCAACACCTTTAAAGGGAAAATCTATAATCCTATAAAACATTCTCCGGAAAGACAGTCCCTCTTGCACTGAACCTAACCAGAGGTGAGTTAAGGAGCGGAAAGACTATATGCATGAATAAAGTCACCGGAAAACGTCTGTAAATGCATGGGATGGAATGCGTGAATCAGGAGTGCCCTTGGCCGTCACCTTCAGCGTGAGCCTCACAGCGTTGCAGTCCTCCTGCAGTGGGTTCAGCTTCAGCGTCTCCCCAAGGTTGCTGCAGCCCGACGGCTGGTGCTGCCTTTCGCAGCAGACACACACCTCGACACTGTCAAACTTAATCTAGACAGAGGAACACAGACAGATCTCACAATTAAAACGGCATCCTGCCCCGGCGGGTACACTTGAGCTACACAATTCAGATCGCGTAAAAACGCACCCCGCTTCTGTTTTCTTTAAGTAATCAAGCCGAAATGATTTTTTGTGGACAAAAGCCAGGGGGAAAAAACAAAAAACAAACACACCCCAGGAGGAATAACTTCACATTCCAATTTTAAAAGCGATGAATCAAAAGGAATACATGTGGAGTGACAGGTAATTTTGGATGAGTCACAGAAGGAGATTAGAGGAAAGGAAAACTGCTCATGCTGAGGTATACATGGAGATGGGTTCTCACGGCTCTGTGCCCTGGTATGTACTGCTCCCGCGGTCAGCAGTTTCCTGACTCACTTCCTGGCCTACCAAACTCCTACTCATCCATCAGGGCCCAACTCCAGCGTCACCCTGGAAGCCTTGTCTGGTTTTCCCTCTCCGGAGCTGCTTGCCCCTCCCCTGGGCAGCGCACTCCCACCCCAGGTCTGCTGAAGACTTTTTTTTTTTAATTTTTATTTTTTTAAAGATTTTATTTATTTGTCAGAGAGCGAGAGGTAGGGGGAGAGAGAGAGAGCACAAGCAGGGGAAGCAGCAGGCAGAGGGAGAAGCAGTCTCTGTGCTGAGCAGGGAGCCCGACGCGGGGCTTGATCCCAGGACCCTGGGATCATGACCTGAGCTGAAGGCAGACGCTTAACTGACTGAGCCACCCAGGCATCCCTGCTGGACACTTCTTTTGTCCAGCTACAGTTGTGTCCTGTGTGCCCCCCGAGGACAGCCACCACAAGTCACCGTCATAGTACTGACAATGCGATGAGATGTGGCATTTCAATAAACACTGAATAAATAAAAATGTCTTGGACAATTAAAAACCATGGGAAGAAAAAAGGGAAAGTCGAGTATTTTAAAAAGCCTGGAGCCCAGGAGGAGACCTTCAGAGCGCGTGGGTCCTCCTCCCCCCACAGCCTGAAATGAAACGGTTCAGCCAGGCTGCAGAAATGAGAAATTCTGCATCCTGCCACTCACTCGGCCCTGCACGCCCACCCTCATTTCCTCGTTCCCATTCCTAGCTGAGTCCTCCTCTGTGGCTAATTGCTATCGCATATGCACCCAACTGCTCACAAACACAGACTTCCAGAAAGAAAAAGGGACAGCCATAGGTCAAGGGCATGGTCCATGGCCAAATTTTCATCTATTTTAAACTTCTGGATAGTTTATCCCTTACCTACTTTATACTTCAATTTGCTCTTTTAATTCGATCTTCTAATGTAATGAGTGACAGGCTGGAGGAGGAGAACTGAGGGCTGGAGGCCAGCAGCAGGACGAGAGAGACGTACAGCCACTGCCCCGGGCCTCGGCCACCCCACCTACGGGAGGGGGCCTGTAAAAGTCACCTTTGCCTTTCATGCTTTTAGCAATGTCTCCAGTCTCCAGAGCTGAAGTCCACACTGAGCATGGAGCCCAGCTCAGGGGGGCCTAACAACACCCCCGTAACAACACTCCCCAGAGAAGGTGCAGGCGGCACCCACCCTGGGCGTCTGCAGGGCCAGGCTGCTCAGTACAAGTCCCTCCCACGGCTCCCCTCCTTTGCACAAGGCAGCCATGCCTGCAGACCCACAGGACACACAGAACTCGGGGCCCCAAGTGGGACAGCTGGGACTGGGCCCCTTAAGCCCGCACAACCAGATGTGTGCTCTGGGGAAGGCCCTTTCCTGCTGGCTGGCCAGGGCTGCGCTGTAGGGACACTGTTCTAGAACAGACCCCTCGGACTGCAGGTTCTTCTCCAACTAGAGATGCCATGAAATGAAGAAGTACAGGGGCGCCTGGGTGGCTCAGTTGGTTAAGTCATGATCCCAGAGTCCCGGGATCGAGCCCCGCATTGGGCTCCCGGCTCATCGGGGAGTCTGCTTCTCCCTTTGAACCTCTCCCCTCTCATGTGCTCTCTGTCTCAAAATAAATAATAAATAAAATCTTAAAAAAAAAAAAAGAAAAGAAAAGAAGAAGTACATTTGCAAAGTACAACAGCCATTCCTCTTGTCTGGGAAACTGCTTTATGTTGGTCTCAGCCTATTGATAGTGATGCTATGGGCTAGGAATGCCTGGGGGCATTCACCTGGGCCCGTATTACCTGTGATGAGCCCCCACAGACATTATTACCCCGACTGGAGCTAAAGTTGTAGCTAATGTTGTGGTTCTTAAAATGACTGCAAGACCCTCCTCAGCAACAACCATCAGGGAACTTGGATAAAACAAAGCATATTAGTTAAAGTTCCTGGAGGGTACACAGTACACCCAGGGCCACTCAGGGATGCCACGATGGGGGGCAGTGGGGGGAGAGGCCACCTGGGGCTTTGCCTTTACTGTAGTTCAGGGTGGGCTAGGTGCCTAGGATTTCATAGGTTCATTCTTAAACCATAAGAGCAGGAATTAATTAGAGCATGGGAAGGGAAAAGCAGGGTCACACAAGAGGTCAGTTATTTGGGTCACCCAGGGCTTTCTAAGAGGGAATCTTCATGGCTGGAGTGGCCTGGCTCCTCATCTAATTTTGTGGCTTGTAACTGTAGGCAATGTGTTTATTAGAGATGGATGGCTTTGAGATGAACGCCCTGACGATCAAAAGCTTAATGTCAGGCACTTACAACTAGAGACTCTTTCCCCAGAGCCCATCCCCCCCCATCCCTCCCCACCCCCACCCCCAGTGTCCCACCTTTGCCAGGGCTCAGCTGCTCAGGGAAGCCTCCTGATAACCTCCTTAGTGCCTTCCGCCTTCCTCTGTTCTCTCCCTCCCTCGGCCCCACTCCTGGTCCCCCTCACTCTCTTCTGCTTTCTCCTCTGACCACGGCATTGACCACCTCCACACATGCCCTAGTTTATCTTTTGTTCCACCCATCAAGAGTATAAGGCAAGGAGTTGGGTCTGTCTTATTCACAGGTGCATGAAAGAACGTACAACAGCGCTGGCTGGGAGTGGCTTTCTCTCCCGATCTCTCCACCACCTGCCTGCTACCCCGGCTGGAACAATATGAGGGGTAGCCTGGTTGGCATCTTCATGAAAAGATCCCTGCTTGAAAGGAGCATCACATCGCACTGTCTACTAGCCACACTGGTCTAATTAGCTTATCATGTCACACTCTTGACTGTGGGCATAAAATAGCCTGATGCTGGAAGAGGAAGGAGGAGATAATTTGGGGGGAGCAGGCAAGGCTAGGTAAGTCTTCAATGGAGCAGAAAGGCCTCAAAAAAGATTCTCAAGGCACCCACGGCCAAGTCTGCATAAGTTTGAAACGGTGTCTCTTGTTAGATACTTAAAGTATGCCCACTCTGAGTTCAAAGCCACAGCCCAACACTTTCTTCAGAGCACACATACATTTTTCCAACTGAAGAATTAAGATTCTACAATCAGGGGAAATCTATTTAAACTACAGGAAGTACCTAGTACCTCGGGGAATGCTCAAGACCAGTCATCACCCACGTGAGTAAATGCACAGCCCAGCACTTTACTGAGACCAATACTGTCGTGGTGTGGCTGGGATTTAGTTTAATTCCAATGTAATTTAATTTTAATTCAATTTAAATGTAAAAAAAAACCAAACCCTACACAACCTTTAGAAAAAAAATACTGGAGAAAATCTTTAGGATCTAAGGCTAGGCAAAGAGTTCTTGAAGTGACACCAAAAGTGTAAGAGCAAAAATTGACTTTTGTGCTACAACTGACCCATTACGAGGATGAAAGACAAACTACAGACTATAAGAAAATATTTGCAAACCACCATATTCAACAAAACCATAGACCATGGGCGCCTGGGTGGTTCAGTAGTTAAGTGTCTGCCTTTGGCTCAGGTCATGATCCCAGGGTCCTGGGATCGAGCCCTGCATCGGGCTCCCTGCTCGGTGGGAAGCCTGCTTCTCCCTCTCCCACTCCCCCTGCTTGCGTTCCCTCTCTCTCTGTGTCTGTCAAATAAATAAATAAAATCTTAAAAAAAAACAAAACAACCCATAGACTATATATGATTTTTGTCTTTTATACTCAAAATTTTAACTGTTCTGTTTTATTGTTTGCTTAGTGTCCTATGTGCCCATCTCTAATTCACCCTCAATCTTGCCAAGAGAACTGAAAATATCCCCTGAGTATGATCCTACTCATCAGATGTTCTGTCAGCTTTATTTTCTTCTTAGAGACCATTTCATTGAGCCCCTATCTCCTGCTTCAATCTGGACTAGTCGATCTATAGGCAGTCCGGACACGCGGGTCATGTACATTCTGGGAAATCCTTCTCCCCTCATCTCAAAAGTCTCTCCCTTTCCTGGGTTAGATCCCCTCTTCTCCTGTTTCTTGACTTACTGTCTCACTGTGGGGAAGTAAGCTCCTTCAGAACTTTCCTGGCTAAAATTTAAAAGACTGAAAATCCCCGGTTTAAGCCAGGATGGGGAGCACTGGGGACCCTCATAGAAGTCTAGTGGATGTGTAAACTGACACAACCACTTTGGAGAATGGCAAGACATTATCCACTTTGTAGTAAGAAACTTAGGATGAGGTTGATATTTCTACCAACAGATACCTAATTGCTCCAATACCATTTGTTGAAAAGGCTATCTTTTCTCCATTGCTTTTGACCTTTGTCAAAAATTGACTGGGTCTATTTCTGGGTTCTCTATTTTGTTCCATTTGTCTATTTGTCTCTCTCTCTGCCTTATTACTGTGGCTATAAGACTTGAAATCAAATAAGCTGATTCCTGCCCTTCATTCTTTTTCAGAATCGTTTCTTTGCCTGGGGCAACTGGGTGGCTCAGTCAGTTAGGACCAGTCTCTGTGGGGCATGGAACCTGCTTAAGACTCTCTCTCTCCCTCTCCCCCTCCCCCCACCACCCATGTTCTCTCTTTCTCTCTCTCTAAAAAAAAATTGTTCCTTTGCCTTTCCATATACATTTTAGTATAAGATTGTCTATGTCTACAAAGAAACTTGCTGGGGTTTTGATAGGAACTGCATTAAACCTGCCTATCAATTTGGGGAGAATTGGTATCTTTACTATGTTGTGTCTTCCAATTCATGAATGCAGTATGTCTCTCCATTTATTTAGAATTTGTTGATTTATTTCATCATCATTATGTAGTTTTCAGTGTATATGTTCTGTACATATTTTGTTAGATTTACATCTATGCATCTTTTAAAGATTTATTTATTTATTTGAGAGAGAGAGAGAGGAGGAGCTGAGGGAGAGGGGGAGAGAGAGAGAATCTCAAGCAGACTCCGCACTCAGTGTGGAGCCTGAGGAGGGGCTTGATCTCACAACCCTGACATCACGACCTGAGCTGAAATCAAGACTTGATGCTTAACTGACTGAGCCACCCAGGTGCCCCTCCCTTATTATCTTTTTGATGTCTGCAGAGTCTGAAGTTATATCCCCATTTGATTTCAAACATTGGTAATCTGTGTCTTCTATCTTTTTTCCTTAGGGGAGGTTTGTCAATTTTATTGGTCTTATCAAAGTATCAGCTCCTTTTTTCATTGATCTCATCTGTTTTCCTTTTTTCAATTTCACTGAGATGTGCCCTTATTTTTTTTTATTTCCTACTTGCTTTGGGTTGATTTTGTCCTCCTTTTCTAGTTTCTTGAGGTAGGAAATTAGGTTACTGATTTGAGACTTCTCTTTGCTTCTTATGTAAGCATCTAGTGCAACAAACTTCCCTCTCAGTATTACTTTAGCTGCATCCCACATATTTTGATATATCATGCTTTATTTTCATTCCTTTCTAAATATATTTGAATACTCCCTTGAGACTTCTTCTTTGATCCATGGATTATTTAGAAGTGTGTTGTTTAACTTCCACATGTTTAGAAATATTCCTCATAATAGTAAAGAAAACTTATAATATAGCCAGAAGTTCCATGCTAAAGATGAGTAAGATGAAAAGATAACATATGGCAACCACACAAATATAGCATGAAAAGGGAAAGGGAATGAGGAAATAAAGAATCATAGCCTATAAACAGGACACCTCACTATTATAATGGTTTTAGAAAACAGAAAATCTTTTCTTCCTAATTGTTTTTTTTTTTCCCCTATAGGTAAATTATCCCATTTTTCTATGGCTGCTTCAAGATTTTTTCTTTGTCTTTAGTTTTCTTAAGTTTGACTATGATGTGTCTTGGTGCAGATTTCTTTGGGAGTATTCTGTTTGGATTTGCTCAGCTTCCTGAATTTTTTTAATGTCTTTTGCCAAATTTAGGGAGTTGTCAGCCATTATTTCTTCAAGTATTTTTCAGCCTTGCTTTTTTAATCCTTTCTTTCTGTAACTCTAATGACATGAATGTTAGACCATAAGCCACTGAGGCTCTGTTCATTTCTGTTTCCAGTTGATTTCCTCTCTGGTGTTCAATTTGGGTAATTTCTATTGTTCCATCTTCCTGTTCACTGATTCATTTCTCTTTCCCCTTATTTCTGCCACTGAGCCCAGCCACTGAGCTTTTTATTTCATTCATTTTGAATTCTAAACCTTCCCTTTGGTTCTTCTACATATCTTCTACCTCTTTGCTGAGGCTTCTTATTTATTTATTTCAGAAATGTTCATAATTCCTCATAGAGGCATTTTTATCATGTACTATAGATGAACATATGAAAGTCAAAACAATAAAACAGTGAGAAGATAAGAAAGGAGAACACCTTCATGTCCTTGGAGTAGGAAAACACTTCTTAAACATGGCTCAAAATGTGTTAATCATAAACAGATGACTGATGTATCTGACTATTTAAAATGAAGAACTTCTTTTCATCAAACAATACCCATACGAGAGTAAAAGCAGGAGATTTTTGCATCACATGTAAGTACAGAGGACTTATATCCAAAACAAACAAACAAACATAAAAAACCTCTCTAAACATTAAGAAAAAGACAAACTACCCAGTGTGAAGATGTGATAAGGAGCCCCACTGCAACAGTAATCTGAGAAACATAAATCAAAATTACAATTAGATGTCAGTTACTCCCTCACCAGAATGGCTAAAATGGAAAAATAATTACAATAGACAATACCAAGTGATAATAAGGATGTGAAACAACAGGAACTCTTGTACATTGCTGATGGGGGTGTGAAATGGGACAACTTTGGAAAACAGCTTGGTGTTACCTACTTACATTAAAGATTACTACCCAATCTCATGTGATATCCAAAAGATATTCTAATTCTAGGAACACATCCCAAAAATGCATGCAATGGTAACAAAAATCAGGAGCTAGAAAGTTCAGAGCAACATTATGCAAAATAGCCTCACACAGAAAAGTGACTGAGGTCCACCAACAGTGGAACAGACAAATGAATTATATTACACTCAAACCATGCAATATTATAAAGCAGTGAACTGCAGCTATATACCACATGAATAAATTACACAACATAAAGTTGAATGTAAGAAGCCAGACACAAAAGAAGAAATATGAAATGTTTTTGTTTAGATGAAGTCCCAAGAAACAAGTAAAATTACACTATGGTGTTCAGAGGTTCTTGCATAGTTGGTACAACTGTAAAGAAAATAAAAGATGTGAATATCCTAAAACTTAAGATGGTGATTACCCTCAGTGGAAATGGAAAGGAAGTGAATTGGGAGTGCATAAGGAGGGCCTTGAGTTATTGGGGAAGCTCTATTTCCAGATTTTAGTGGAGGTCACATGGATATTTGCCTCATGATAAACGGCTGAGCTTTATATTTTTGTTTTGTGCACTTTCTTAAATATGTTTTATATTCTCAGTGGAAAAGGTTAAAAACAAATGACTTGCTTGAAAACAAATAAAATGCAAAACTTAAATTAGGAAAAGAACAAAACCAAATTAACAGAAAATAGGAAAAAGGAATTTAACATAAAAAGTGAAACTAATGGAATGGAAATAAAGATATTAGGATAAAGCCTAAAGATGGCTCTTGAATAGACAAAAAAACAGAAACAAAAACAAGAACAAACCCTCAAAAAAACCTCAGACAAATGCCTCATAGGATTAAAAACAAACAAAAGCCAAAGCAAACAACATTAGAAATGAGAAAGGAGCTTTAACTATAGACATGCTGGAGATTTAAAGAATATGGGAGCCTCTACAGCTGTAAATCCAAAAATCTAGAGGACATGGATGATTTCCTAGCGAAATATAAAGTACTGCACTGAGTCCAAGAGATGCAGTAAACCCAAAGTCCAATAACCATAAAAGATACTGGAAAGTCCAAAATGGTATTTCAGGCTCAGTTCATTCCAACCTTTAGTGAAAAGATAATTCCTATGTTTTAGCTAATGCTATTGATACATAAGAAAAATTGTAAACTGTGTAAATATTGGAAAGGACAGCACTGTCTTTCTCTCCAAATGATATGATTGAATATCTAAAAAAACCCTAAGAGAACATACTTAAAAACAACTGGAATTAAGATTATTTGCTACATTGAGTATAATAAATATGATACTAATAACAACAAAATAAAAATAAAAATGGCAGGGCACCTGACTGGTTTAAATAGAGGAGCATGCCATTTTTGATCTCGGGGTTGTGAGTTTGAGCCCCACGTTGGGTGTAGAGGTACTAAAAAAACAATAAATAAAACTTAAAAAAAAATAAAAATGGCAAGCATTGTACTCAAAGTTAATAGTAACAAATGCAAAATGCCTAGAAATGCATTAAACACGAAATAAATTAAACATGGAAATTAAATGACCAACGTGAAGCTATGCATAAAATGTTATTAAATAGCAAAAACTCAGGTAGAGTAGATCTGGGTCATTCTATGCAGCCACCCACCGCCATTAAGCCTTCCTCCTCGGTTTGGGGAATCCTCACGTTAGGAGTCTTCTACCTTCTCCAGAAAGGCTTTCCAGGCCTGCCTTGCTGAGAGGGAGCCCTTGAGGGAGGGCTCCACCCATGAGACACTCCTGCACAAGGCTTTGGGTGGGAGCTTGGGACACAGAGATAGGTGCTGAACTGACTCCATTCTGAAACAGGGGGCAGCACACACACACACAGAGCTTCCAGAGGAGGCAGGAGCTGAGGTTCTGGAGACAGTACCCAAAGCCTAGGATCAGCAGGGTCAGTAACATGCTACTGGTGGGGTCACAGCCCAGTGGTGATGGAGTCTTCCTCAAAGCATTCCGTAGTATAATTTGGAGCGTCGTTCCTTTCCTGGCCTTATAGCCTCCAAACTTGGTTTCTGGCCATCCTGGGGTCTCTGTGAACTCTTTGGGTTCCTTCTGGGTGAAAACTAGTTTGAGCTGGTTTCTTCCCAACTGAAAACCCTGCCTGACACATACGGCGTGACTCAGTGAAGGTACACAGCCTGCTCTTAAACGGAAAGACGCAATCTCCTAAAAACTGCCAGTTCCTTCCCAAGGAATGCACAACACATGTGCGGGCATGCCAACCAGAATCCCAGCGGATTGGATGGAAGTGGACAAAATCATTTTCAAGATTTATAGAATAACAAATGTGTAAGAATTATCCAAAAATTTTTTTGAAAAAAAAAAGTGATAAAGGGAGGCGTGGATGTCTTGACAGATATTAGTGTTTTAATCAACACACTAAGGTCATGGCTTAAAAAGAGATAGAGAGTTCATATCTGTTGGAACTGTATGGAACAGTTTCAGAAATCACAATGATCATTTACAGGAACTTAGTATGTGGAAAACATGGCATTTCAATTCAGTAGGAAAAAGATAGTTTGCTTAATAATGGGTGCTTGCATAATAAGCTATTTATCTATAATTTTCTCAAAACAAATAAAAAGAAAATATATTTGACTAAGAATCTAAATTAAAAAAATAAAAACCCAGGAAAATGTAAAAGAATGGTTGCATAAACATGGAGTGTAGAGTCCTCTGAAAAGCAAACCAAGAATCTCAGGAAGCTATGAAATTCTCAAAATAAAAGACAGACGAGGACAAAGTCTCTGGCCAGCCAGGCCTAGAGTAGAGCAATCAATACACACACATTTTCCGCCAAGACTGCTAACCTACTAGGTTATGGGTCTGGAGCTCCCAGATACGTTTTCAGGAGGTGGGCAAAGAGTTAATAGCCCTAACAGCTTTAGGAATGAGAAAGGGAACATAAATACAAATGCAGAGGGGACTAGAAATGAGAAGGAAATGCGAAGAATAACTATGTGCCAGTAAATTTGAAAATCTAGAAAAAATAGACGATGTTCTATGAAAACGGCAATTAATAAAATTGGCAATGTGAAAAGCAAAACAAAATGGAACAACCAGGTTTACAAAAACATGGACCGACTACGAACCATAGAAGGAATCTTACAAGGTGGCACCTGAGGACATCTACGTGGCCTAAAATATGTGCCATCTTCTTTAGATGCATGGCAGGGATGAAGTCCCTCATTTCCCTGACCTGTCGATGACTCTACTAACGATTCCTAGTTCTGGAGAATTCCGGCGGGAACAGCTTGGTTCACAGGCCTGCCTTGGGGCTGAGTGAGTGCGGGGCACCAAGAATGCGCATAATGGGGAGATGTGCTGCCCGAAAGAAAGCAGGCCAAATGGCCCTCCAAAAAGGCTCATCTGGTTTGGAGTCTAATCAACTCACAAAAAGAAACCGTAAGAAATGCACCAAATGGTTGTTTTCCTTTTCTTCTTCCCACGGAACTGTATTAATGCACAGGGGTCAAGTTACACTCTGGCAAGTTCTCATCATGCCATGACCACTGGCAGGCAGGCATAACTGGGGATTCACCACTTCTGGATCTGGGAGCATTGCCTTTGGCTTTGGTGTGTCCTTCTGCTCTGATCAACTGGACAAAGTGTCCAGAGTTCTGATCTGGTCTGCTCTCCCACACCTCAAAACCCTGCAAGGAATTTGTTCACATGATCATGCCCCTACCTTGGCACAAGGACAGAAGGAGCTGATGTAAATGGCAAGACTGTTTCCTCAGGGAGAAATAGAAAGGGAGAGACGGGGCTTGGCTGGGAAGCAGAGTTTATCACGTTAAATAACCCTTCTGTGACCCCAAGGAATAGACATCAAAATAAATCTTTTCCATTGGTTGTTTCACTGAGTTTGTGATTAATCCTAAGAAAAATTCTGGAAACCTCCTGATTAGTTCTCTGACCTCAACATCATGTGTGGAAGGCTGACAGATTTATTTCGGGAGTGCCCCTCCGTGTTCGGGTCACTGGGAGCGATGCAGCCGAGGCTTTGCAAATGAAGCTGCAGTAATTTTTCATGAATCTCTTTGGAGCATTCACCAGCCAGCCGGCCCCCTTATTTATGGTCCATCAGCCTTTCAGGGAGAGAAAAGGACTTACACAACAGAGAGGGATGCCCCTGTGATTCTTTTAAGAAGCACAAATGAGACAGCTATGTGACCTTCAGACACTCCCAAAAGGAACGCAGCAGGGAAGGCTGAACCTGGTGGGGGTGGGGTGGGGGGCAGCCCACAGATCCCGGAGATGCTCAGTGGGCAGACCGTCCTTGAAGGTGACAAGCCTGCTGAGACCCAGAGAAAGCAAAGCATGCAGGACAGAGTCAGACCCACTTGGGGTCCTTTCTGCTAAGGAGTGACGCAGGGCAAGCCACAGAACCTGAGCTTCCCGTTCCTGGGGTAAAAGTGCAAAGTGCAAATATTGCTAGTTGTTGTTGTTATTCATTGTATTACTTTAATTGGAGAATAGGTTTGCAAAAACCCGCCCTAGTTCTGCATACTTCTAGCATTCCACCATTTTCACAGACATCCTTGTTAATATGCCAAACTCACTAACGTGGCTCACCTAGTCCTGGCCCTGCTTATTCTGAGTGACCCCTCTGTCCTGCCACATTCCTGCTGTTGGCAGTGTGGAGTTCCTAAAACACAGGCCCTGTTGATGTGAGACTAGAGAACTCTCACGCTGGTGGACACTCAGGACACTGAATGACGCGGGTCAGACCCCAGAAACGACAGGAATCATGCTACAACAATGATAAACCCTGAAAACATTATGCTGACTGAAAGAAGTCAGACACAAAAAGGCCACACAATATAGGATTCCATGAAATGGGATGTCCTCATGAAATGTCCAGCCCAGGAAAATCTAGAGAGAGATTAGTGGTTGTTTGGCACTGGGGGTGAAGGTGGGAATAAGGGTGTAAGGGGGGGGGGTGATAGCTAAAAGGTATGGGATTTTTTTTTGTTTTTTAAGGTGATGAAAATGTTCTAAAATTGACTGTGGTGGGGCACCTGGGTGGCTCAGTTGGTTGAATGTCCGGCTCTTGGTTTCGGCTCAGGTCGTGATCTCAGGGTTGTGAGATCGAGCCCCATGTCAGGCTCTGTGCTCAACATGGAGTCTGCTTGAGATTCTCTCTCTCCCTCTGCCTCTGCCCCTCCCTCCTGCTCTCTCTCTCTCCCAAAATAAATTTTAAAAATCATTAAAAAAATATAATTGACTGTGGTAATGGTTACACATATTGGTGGATATACCAGAAACTATTAAATTGTACACTTTAAATAAGTAAATAGTATGGTGTATGAATTATATCCCAATAAAGGGGGTTAAAAAGAGAAACAATTATCCTCACTGACTTAGCTTCAACATCCTGCCAACATGTTTAATATTCACAAGTGTGCCATGAACATAGAAAGCTTAAGACCAATAAACTCTACCTTCTCCATCACGATCTCCCCAGTGTGACGCTGCTGGGAGCTCGGCCTTAGCCAGACTCTCTGGGCTGCAGAGAGCAGACCACCCCCTTCCTTCCCAAGTATCTGAATCCATTTGCCAAAAGCAGCCCTTGCGGCCGGCACCCTTTCCCGGCTTCTTAGGCTCTTCCTTGCTCTGGAGGCTTTAGGGACTGGGACACCTGTTCCTGCCAGAGAGGCAGTGGGTTCCTGCCAGGCTTGGGGATGCAGCCAGCCAGTCACTGGGAGGGCAGGGCACCCCAGCTTCCCTTCCAAGCCAGTGACACAACCCCACTGTGCTAGCCTCTCCCAGCCTGGTCTCCCCCCAGGGGCCTACAGCCCCAGAAGGAATATTCCAGGCAAGCTGTTCCTCGGCAGGGATGGGGGTAAGAGGGGTTGGGGAAGCCTGTCCTTGCAATCATGGCTTGACCTGTGACTCTGACCTTGAAAATACAGAAGCAGCTAAGTCTTCGCTGTATTTCTTTTCTTTTTTTTTTTTTTTAAAGATTTTTATTTACTTATTTATTTGAGAGAGAGAATGAGAGAGAGAGAGAGAGAGCACATGAGAGGGGTTAGGGTCAGAAGGAGAAGCAGACTCCCTGCTGAGCAGGGAGCCCGATGCGGGACTTGATCCCGGGACTCCAAGATCATGACCTGAGCCGAAGGCAGTTGCTTAACCAACTGAGCCACCCAGGCGCCCAAGTCTTCGCTGTATTTCTTAAAATGGAAATACATTTGACATATAACAGTGTGTAAATGTAAGGTGTACAACATTGCAGCAGTAGTTTGGGTGTATCTATGACTCTGCCGCAGCAGGTCACCCACCCCGGGGAAGAGAGAAGTAAGAGATTCTGCAGATTCTTGCCAGCCAAGCAGGGAGTGCGGACAACAGCCTCATGAGACGAAGTTCCGACACGCTGCCCCATGCAGAGAAGCCAGGAAGGACCCCAGGTCTAACGTGCAGACCTGGGTACCACGGCTGGTCTGGGAATTTAAAAAGCCAGTTTCTTCCATTCTCATCAGCTTGTAAGGACTCAGACAAAAAAGTAACAAAATCTCTGAGACCATGAACCTGGAGGAGATGCCGCAGCACACAGAACTGTGGTCCCCTCCGCAGCCCCCCACCCACATTCCAGCTGTGGACGGCTTCAGCTTTCTTGTGATTGGCTAATTTTTTTTTTTTTCCCAAGAGAAAAGGATCCTTTTAAAACGTATCCACATCACTTAACAATTGTTTTAGAACGTTTTTGCCGAGAGAGCAGTAAGTAATGACAATAACTATTAGTAATTAGTTATAGATTATCTTACCACTTTTTATTTCTTGGTAAATGTTTGGGATTTTAAAAATTTCACAGTCTGAATCTTGAATATTTTGAAGGAAATATGCAAAAGAAAAAAAGTCAAATAAATAGGTAGAGACATATAGATGAATTTACTCTACCCCACCTTAAGACTTTGAAAGGGGAAACACCTTTTTCATTAGTGAAGTTAATGCTTAAACCAATTTAGATCCTGTGATATACTGTAAAGATGGATTTATCCTTAGAAAAACTTTTCAAGCACGTTTTTCAAATAACCTAAAAATATGATCAGGTTAGAAATTCCTAGATTCTTAAGAAATATAAAGTGAAATTACCTGTGACCCCTACAGGCTTTAAAAACGAAAAATACAGACCAAAATGGATAGGAAAAAAAATGATTTTGGTTCATCACTAAAATAAACATTATTCTAAAGTGAAATTTTCCAATTGCTGTATCTGCTGATATATACACATGTATAATTACATTTAACTATAAGCGGACATAAAATCACTGCTTTGTGATGAATAATTGGGACTGCTACTAAGACGTGACAGTTACCCAAGTCTGTGTGAGCCAGAACTGTGTTAAGAACTTTCCGTCTCTATTATCTTTACAAATAAGGAAACTGAGGCTCAGAGAGGTTAAGTGACTTGCCCGAGGTCACAGAGCTGGTCTGGAGCCAGGACTGAATCCAGAACTTGTATTCAGAAGTCAGTACCACCCTTTCTCCACTTCCCCCGTGTCTCAGACATGCCAAATTGCTTACATTCCCGGGACAAGCTGAGACCTTTCCACTCTCGCCTTTATTACTAGTGTTCCCTCCCTGGACTGTCCCCTTCAACCAACCCCTTCCAGGAATCACATTACTCAAGGCTCAGCTCCACTGCCCTCCTTTGTGTAAACTTTCCCGATCTCGACAGTGAGATTTAAAACCTTTGTCCTCTCTTCTCCCATTTCTTAATGATAGCACTCAGTTTATTATGCTTTATGATGATAATTTAACTCTATCCTTTTTTTTTTCCTAAAAAGCTATTGTAGAATTCTTGAGAACTGGGACTTACTTTTGTGTCCCCCCCAGAAGGGATGGCAAACACAAGACACACATCCCTTCATTTCCCTTTCTTTTGCTCTTGGAGTCCAGACACAGCCTCAGAATCCTACTTTACACACTGCTCTCAGCATTTACTACCAGATGATAGAAATTGGCACCCCAGGTGAAACCTACTTGCCATGGTAGATATGACTACAAAATAACCCAAACAAACAAACAAAAAAACCACATGCTTCCAACTGAATGTACATAAGGACACCATAAAATGTTGATGCTTAACTAAGGGAGAATTAGCTTATTCCTTAAACATGTATAGTCTACTTTGAAATGATTAAGAAATGTTGGCATATAAGGAGGCTTCCCAGTGCTCTCCTTGCCTCTGCCCAGCAGCTGGGAGAAGTGATTCTCCCCTCTGCCCCAAATTACAGTCTGGGTTTGGGGGAGGCACCAGCACACAACAGAGGTCAGATTCCTAAGCAAGTGGGACATGCATACACTCCTGGTGCAAGTGAAGATCAGCCCAAACCACTCTGGAAAACTGTTTGTCAACATCCACCAAAGCCAAACACATGTGTACCCTAGGACCCAGAAATTGCGCTTGACCAACAGACAGGCATAGGGATATTCATCAGAAGATGTGCACTGCGATATCCACAGCACCACCATCCTCAATAGCCTCTCTGGGAAGAACCCAACGTCCATCAGAAGGAGGGGAAAATAAACTGGGGTGTGTCCATACAGCGAGAAGCCAGGACTACTTGCAGTGACATGACTGACTCCAGCAGACACATAGGATGAAAACACACTGTTCTAATGTGTGATTCTATTTATAACATGTTGAAAGCCAGGAGGCTGATGGAGGTTAAGTCAGTGGCTGCTCTTGGGGAGGGTGAGCCTCCCGAAGAAGGAAAGATGGGGACTCCTGGAGATGCTGGCCATGTCCTCTCTGCATCTGGTGCTGGTTCCCCAGGTTTGTGAAAAGTCACTGATCTGCACACGTTTGCAGTGTATCGGGGGACAGCCGCAGGGGATGGTGGGAAACCAGAAAGGAAGTTGCACCTTGACACTGTTTCCTCGGCCGGGAATATACCCGACTCCCACTATTGCCATTACTCAAACGTGAAGAATACAAAGAAAGGATCATGTGTTCCAAGTCTTGGCCAAAGCATCTCCCCAGTGGGGCCGAGTACCCTGAGGCTTGAGTTCCCTGCCCCCCATGTGCAAGCATCTCTCAGGGCATCGGGCACACACTACCCACTGACACCCCATCAGGTGAAAAGCGCCCCAGGACGGCGCTGCCTCCTCCGTCCCAGAGCCACACGGGGCCCAGCACTGCCAATCTGCCCTGAACGCACGTATGCGGAGTCAGCACACAAGAAAGGTGGATGCAAAGTGTCGTTTAGGTTAATTCGGTCAGATTTTAGAGGCTTCAAAGAGGTTTTCTACTACTTATGTTTTTTATGTTTTGCACTTTCTGAGGCTCTGACATCTCGGGATCTTGTTGATCCTAGAGAGACAGCTGTTCCCAGGGCCAGCTGATACCTGAAGGAAGAGTAAACAACTTGCTTGTGAATCTGCCTTTCATATGCGAAGCAGCCACTCCGGAGCGCACACCCCCAAGCACCCTGCATCTACAGCTCACACTCCAGGCCAACATCCCTCCTGCCCTAAGTCACTCCGGGGACCACCCCCATGACCCAGAGCCTGCTGGCAAGCCCCAAGGCCGAGGCTTGACCAGTTTTCATCTAGCACCTCGAAGGTTCCCATTCGGCCTGTTCTCAGTCCCTCCAAGCTCATTAGAATTTAAATTTCCACCTTTACACTGACAGAGGTTTTTTGGTCCCTACACTGCTTTTATTAGGACATTTTACACCATCAAAGAAGCTTGGCAGTTATGGACAGATCAGTGTTTCCAAATCCCACTTTTCATATAATTAAAGTACATTAGAACACGGACACGTGGTAGAGAAAGTGCACTCAGGCTGCTGAAGGCAAAGAGCTGCCACGTTCTCGGTTTTTAACTGTGCTTTGGAACAAGCATCAAAGGGACAATGAGACAACATTAAAAAATATTCTTTTCAAACCTCAAAGCTGATGAGAATCTAGGTGGTTTTTTTAATGTGTGTGGGTGTGTGTGTGTGTACGTGTGTATGTGTATATAAAACATTTAAGGAAAAAGTTATCTAATTCCAGAAGATAGGACTTTTATTGTAGCTTGCATTACATTGTTAGAAAGAAAACCACAGACCCCAAATGGTGTTACTTAGGTTAATGCCCCAAGTCAATAAATCAGGGCTTCGTATCTAACCTAAGGGCGGTTTCAACCTTCCCCAGAAATGGAGTTTTATTACCCAGTCAGTCCGGGAATGTTCTGGTCAGTACCAATGAGGTAACTGTCACAGGGTCCTCTCCATCCCTGCTCCCCATCCCCAAAGGAAGAGGAGGTAATCAGCATGATAAGACCCTATGCTCTTCCCCCCCAACCAAGAAAGAGAGAGTGACCACACCTGGAACAATCCTTTCTTTTCTTTTGTTATGAAATCCTCCTCCCATTCTCCTTCCTATAAAAACCTTCCTGTTTGTACCACTCCTCAGAACCCCTCCCCTCTACTTGCCAGATGGGATGCTGCCCGATGATTCAAGTCAAGAATCACGTAATAAAACCAATTAGATCTTCAATGGACTCAGCTGGATTTTGTTTTTTAACAGTCTAAATCATACAATGAAGCCTTATAACCTTCCCGGACCTTTTCAGAGGGGAGTGGGGAACCCCTCCTTGTCATTTATATCATCCGCTATGTTACCTTTATTTCAGTCTTCAGTTGTATTCTATCTATTCAAATTTTTCATCACGTGTGTGCCATCCTGATCAGAGACAGAATCAGGGAGTGTGGGAATTGGAAGGTGCCAATTGCAACCTTCCTGCCAGCCAGCAATTGTCAAACGAGAACACCACGCCAGACTCACAGTCCTCTTTGAAGGTTACCTTCATAGGACATGGCAACAATTTCTACAGTCTTGGGGATTTTTACAAGACCTTTTTGTTCAAATGACACTTTCAAGGACAGCGTCAGGTGGAAAGCTATGAATGTCTCACACTGGCCCCCCTGGGAACAGGAAAACGAGCCTGCTCTCCCTGACACGTTCTCATCACTCGAGAAGCGTGCAACTAGTCAGACACAGAGAGTCCTCCTCTGGGCGCCTCTGGTTAATTACGTAGACTTGCGTTTTCAGTCCGGGCTCGGAAATTTCATTAGTTAGCACCGCAATTAAAGCAGAGCTCCACGTGGCTGGCAGGAATGGAGAAAGGGCTGGAACAATTGGGCTGGTTAACAGGAAAATGAGGAGCATTTAGCGCTTTTCTTCCAGAGAGACCCAGACAAGAATGTTTGCAGCAGCGGTGTTTGGAATAACAGAAAAATTGGAAAGAAGCTCAATGAGGCTCTGTGGTCAAATTAACTCTGGAAATAATGTTTTAAAGAATTAAACGGGACTCTCTCTATGCATGGCTTCCCAGAGTTTTAATAATCTAGGGTGTGTAGTGCTTTGTGTCTTCATGCAGAGAACTGCACAGAGTTGACCACATCCCTCCCCTCCTCCTTCTCCCCTGACCCCCCCATCCATTCACATCTCAGTGACTCATGCTCAGGAGTGGCCAGGGGGCCTGCATCACCCCCCCCCCCGGCTCCCCTGCTTTAGGGGGGCAAGTGCAGGGCCATGCGGGCTCCTTCCTGCTCCTCCCATTTGGAATCACTATTTACAGACACAAATGCCTGTCGACTAGCCTTTGTTCATTCCTAGAAGGTAACATAAGTAGCAGCCAATAAAGAACATTTTTATTAGTTTTAAATTTTTTCTGGCCTCTAACCTAATGGGGTGTGATATTCTCTTGACTTTCAGAGTCAAGTCATACATGAAAATACATCGCTCACACCGTGTGGTGTTTCTAAGTAAAACTGAAAAGACTACTACAGCACTAGACCTCAAGTTGGCTCTTAACAAATTATGCTCTGGTCGCCAATTTCAGTGGTGTGAGCCTATCCAATGGTGGGGGGCGGGTATTGGGGAAGAACCAAGGGAAGAAGGATGTGGGCAGGCTGTGGATTAGTCACCCTCGGGGCAACGGACAGTGATTTTTTTTTTTTTTTTTTTACTTTCTTTTATTCTTGGGAGAACTCGCATAGTGTTTGAGGGCAAAATTGGGGAACTTTACATAAATATCTTATTTTCAGCTTTTCTTGAAAAGTTTCCAGTTCCAGGCTCACTGGGCCTTTGGTGGGAGCTGCTCCCTCAAGACAAGGCTCCAGGCTGGAGTGAGTCTGCATCTGGCTTCGCCCTCAGCAGCCTGTGAGTTTCTGTTTTCTCCTCTCTGGGAAGTAAGGTCCCCTCCTCCATCTGCCTTCCCTCTTCCACAATGTGGACTCCCCCTCCCACTGTCATTTCTGCCCCCATTCCCTTTGTCCTTTATGAGTGTGTTCCTTTTTTCTAACGCTTTACTGACGTGCTGGTGAGCTTCTAGAGGAAGCAGACGCAAGCCCATGGGCTGAGTAAGCTGTGTGCATGCAGTTGGGGGCTCCAAGCATGTTAGCTACCTTGAGAAAGAGCTGATTTTAATCACCATTTTTCCCCTCTAGAGCCCACGCTTCTAGTAGATATTAAAGGCCTGCTAAATACGACATTGGACCAGTACACCAGGAGGTGGAAGGGGACAGAAGGATCCCCTGAAAAGCTGGTTCTGAAGCACCTGGACCTCCAGCTCGGTCCCCAGCCCCTGCAGGGTGGCCTCAACCCTCCACACCTTGGACATCTCAGCAGAATGAAGACCCTTCTCCAGAGAAGGCACAGATGACAGAGGACCAGGGAGGGTGAAGAAGTCCCAAAGAGGATTAAGTCAAGTCTGAAGCTGCCCACTCCATCTCCCTTCCTCAAACACAGGCAGCCCCAACTGTTCACTCAGAGAACTAGTGGGGCCCAGGCCCGAGAGAAAACACCACACACGTTGACATTTGGGGGTCTCCTAAGGAGTGCTAGATGTTATATCAGAGTCCACACTGTTGGGATAGACCATGGTTGACCTTCAAGCTCTTGTTACATTTCCATGAATTATGGGAGGTAGGGCAGTGAGTCAATCCCACCCACAGCTTACCTGTATCCAGGTACAGGGATGAGGAAACATCCTAACAGGTGGCAGGAGACTGGAGAGGCGGTAGTAAGGTCACAAAGGGCCCCAGCCATGAAGTCACAGAAACAAAACCCCCAGAGGACAGGACAGTGATCTTACTACGAGGTAGGGATCAAGTCCGGTGGAGAGAAGTCTCAGGGCCTGAGCACTACGAGGTCCATGGGACACACAGCGAGGGCTGAGTTGTAAGTTCGGGGAGCCTCAGGTCCCCGTGCCTCTCTCAACCCACGAGGCTCCAGCTGCATGGCCTCCTTCCTGTTCTTCAAACTCATCTGGTCAGCCTCAGGGCCTCCTCCCTGCTGCGTGCTCCCTCTCCTGAAACCCTCCTCCCTCTGTTCCTCACTCCCATGCAGGCCCCAGGTCACATGTCCCATGCTCAGAGAAGCTCAGAGCTGCCTCTTCACACCTCCCCGCCTGTTTCCTTATAGCGTTTCTGTTGTCGGAAATTTCCCTGCCTATTTCCTCACAACCCTTTGTTTGATGTGTCATCCACCTGTCCTCTTGGAAGGAATGCTGCACACACGGAGGATACAGAGTCGGGACTTGTCTGTCTCATCACTGATCTGTCCCCAGCACCCAGAACGTGCCAGACACGTGGCTCAGCCTCCATAAAAATGTACTGATCCAATGGATGAAAGAGTCAATGAATGAACATGGGACAGATAAATATTTGTATGGACCCACTGCTGGCCCACGTTACACCTGTCCATTTTTATTTTGCTGAGAATGTTTTCTTTGCTAGAAAACTTCGGGGTTTGGGATCAACTTTCAAACTGCTGCTTTAGCTGGGATAAGGGCAAATTCGCCTGAAGACGAGTTAGAGCAGAATTACGTGGCTCCAAGGGAAAGATACTGTGTGATCATGACACACCGCAAAGAGCCATCAAATGCTAAATTTCTTCTGAAGCTGAGAGAGGCCATGACCATTCTTGACCCCTGATTAGTAGAATAAAAGCTGCGCCTTTTGGCAATAGAGGAAACTATGAAGGAGCCCAGGCCAACAAGACCTCGAGAGGGGCTCTGTACTTTCAGCAAGTTTCCCTTCATCTTTAAAGCCAGGCATTTCCAACAGCCCGCGCCTCAGGCCCTGTCCTGTCGTAATTTATTATTCATCACGATGAAGCTAAATCAGGGTTGCCCTGGTTACTGTGGGGCTCTTCTGAGGGCTGTGGCTACATAATTGGTGTTGGCTTGGTTACTGGATGCTTTCAATTTTGAGACTTGAGTGGTGGTAATAAATGTAGCTATAAGCCTCAAGAAAAAACTCTTAACAGACTCTGGAAAGCATGAGATCATCACAGAATTAAGGTTCCAGTCCAAAATGTGCCACTGAGGGTCTCCACCCGTGGTCCTGAGAAACCCAGTGATAAAACATAAAATAATGGCCCATAAAAATTATCAATGACTTTTTAAAAACAATAACAGACTGAATCAGGAAACTATTAATTCGATTATTTTGGCTAAGTGAATCGGGCTGTCACACACAGGATGTGAGGTTTGCTCTGAAGACCCTGCTCAGACCAGCATTCAAGGAATGTTTCCTGAGCCTGGTACTGGATCCCTTTCAAAAGAAGGAAGAGTTTTGGGGAGCAGCAGTGTGGAGGATGAACTAGAGGGAAGGTGACCTAGGAATGTGGCCTAGGGGTAGAGTTTCCAAGAAGAAAGACAATAATGCCTTGACCAGCCAGGAAAAGGACTGGAAGGTCAGAATTCACCCGCGGTCCCTTCTCAGAGGCCCAGCACCTTCGTACCTCTAACATCAGCCTGAGAATAAGGGAGAAGGATTACTAGCCTGCAGAAATCCTAAATGTGTTTGTGAGCATCTGGGGATCAGTGTCCTTTTGTCTGGAACTTGGTCTCTAAGCTGGAGCCAGCCTGGAGCAGCTGCAAGGCAGTAGAAGTAAAGGAGTGGCATATTTAGGGTGAGAGGGTCTGAGATGTTGCCCCTCAAACCTACACTCATAAGGGACACGTGGACATGAGGGGTCCCAGAATTCCTTTGTGCCCCAGGTGGTCCTGAGAAGAGATGGGAGAATCCCAAGCAGGTAGGTCTTGAGCTGAGACCCTGGTAAGGATCTCAGACATCCCTAGCAGAGGCCAGCACAGACCCTCCAGCTGGATGGGCCACGGGTCATCGTCTGTGCACCAGAAAGGGCTCAGAGGACACAAAAACGGGTGCCACTTGGCCCACCCCCACTGCTGTGGTGCTAAATCCACTCCCCCCACACCTAGATAAGACAAAAAAGGAGAAGATGAAGAGGGAAGAAGTGCCGGAGGGCTGAATACTTTCTGGAAAGCGAGTTAATCTTGGAGAGACTGTTTTAAACTGATAAAGATGAAATCACTTTGCAGGGATAAGAGTCAAATTTATTTTTCCCAAATCAGTAGACACATGCCAGGCTGAGATGCATTACAGACAATGAGGCATGCATTTTGCAGTTCTGAGGCATACTGTCAAAATTTAAACGCACCACATATAATACAAGTCAATAGGAATGAGACCAAAACTCTCTCGTAAATATAAATGCACATAAATAGGCTAAGCTTGCAGTTAAGGAAAAAAAAAAAAAACCTTGAAAATATTATGCCGAGTGAAATCAGCCAGAAACAAAAAGACAAATATTGTATGATTTAATACTAGGTACCCAGAGTAGACAAAACTGCAGAGACAGAAAGTAGAATAAGTTGGTGGCCAGACACTGCGGGAGGAAGGAACAGAGGGTTAGTGTTTAATGGGCACAGAGTTTCTGTTCAGGAGGATGAAAAAGTTCTAGAGATGGATGGTAGTGATGGTTGCACAACAATGTTAATGTATTTAATGCCCCTGAGTTATACAATTTAAAGTAATTAAAATGGCAAATTTTATGTTGTGTATTTTACTACAATAGAAAAAAAGGAGAAAGAAGACTCTCACCTTTATAAGCAAATTAATATACCATTTAGTGATTAACTCATAAGTGCAACCAAGAAGAAAAGCAAGATGCCTAAATTAGCAATGATATAGGTAAAACCTGGCATACAGAGGAACATAAGATATAAAAATATATAAAATACTATAAAATATTTATAAAATAATATTATAAACTGTTTATATTCATACTTAAAAAATGATTCAAAGCCCAAATAGATCACAAATATGAAAAAATACAAAAATTGACAAATAACTATCCTTCAAGTGCCACCACTCTCAGACAGTTTGGGGAATTGGTTCTTTGACAAGAGCAACAAAACTGACAAATCTCTAACAAGAAAAAAGATAAAAGGCACATATTGACATATGAAATGAAAATGGAGATATCACTACAGCCCTGCAGACATTAAAATAATGATTAGGGAATAATATGAGCTCTACATATGTAAATTTCACAATTCAAATGAAAAGAATCAACTCCTTTAAAACTGCAAACTACCACAACTGAACCAATATGATAACTTTAATAGCTTTAAACTCATAATTTTAAATCTTCCCAAAAAGAAGTCCCTAGGCCTAGATGGACCCACTGAAAAATTCTATCAAACACTTTAAGAAAAATGAACACCAATTCTACACAATCTCTTCCAGAAAAGAGAAGGGAAAACTTTGCAACTCATTTTATAGGGTCATTATTACCCTGATACCAAAACCAGGCAAAAACAACAAAACAAACAAACAAAAAGACCAATATTTCTCATGAACTTAGATGTAAAATATCCTCAACAAAACACTAGCAGACTAAATCCAAAAACTGTATGAGAATGATTATACACCATACCCAAGAAATATTTATTCTAGGTATGTAAAACTGGTTAGTATTAGAAAATCAATCAATGGGGGTGCCTGGGTGGCTCAGTCAGTTAAGTGTCTGCCTTCAGCTCAGGTCATGATCCCAGGGTCCTGAGATCAAAACCCGATTTGGGCTCCCTGCTCAGTGGGGAGTCTCCTTCTCCCTCTGTCTCTCCCCCCACTTATGCTCTCTCTCACTCTCTCTCTCTCTCTCTCAAATAAATAAATAAAATCTCTAAGAAAAAGAAGAAAATCAATCAATGTAATCTACCATATTGATAAACTAAATAAGAAAAATCATGTGATCATATTAATTGATAAAAAAATCTGACAAAATTCAACACCTATTCATTTAAAAATCTTTCAGCAAGTTAGGAATAGAAGGAAATGATCTCACTCTAAAACACACATACACACACACACACACACACATATGAAAAAAAATGTATACAAAACCCCTATAACTAACATCACATTAATGGTGGAAGGCTGAATGCTTTCCCCCTCTAAGATTGTGAACAAAGCAAATATGTCCATTCTTACCACATTTATTCCACGTAATACTAGAAATTTTAGCCAGTGCAAACAGGCAAGATAAAATGCACACAAATTGGAAGCAAATCCCAGAAAATCAAAAAAACTCCTAGAACTAAAAAATGAATTCAGCGAGGTCACAGAATACAAAATCAACACATAAAAACCAATCACAATTCCATATAGTAACAATAAATGTGCAGAACTTAAATTAAAAGCAAATGTCATTTACTAGCAATCCAAAGAGAACAAGACATTTAAATATACATTTAACAAATATATAGAGGATCTGTATGCTGAAAATTATGAAATTCTGTTGAAAAAAATCAAGAAAGGTGTAAATAAATGGAGAGATATACCACATTCATGGATTGTTAGACTCAACACAGAAAGATGTCAATTCTCTCCAAACTGCTATATAAAATTAATATAATTCCTATTAAAATCTCAGTAATATTTTTTGGAGACAGAGACAGCACATCCTAAAATTTACATGTAAATCACTGCCTATGGAGTAGCTAAAACAAAGAATAAAGAGGGAAGAATCACTCTACCCAATGTTTTTTTTTTTTTTAATTTTATTTATTTATTTGCCAGAGAGAAAGCGAGAGAGAGAAAGAGAAAGCACAAGCAGGGGGAGTGGCAGGCAGAGGGAGAAGCAGACTCCCTGCTGAGCAGGGAGCCCGATGTGGGGCTCAATCCCAGGACTCTGGGATCATGTGCTGAGCTGAAGACAGACACTTAACCGACTGAGCCACCCAGGTACCCCACACTCTACCAATGTTAAAGCTTGTTATATAGCTACAGTAACCAAGACTGTGATATTAGCAGACAGTGTGCCCAGTGACACATAGATCAATGAGACAGAACAGAAAACATAGACATAAACCCACACAAATATTCTCAACTGATTTTTTCACATAGGTGCAAAAGCAATTTGGTGGAGGAAGGATGGTCTTTTCAATAAATGGTCTGGAGCAATCAATCATGGGCAAAATAATGAACCTTGACCTAAATTTCATACCTTATACAAAAATTGACTCAAATGGGACAATTTTTAAATTTAAAGTGTAAAAGTATAAAACTCAGGAAAGATATCGGAGAAAAGTGTTCAGACTAGTTCTTAGTCTTGACACCAAAATCATCATCTATGAAAGGAAAAAATGAACAAATTAGATCTTATAAAAATATAAACTTTTGTTCTCTAAAGAGGTTGAAGAGCCAAGTTATAGACTGGGAGAAAATATTTGCAAGCCACATATTTGGCAAAGGACTAATGTCTAAAGTATATGAGGAACTTTCAAAATTCAATAGTAAAACACAAAGAAACCAATTAGACAAAACACAAGAACATTTATTTCACTAAACCACATATAGAAATGTCAGTGAAGCACATGAAAAAATGTTCGACATCATTAGCCATCAAGGAAATGAAAAATAAGATGACAACATATCACTACATACTTACAAAAATGACTAAAAGCAAAGACAAAATTGACAACACTAAAAGCTGATGATGATGTGGAGAGACTGGATCACTCATACATTTTTGATGGGAATGTAAAATGATACAGCCACACAGGAAAACAGTTGATAGTTTCTTATAAAACTAAAAATATAATTATCATATGATACAGCAATTGCATCTTAGATATTCATCCCAGAGAAATAAAACTTATGATAGCACAAAAACGGGTATACGAATGTTCATTGCTGCTTTATTTTTTTTTTTTAAAGATTTTATTTATTTATTTGAGAGAGAGAGAATGAGAGACAGAGAGTATGAGAGGGAAGAGGGTCAGAGGGAGAAGCAGACCCCCCCGCTGAGCAGGGAGCCCGATGCGGGACTCGATCCCGGGACTCCAGGATCATGACCTGAGCCGAAGGCAGTCGCTTAACCAACTGAGCCACCCAGGCGCCCTGCTGCTTTATTTATAGTAGCCAAAATCTGGAGTTAGCTCAGATGTCCTTCAACAGATAATGGTTTAACAGTCATACATATATACCATGGACTACTACCCAACAATGAAAAGAAACAGACTATTGATACACATGATAACTTGGATGAATCTCCATGGAATTGTGCTGAATTCCACACAGTATTATACTATCATTCCATTTATATAACATTTTGGAAATGACAACATTTTGGAAATAGTGGACAGACTAGTGGCTACCAGGATGGGGTGGAAAGGAAGTAGGTATGGTTATAAAGACTAGTATGAGGAATCCTTGTGGTGTTTAAATATGTGGTTCAGTATCTCGACCATGGTGTGGATATACAAACATACACAGGTGACAAAAATGCATAAAACTTAATACACATACTCTAACACCCATACATATAGAATAATGAATACAAATAAAAATGGGGAAATTTGAATAAGATGAATTGATTCTATCAATGTCAGTATTGCTGTTGTGATATTGTTACCATTGGGGGAAACCAGAAAAAGTGTACAGACGATTTCTCTCTGTTATTTCTAACAACTTCATGTGAATCTACAAATTTCTTAGTAAAAATTTCAGTGGAAAAAATTGTATATTAACAATCCTAACCCTCCTCTATTTCCATTCTCGAAAGAGCATTTGCAGGTGACATTATATAGATGCTCATTGTGGAGTAGCACTAAATACAAAACAAGTCTTTGTACCCGTTTTCACAGGGTTCTTGAGATTTTTCAGATGCAATATCTATAGGGAGTAAAACAAAGGATTTGTGGCTATTCTGTTTTATAGAAGTTATCTGATCAATACAGATAGACCTATTCTGCTTCCCCATTTCTAAAATGAGAGGATTAACCATGGACAAGGTCTAATTTCATTCTTGCTGTATAATTCTGTGTTCATTTGACTCCAATTTCCAATTTACTTGTTTACATGAAAAGTATTAATGTAGAAAAAGAAACAAGAGGAAGTTGATTTGTAATTTGCTCCTTTCTCCACACTAGCATGTATTATTTTGCTCTAAGTCTGAATGCGTTTTTAAATCCTTAACAACCAGATTTAGCCACACTTTAAAACAAAACATTTCATTTCTTTTACTATGCCCCCAAAATGCTTTGTAACAATTTAGGAGATGACTGGATCAGGCATGGAATGAAAACATGGGTAACTGCATAACCCGTTTTGAATTACAAATGCCTACAAATAATGTTTCAGTAAGGTGCAGTACACTTTGGTATTTATTCATGGAAGAAAAGATCTGCTTTGTTTTCATCATTAATTAACTTTTTTTCTTCCCTCCTTCCCTCCCTTCCTTCTTTCCTTTTTTCCTTCCCTCCTCTTTCCTTTCTTTCTCTTTTTGGTGCCAGAATTTAGGACAAAGGAACATGAACAAAAGGGTAAATAAAATAGCTAGGCTAGAGTGGGATGTAGTAAACAGGGTGGGAGGGTGGGGGAAACAAACAAAAAAAGGTATTCTGGTAAAGAAGAAATTGTATGCTAATGAGGGGAGCAAGAAGAAAATGAATCAAATGCGAGAACTCCAGCAGAAGTGTGCTAGTAAATGTTCAACAACTGACTCTTCAGAACTGCTTACATATATACACTAATTACAAATTTTAATAACACAAAGGATTTGTAACAAGCAATTTACAATAAAAATACAAAAATCCAGGGGGCGGAGCAAGATGGCGGAGGAGTAGGAGACCTGGATTTCCTCTGGTCTCAGGAATTCAGCTGAATAGGGATCAAACCATTCTGAACACCTACGAACTCAACAGGAGATCGAAGAAAAGAATAGCAGCAACTCTCTGAACAGAAAAGCAACCACTTTCTGGAAGGTAGGACGTGCGGAGAAGTGAATCCCAGGCGATATTCGATATTCGGGAGGATAGATGGCGGGGGAGGGGCCTCCGTAGGCCGCTTCTGGCAAGTGATAGAGCCGCGGAGCACAAAATCGGAACTTTTAGAACTGTCTGCTCCGCTGAGGGACATCGCTCCAGTGGCTGAGCGGGGGGTGGAACCCTCGCGGGACAGTGTGGTCTCAGGACCCTCGGGGTCACAGAAAGACCAGGGGTGCCTGAGTGCAGCAGAGCTCCCAGCTATCGGAGCGGGGAAGCCGGCTGCAGAGACGGAGCCCAGGCGCGGGCTCTCAGCTCGGGGTTGCCATAAACCGTGATCCGCGGCACAGTCGGGCCACTGCTCCTCCAGCAGGGACCCAACAAGCGGCAGATCCGGGGAGACTCACCTTCCTCCCCCGGGAGGAGCGGCGTGGGAGCGCACTGCAGGGATCTGCTGGGTTTGGAGACTCCACCCGGGGTCGGGTGCCAGAGAGAGAAACGCGCGGTCACAGGCCGGGTGAGCACGGAGTGTGGCCGGAGACCGGGGAGACGGGAGTGATTGACTGCTTTTCTCTGGGGGCGCACTGAGGAGCAGGGCCCCAAGTTCTCGGCTCCTCTGGGGTGGAGATTGGGAGGCCACCATTTTCACTCTCCGCCTCCAAAGCCGAACGGAAAGCTTGCAGGGAACAAAAGCTCCGGAGAGCAAACCCGAGCAGATTACTTAGCCTGGACCGGCAAGGGCGGGGCAATTCCGCCTCCGGCAAAGACATTTGGGAACCACGGCAACAGGCCCCGCCCCCAGAAGATCAGCAAGAACAGCCAGCCAAGACCAAGTTTACCGATCAATGAGAACGGCAGAACTCCAGCGCTAGGGGAATACTGCACATAGAATTCATGGTTTTTTTACAATGATTTTTTACTCTTTCAAAGTTAATTTTTTTTAACTCTTTTTTTTTTTTGAATTTTTCTTTTTCCCTTTTTACACCAACATCTTATCAATCCCTTTTTTAAAAAACATTTTTATTTTTCATTTTTAGAGTCATATTCTATCCATTCATAGTAGTTACCCTTATTTTTGGCATATATATAGAAGTTGTTCTCTCTTTAAAATTTTGAGATAGTTTCTTCTAACAGATCAAAATATACCCTAAATCTCTAGTGTATGGTTTTGTTCTACTCTCCTGCCTGATCACATTCTCTTCCTTTTTTTCTTTTTTTTTTAAATCCTCTTCTTTCTTTTTTCAAACAACTTATCAATTCTTTTTATAAAATTTTTTATAGGGCGCCTGGGTGGCTCAGTCGTTGAGCGTCTGCCTTCGGCTCGGGTCATGATCCCAGCGTCCTGGGATCGAGTCCCATATCGGGCTCCCTGCTCCGCGGGAAGCCTGCTTCTCCCTCTCCCACTCCCCCTGCTTGTGTTCCTGCTCTCACTATGCCTCTCTCTGTCAAATAAATAAATAAAAAAAATTTAAAAAAAAAAAATAAATAAAATTTTTTATAATTTTCATCTTTACAGTTATATTCCATCCCTTCATCATATCAACCCTTATTTTTGTACATATATAAGTTTTTCTTTCTTTAAAATTTCAGGAGGCACTTTCTTCTAACAGACCAAAATACACCCAAAATCTAGTGTGTGGCACTGATCTATGCACCAGCCTGATCATATTTGATCATATTCTGGTTTTTTTGTTTTGTTCTGTTTTTGTTTGTTTTTATCTTTTTCTTTTTCTTTTTTTCTCTTTTTCTTTTTTCTTTCTTTCCCTTTCTTTTCCCCCGGCTTCAGGTCTTTTCTGATTTTTTAGAGTATATTTTCTGGGGACGTTGTTACCCTGTTAGCATTTTGTTCTCTCATTAATCTATTCTCCTCTGGACAAAATGACACAACGGAAAAAATCACCTCAACAAAAAGAACAAGAGGTAGTACAGCCAGGGACCTACTCAATACGGACATTAGTACGAAGTCGGATCTACAGTTCAGAATCATCACTTTAAGATACTAGCTGCACTTGAAAAAAGCATGGAAGTTATTAGAGAAACGCTTTCTGGAGAAGTAAAAGAACTAAAATCTAACCAAGTCGAAATCAAAAAGGCCCTTAATGAGGTGCAATCAAAAATGGGGGCGCTAACTGCTAGGATAAATGAGGCAGAAGAAAGAATCAGTGAGATAGAAGACCAAATGATGGAAAATCAAGAAGCTGAGAAAAAGAGAGAGAAACAACTACTGGATCACGAGGGCAGAATTCGAGAGATAAGCGATACCATAAGACGAAACAACATTAGAATAATTGGGATCCCAGAAGAAGAAGAAAGAGAGAGAGAGGCAGAAGGTATATTGGAGCAAATTATAGCAGAGAACTTCCCTAATTTGGGGAAGGAAACAGGCATCAAAATCCACGAGGCACAGAGAACCCCTCTCAAAATCAATAAAAATAGGTCAACACCCCGACATCTAATAGTAAAACTTACGAGTCTCAGAGACAAAGAGAAAATCCTGAAAGCAGCTCGGGAGAAGAGATCTGTAACCTACAATGGTAGAAACATTAGATTGGCAATGGACCTATCCACAGAGACCTGGCAGGCCAGAAAGGACTGGCATGATATATTCAGAGCACTAAATGAGAAAAATATGCAGCCAAGAATACTATATCTAGGCTGTCATTGAAAATAGAAGGAGAGATAAAAAGCTTCCAGGACAATCAAAAACTAAAGGAATTTGCAAACACGAAACCAGCCCTACAAGAAATATTGAAAGGGGTCCTCTAAGCAAAGAGAGAGCCTAAAAGCAACATAGACCAGAAAGGAACACAGACAATATACAGTAACAGTCACCTTACAGGAAATACAGTGGCACTAAATTCCTATCTTTCTTTTTTTTTTTTTAAGATTTTTTTTTTTTTTTTTGACAGAGAGAGACATAGCAAGAGCAGGAACACAAGCAGGGGGAGTGGGAGAGGGAGAAGCAGGCTTCCCGCAGAGCAGGGAGCCCAATGTGGGACTCGATCCCAGGACCCTGGGATCATGACCTGAGCTGAAGGCAGACCTTAACGACTGAGCCACCCAGGCGCCCATAAATTCATATCTTTCAATAGTTATCCTGAATGTAAATGGGCTAAATGCCCCAATCAAAAGACACAGGCTATCAGATTGGATTAAAAAACAAGACCCATCGATATGCTGTCTGCAAGAGACTCATTTTAGACCCAAAGACACCTTCAGATTGAGAGTGAGGGGGTGGAAAACCATTTACCATGCTAATGGACACCAAAAGAAAGTTGGGGTGGCAATCCTTATATCAGACAAATTAGATTTTAAACCAAAGACTGTAATAAGAGATTAAAGGGTCCATCCAACAAGAAGATCTAACAATTGTAAAGATCTATGCCCCTAATACGGGAGCAGCCAATTATATAAGGCAATTAATAACAAAAGCAAAGAAACACATTGACAACAATACAATAATAGTGGGGGACTTTAACAACCCCCTCACTGAAATGGACAGATCATCTAAGCAAAAGATCAACAAGGAAATAAAGACTTTAAATGACACACTGGACCAAATGGACTTCACAGACATATTCAGAACATTCCATCCCAAAGCAGCAGAATACACATTCTTCTCTAGCGCCCATGGAACATTCTCCAGAATCAATCACATCCTAGGTCATAAGTCAGGTCTCAACTGGTACCAAAAGATTGGGATCATGCCCTGCCTATTTTCAGACCACAATGCTTTGAAACTAGAACTCAATCACAAGAGGAAAGTCGGAAAGAACTCAAATACATGGAGGCTAAAGAGCATCCTACTAAAGAATGAATGGGTCAACCAGGAAATTAAAGAAGAATTAAAAAAAATTCATGGAAACCAATGAAAATGAAAACAAAACTGTTCAAAATCTTTGGGATGCAGCAAAAGCAGTCCTAAGAGGCAAGTATATAGCAATACAAGCCTTTCTCAAGAAACAAGAAAGGTCTCAAGTACACAACCTAACCCTACACCTGAAGGAGCTGGAGAAAGAACAGCAAATAAAGCCTAAACCCAGCAGGAGAAGAGAAATAATAAAGATCAGAGCAGAAATCAATGAAATAGAAACCAAAAGAACAGTAGAACAGATGAATGAAACAAGGAGCTGTTTCTTTGAAAGAATTAACAAGATTGATAAACCCCTGGCCAGACTTATCAAAAAGAAAAGAGAAATGACCCAAATCAACAAAATCATGAATGAAAGAGGAGAGATCACAACCAACACCAAAGAAATACAAACAATTCTAAGAACATATTATGAGCAACTCTATGCCAGCAAATTAGATAATCTGGAAGAAATGGATGCATTCCTAGAGATGTATCAACTACCAAAACTGAACCAGAAAGAAATAGAAAACCTGAACAGACCTATAACCACTATGGAAATTGAGGTAGTCATCAAAAATCTCCCAAAAAACAAAAGCCCGGGCCAGAAGGCTTCCCAGGGGAATTCTACCAAACATTTAAAGAAAAATTAATACCTATTCTTCTGAAAGTGTTCCAAAAAATAGAAATGGAAGGAAAACTTCCAAACTCATTTTATGAGGCCAGCATGACCTTGATCCCCAAACCAGACAAAGACCCCATCAAAGGGGAGAATTACAGACCAATATCCTTGATGAACATGGATCCAAAAAGTCTCACCAAAATACTAGCCAATAGGATCCAACAGTCCATTAAAAGGATTATTCACCACGACCACGTGGGATTTATCCCTGGGCTGCAAGGTTGGTTCAACATCCACAAATCAATCAACATGATACAATACATTAACCAAAGAAAGAACAAGAATCATATGATCCTCTCAATAGATGCAGAAAAAGCATTTGACAAAGTACAGCATCCTTTCTTGATCAAAACTCTTCAGAGTATAGGCATAGAGGGTACATACCTCAATATCATAAAAGCTATCTATGAAAAACCTATAGTGAATATCATTCTCAACGGGGAAAAACTGAGAGCTTTCCCCCTAAGGTCAGGAACACAGCAGGGATGTCCACTATCACCACTGCTATTCAACATAGTATTAGAAGTCCTAGCCACAGCAATCAGACAACAAAAAGAAATAAAAGGCATCCAAATCGGCAAAGAAGAAGTCAAACTCTCACTCTTTGCAGATGATATGATACTTTCTGTGGAAAACCCCAAAGACTCCACCCCAAAACTGCTAGAACTCATACAGGAATTCAGTCAAGTGGCAGGATATAAAATCAATGCACAGAAGTCAGTGGCATTCCTATACACCAACAACAAGACAGAAGAAAGAGAAATTAAGGAGTCGATCCCATTTACAATTGAACCCCAAACCATTAAGATACCTGGGAATAAATCTGACGAGATCGGGCGCATTCAGGGTGGTATGGCCGTAGACCCTAGGAATAAATCTAACCAAAGAGGCAAAGAATCTGTACTCAGAAAACTATAAAATACTCATGAGAGAAATTGAGGAAGACCCAAAGAAATGGAAAAACGTTCCATGCTCATGGATTGGAAGAACAAATATTGTGAAGATGTCAATGCTACCGAGAGCAATCTACACATTCAATGCAATCCCCATCCAAATACCATCCACTTTTTTCAAAGAAATGGAACAAATAATCCTAAAATTTGTACGGAACCAGAAAAGACTCTGAATAGCCAGAGGAATGTTGAAAAAGAAAAGCAAAGCTGGTGGCATCACAATTCCGGACTTCCAGCTCTATTACAAAGCTGTAATCATCAAGACAGTATGGTACTGGCAGAAAAATAGACACATAGATCAGTGGAACAGAATAGAGAGCCCAGAAATGGACCCTCAACTCTATGGTCAACTAATCTTTGACAAAGCAGGAAAGAATGTCCAATGGAAAAAAGACAGTCTCTTCAACAAATGGTGTTGGGAAAATTGGACAGCCACATGCACAAGAATGAAACTGGACCGTTTCCTTACACCACACACAAAAATAGACTCAAAATGGTTAAAAGACCTAAATGTGAGACAGGAGTCCATCCAAATCCTAAAGGAGAACACAGGCAGCAACCTCTTCGACCTCAGCTGCAGCAACTTCTTCCTAGAAACATCGCCAAAGGCAAGGGAAGCAAGGGCAAAAATGAAGTATTGGGACTTGATCAAGATAAAAAGCTTTTGCACAGCAAAAGAAACAGTCAACAAAACCAAAAGACTACTGACAGAATGGGAGAAGAGATTTGCAAACGACGTATCAGATAAAGGGCTAGTATCCAAAATCTATAAAGAACTTATCAAACTCAACACCCAAAAAACAAATAATCCAATCAAGAAATGGGCAGAAGACATGAACAGACAATTTTTCAAAGAAGACATCCAAATGGCCAACAGACACATGAAAAATGGCTCAACATCGCTCGGCATCAGGGTAATCCAAATCAAAACCTCAGTGAGATACCACCTCACAGCAGTCAGAATGGCTAAAATTAACAAGTCAGGAAACGACAGATGTTGGCGGGGATGCGGAGAAAGGGGAACCCTCCTACACTGTTGGTGGGAATGCAAGCTGGTGCAACCACTCTGGAAAACAGTATGGAGGTTCCTCAAAAAGTTGAAAATAGAGCTACCATACGATCCAGCAATTGCACTACTGGGTATTTACCCCAAAGATACAAATGTAGGGATCCGAAGGGGTATGTGCACCCCGATGTTTATAGCAGCGATGTCCACAATAGCGAAACTGTGGAAAGAGCCAAGATGTCCATCGACAGAAGAATGGATAAAGAAGATGTGGTATGTATATATATATATATATATATATATATATACAATGGAATATTATGCAGCCATCAAAAGGAATGAGATCTTGCCATTTGTAATGACGTGGATGGAACTGGAGGGTGTTATGCTGAGCGAAATAAGTCAATCAGAGAAAGACATGTATCATATGACCTCACTGATATGAGGAATTCTTAATCTCAGGAAACAAACTGAGGGTTGCTGGAGTGGGGGGTGGTGTGGGAGGGATGGGGTGGCTGGGTGATAGACACTGGGGAGGGTATGTGCTATGGTGAACGCTGTGAAGTGTTGAAGACTGTTGAATCACAGATCTGTACCTCTGAAACAAATAATGCAATATATGTTAAAAAAAAAAAAAAAGAAGAAGAAGAAGATAGCAGGAGGGGAAGAATGAAGGGGGGGAAATCGGAGGGGGAGACAAACCATGAGACAATGCACTCTGAAAAAGAAACTGAGGGTTCTAGAGGGGAGGCGGGTGGGAGGATGGGTTAGCCTGGTGGTGGGTATTAAACAGGGCACGTTCTGCATGGAGCAGTGGGTGTTATGCACAAACAATGAATCATGGAACACTACATCAAAAACTAATGATGTAATGTATGGTGATTAACATAACAATAAAAAATTTAAAAAAAGAACTGTACATTAAAAAAAAAACACAAAAATCCACATACTATACATAACTTTAAGTATACTCTGCATACTTATATAACTATGAATTATACACCTATAACTTCAGTTTGACTTGTTATTTCTTTTTTAAAAACAGCTATCCTGAGATGTAAGTCCAATTTACCCATGTAAAGTGTACAATTCAATGGTTTTTAGTTTATTCACAGATATGTGCAACCATCATCAGGGTCAATTTTAGATAGTTCTCATCACCACAAAAGGAAACCCTATACCCTTTAACTATCACCCTTCTTCTCCCTTACTCCAGCCCAAGGCAACCATTAATATACTGTGTCTCTATAGAGTTTCTCTCTCTCTCTCTTTTTTTTTTTAAGATTTATTTATTTATTTGAGGGGGGAAGAGGCAGAGGGAGAAGGAAAGAGAGAATCTTAAGCAGGCTCCATACTGAGCGTGGAGCTCAATGTGGGGGCTTGATCTCATGACCCGAGATCATGACCTGAGCCAAAATCGAGAGTTGGATGCTTAACCCATTGAGCCACCCAGGTGCCCTCTATAGTTTTCTATTCTGACTTTCATAGGAGAGGAATCATACAATATGTGGTTTTGTGTGACTGGTTTCTTTTACTTAACATAATGTTTTCAAGGTCCATACATGCTAGAGCATGTTTCAGTACTTCATTCCTTTTTTATGTCTGAATAATATTCCATGCTACGGATATACCACTTTTTGTTTACCCATCTGTCTGTTGATGGACACTGCGGTTATTTTCACATTTTAGCTATTATGAACAAATGCTGCTATAAATATTTATGTACAAGTCTTTGTGTGGACATATGTTTTCATCTCTCTTAGGTATGTACCTAGGAAGGAAACTGCTAGGTCATATAGTAACTTTATGTTAATCATTTGACTCTAGGTCATATAGTAACTCTATGTTTAATCAGATTCTTTTCCAAAGCAGCTGCCTACCAACAGCATTCTCACCAGCAATGCACAATGCTTCCAATTTCCAATGAGTTCATAAGCATTCCTTCCTTTTCTATTTTTTGGAAGAGATTGTGAAGAATTGCTATTAACTCTTCTGCAAATGTTTGGTAGAAATCATCAGTGAAGCCACCTGAGCCTCTGCTACTCTTGGTGGGTAGTTTATGCTCTTTGCTTGTTATAGGTCTACTCAGATTGTCTATTTCTTCTTGATTCAATTTAGGTAGTTTGTGTGTTTCTAAAATTTGTCCATTTCATCTAAGTTATCTGATTTGTTGGTATATAATTGCTCATAGTATTCCTTTATAATCCTTATTGTGTGATAAGCTTGGTAGTTCCCCCCTTTCATTTCTGATTCTGATTCTATTAATTTAAGTCTTTTTTATTTTTTCCCCAGTCAAGTTATCTAAAGGTTTGTCAATTTTGTTCATCTTTTCAGAGAACAAACATTTGGTTTTGTTGATTTTCTCTACTGATTTCCATTTTCTTTTTCATAAATTTCTGCTCTAATCTTTATTACTTCCTTACTTCAGCTTGCTTTAGGTTTCATTTCTCCTTCTTTTTCCAGTGTTTTAATATGTAAAATTAGGTATTTATTTGGTGTCTTTCTTCTAAACATTTACGACTATAAATTTCCCTCTAAGCACTGCTTTAGCTGCATCCCCTAAGTTTTGGTATGTTATTTATTCATTTTCATTCATCCTCAAGGTTTTTCTGATTTCCCTGCTGATTTCTTCTTTTACCCAATTATAAGGAGTGTTATTTAATTTCCACATCTTTGTGAGTCTTCTTTTTTTTTTCTTTTTTGGACTATTGGTTTCTAATTTCACTCCACTGTAGTCAGAGAACATACCTTATATTATTCTGTTCTTTTAAATTTACTTAGTTTATGGTCTAGCATATGGTCTATCCTGGAGAATGTTCCATATGCAATTGAGAAGAATATAGAGTCCATTGTTGTGAGGTACAGTGTGCTATAAATATCTGTAAGGTCTATAGTGTTGTTAAATTTTCTTCTTCCTTGTTGATATTCTGTCTAGTTGTCCTATCCATCATTGAAAGGATGATATTGAAGCTTCCAACTATTATTGTTGAATCAACTGTTTCATTATGTCAGTTTTTGCTTCATGTATTTTAGTGTTCTGATACTTGGCACATACATGTTTACAACTGTCATATCTTCCTGTTGTGTAGACATTTTAATCATTATAAATTGTCCCTCTTATCTGTAGCAATTTTTGACTTGCTGTTTATTGCAAAATTCATTATCCATTTTTATTATTCAAATAAATCAGTTTATGAATAAATGCTTGATTGGCATTTTTGTATAAGTTAACAAATACAGTGAAAGTGAAATAACAAAGACTTTTGGAACTTTACCTGAAATGAACAACTTCTTTGCTGAATCGTATAAATACTTTTGGATGTAGAAGAATATGTCATCAACCTTTTGTGCTACATTCAATGTAATGGCTATAGACAGACACAATACACTTTTATGTTAATCTGCACTACTAACGTTTTTTCCACTACCTTCTTAAATCTATACCCAGAGTTGGCAAACTATGGTCCATGGGCCAAATCCAGCCCATGGCCTGGTTTAACAGGCATGCCCATTCATTGACTTATAGTCTGTGACTGATTTTAGGTTACAATAGCAGAGCTGAATAGTTGCAATAGATACCATCTGCCCTGCAAAGTCTGAAATATTTACTATTTGTCCTTTTACCAAAAAAAAAAAAAAAATCCCACAAATTAAAAAAAAACAAACAAACCTATACCTGACATAGACAATTAACAAGCTAATAAAGCCCTGATTTTTAGTCTTTGCTGATTTCCAAGATGTACCTTACTCAAATTAACACTAAAGTGCTAAATAAAATTAGCAAGAACTAAGATATTCTGATAATCTTTCTGTGTCTGATAAACTACAAATAATTATGACTTTAAAACTATGAAAGTTCAAACACATGGATTTTTAACATTCTAAATAAGCATTCCAAGAAAGAGAATTCAATGTTTTAGTAAAAGCAACATGATTAAAAAAAAAAATCTACTCCCTCCATGGCCAGTTTCCACTACCAACAAGACATCAGTGGAAGCAGAGTCCTGAGGAGAAGCACAGTAGCACATAGGATGGTTAATTTTACACATCAACTCTAGGTGCCCAGATTAAACATTATTTCTGGGTCCGTGAGGGTATTTCTGGATAGGATTAGCATTTGAATCAGGGACTCAGTAGACTGCCCTCCCCGAAGTGTGTGGACAAAGTCCAATCCACTGAAGGCCCGAATAGAACAAAAGGTGGAAGAAGGAGGAATTCGTCTCTTTCTCCCTGCCTCATTGTTGAGCTGGGACATCCTACCTCACCTTCTCTGGTCCTTGGACTTGGGGTTTACCCTGTAGGATCCCCTGCTTCTCAGGTCTTTGGACTCAGACTAAATTATACCACTGGCTTTCCTGGGTCTCCGGCTTGCAGACAATAGATCATGGGACTTCCCAGCCTCCACAATCACGTGAGCCAATTCCTCGTAACAAGTCTCTTCATATATAATAAATTTCACATATATAACAAATTAATCTCTCTTTCTGTATGCGTATGTATGTATGTATGTGTTGACCTTGAATAATGCAGGGGTTACAGGCGCCGACCCCCTGCACAGTTAGAAATCTGCATGTAACTTTTGACTCCCCCAAAACTTAACTATTAATAGCCTACCGTGGACTAAAAGACTTACCAATAACATGAACAGCTGATTAACACATATTTTGTATGTCATATGTATTATATTCTTACAATAAAGTAAGACAGAGAAAAGAAAACGTTATCATGAAAGTTTTAAGGAAGAGAGAATACATTTACAGTACTGTACTATATGAAAAAAAAAATCCATGTATAAATGGACCCAGGCAGTTCAAATATGTGTTGTCTGGGGTCGGCTCTATATCTCTTACTGGTTCTGCTTCTCTGGAGAAACCCATTAACATAACACATAATATAGTATTTCTACCTTAAGGATATAATGGATGTAAACAACTTCAAGATCATGCAAAGAAGAGTGTATTTATAAAAAAAGTAAGTGGTGTTTTGAGTAGAATGTACTTCATTGTGATTTATATTAGTTAATTTTTAATAATGGCTATAACCAGATCACAAAATCTGATCATTTAATAAGCCATTCTTCCAAATCAGTACGAGCCCGCTCCAGCACACCCTTCCTTCAGGAGCTATTTCTGCACCCAGATGAAGGAAACAGTTCCTGACAAAATCATCATCCCTTCTGCATCTCTTAGGTGGACTTGGAAACAGGATAAGGTGCAAGTTATAATTCCCAAGTACATCATGCCTTCTTCCTTTGCTACCAAATGCTTTTCTTTCATCGCCTGCTCTCCTGGGTTCTGTGAAATATTCTTTGCTCATTACTTTAAGGAAAAGAGGCTGTCCTCTGGCTTCACCTAGCAGAAATCATGCATCATACCTGGGAGGCACTCACAGGGGAGAGGCTGAACTCAAGCTCTCCAAACAGAAATACAAACAAACAAGAAAGAAGACGGTAGTGATCTGCTTCCCATCAAAACGCTTGCCCAGGTGTCCTATCTCCTGAGGCCACCTTTTATTCTGTTTTTGTTTATAGGTACATAACAGAAAACCTGAGCAGACACTAGAGATGTCCAATTAGTGTGCAGATAACAGGCACAGCGGGATCAGGGATAGCCAGGCTCTCCAGCTGACAAGAGTATATCGCACTGTCCCTGCGGTGTGATGAATCTAATTAAAAAGGACTTAGGGTCAGAAAAACTGTGGTGTGGTCATGGGTAAACACCACATACTCATGTTACTGTTTACTTACAGGGAAAGATACTTCTTTCAGTTACATGCTTGATGTGGCTGGAGAAGAGCTCCCATTTCTTACAAAACTACACACTGTTTTCACTTATCTTTGCTGTGACATATAAGCTATGGTTTAGGTTCCTTGAAATTCTTCTCTATACAGGAAAGGATTTCCCATGTTTTCAATGATTGACTTTGACCAAAAATAAAGGAGACATATTCTTTACCTCTACTGTCTGATGCTTTTTATCTTCTCCTTCTTTTTTAACTATAAGTATCATTCTAAAGTTAAAATGCTATATAAAACAGAACTGTAATGATTTGCCAGTGGTTACAAGTGTAGGATGACCGATTTCAGCACCTGCTAACGCTATGACTTAACTCCCAAGGTCTCAATTTCTTTACCTGTAAAGTGGAGATAAAATAGTACCTGTGACCTATTCATAGTTGTCAGGAGAAAATGAATGAACATATATAATGTGCTCAGAGCAGTGCCTTCAACATAGCAAGTGCTCAAGAAACTTAGCAATCATCACGTAGCAATTAGTACTAGCTTTGCTTTAAAATATCAAGGAACACATTTCAAGCTTATATCTAAATATATATTAAAATGAGTTAAATATATACCTTTTATGAAATTTTCCACCTAAATTTCTAGTTTCTGTGGCAATACTGAATAGGACAAATATTTTTAATCTACTCCGTACTACAGTGATGGAGATTCTGTTTGTTTTCTTCTTAAAAAAATTTGTACCTGACTACATTTAAATTGACCAAAAACAAGGACAAAAATGCATGTTGACTCTGGTCATGTCTGTGATAGCAAAACAGTGGACATGAACTCACTGCCTCTAAGCACAGTTAAACATGGCGCACTACGGGGGAGTGCACACAGTTGCCTTTAAAAGAATGAGGGACGCCCTTCATATAGTTGACCAACATGGGGGTTACTGGTGCCAACACCTCCAACGTAGTCCAAAATCCCCAAAACGGGGAACTTTTGACTTCCCCAAAACTTCACTAGTAGGCCTACTGTTGACTGGAAGTCCTACCAATAATAGGAACAGTTGATTAACACATATTTTGCATATTATATGAATTATATATTCTGTTCTTATAATAAAATAAGCTAGAGAAAAGAAAATGTTATTAAGAAAATAATAAGGAAGAGAGTACATTTACAGTACTGTATCTATTGAATAAAATCCATGTATAAGCAAACCTATTGCTGTTCAAGGGTCAATTGTGTACTTCCACAGTAATGTGTGAAATAATATCAGTGAGCAGGGAAAATGTCTAAAGTAATATCATCGAGTAGGGAAATGAGACAAAAGTAGTAAGTTTATTTAAAAAAACTAGATGAGGGGGCGCCTGGGTGGCTCAGTCGGTTAAGCGTCTGCCTTCGGCTCAGGTCATGATCTCAGGGTCCTGGGATCGAGCCCTGTAGTGAGCTCCCTACTCAATGGGGACTCTGCTTCTTCCTCTCCCTTTGCTCCTCCCCCTCCCCGCTCCTGCTCTCTCTCTCTCTCTCTCTCAACTAAATGTTTCAAAAAAACCATATGAAAAAAACTGTGCATATACATGTACACATAGATGATACACAAATATACATGCACACAAAGAGACTTGGATGCATCATAAAGTAATCACACAGGGTGGCAGGGAGTGGGAGGCAGAAAGTGAGAGGAACTTTCATTTTTATTCTAATTTATGTATTGCTTGCATCGTTTATAATAAGAACTATTAATATTTTATTTCACATTTAAAAAGGAAAACAGCATCTTCTCATTTAAGACAAAATACTTATCAACACACATAATGCATCACATTATAATGATCTGCGTTTGAAGAGCATTCTGTTATGCTTTCGTTTAAAAGCAATGTAAGAAACAACATACAGAGCTGTCAGTCTCTACGCTGTACGCTTGAAACCAATGTAACATTGTGGGCAACTACACTTCAATACAAAAGTACATTTCCTCAAAAAGCAAGAAAAGTATGAAACGAAATCCAGAACTTTTGCAGGATGAACCGAAAAAAAAAGGTCACAGGAAAAGATTTTTAAACAAAAGTCTGATGCTGTCATAATTCATTGTACAAGCAGCCTCAAATGAAACGACCGTGATGAGGCATTTTAAAAGGCTTTTGAAAGCCAACAATGCTTTTTCTTGTAATTAACCTAAAACAGCATGTTACTTAAAATCCCAAAATGATTTTTTACCTTCCTCGGGCGCTCTTAGGAAAAGAGCAACCGGGAGACATTCACTTTTTGACGACTCACTGACACACGCTCTGGGCCAGGATTGGCACCAGGCCCTGGACCCATGATAAGGCACAGCCCGGATGTGGCCTTTCCCTTCTGCTGTTTGCCAAGTAGGAAATGATGGGGGAGAGGCCAGTCTCTGGAGGAAAAGGACTGCCTCTCGGATAGGGTGATCCAGGAAGGCCCCTCCGCAGATATACCACCTACCCCGGAATCTAGAGGATAAGAAGGAACCTCCCACGCAGAGGACGCAGCTCATAGGAGCAGCCCCAGGTGAGAAAGAGCCTGGAACTCCCTTGGCTGGAACAGAGTGGGGTTGGGGGACAAGGGGCACCCCAGGAAAGCTGGGGGAGGAGAGGGAGATGCCGAGGGACAGCACTGGAAGTTTGTGGGGGGAAGCGGTGGGGGAGGGAGTCATACCAGGGTAAACTCTAAGGGAGGGTGAGGGGATGTTAAGGACCATCACAGGAAGCTGTAGGAGGACACAGAAATGGGGGAGGCCTAGGGGAAGAGGGGGAAGCTGGGGCAGGGCATCACAAGAAGCTGGATGGAGGAGGAGGGAGCAGGAGGGCTCCAAAGGAACAGGAAGCAGGAAGGGCCAGATGAAAGAACTCACAGGTCACAAGGAGGGTTCTCTGCACAGCATTCCATGTGCAATGGAAAGCATATGATTGAATTTATATTTTAAGAAGCTCTTCACACAAAAATTTGTGAATGGATTTGAACCCAACACACTGAGGAAACACACACACACATGCATACATACATATACATATATATGTAGAAGACACATGCTCTCATGCAATAGTATTAGAAATAAAAAAAAAATTAGTAAAAGGATAGCAAACAAAGAAAAAGAAAACCCAAAAGTCTAGGTATCTAGAAAGTTAAGAACATAAATTTATTGAGTGCTTAAACAGCAAAGCCAAAATGAAATTCTAATTTCATTGTAATTCAGTGAAACTCAATGACAGCACTGTGGACCTCTGTGACTCAACTATGACAGGTGGCAAATAAACAAATTATTCCTTGGGAAAGTAGAGGGGTTAATAAAAGAAAGCACGGTCAACGAAACAACAACTCAAAGAGTAATCTTGATTAACAAAACTAGCAGCTGGTTCTTTGAGGGAAAACAATTTTAAAAAAGATAAACTTTGAATCAAGGGAGAGGAAACATAATTTAGCATTAGAAATCAGAGAAGACATCAACCAAAGGCCTTTGAAAATAACAACAGCCTGACTGGGGTAGAAATCACGTACAATCCACCTAAGTAAAGTTGACAATTCATTGGTGGTTAGTATCTTGACAGACCTGTAGAGACACAGTCTATTTTAGGACATTTTTATCACTCCAAAAATAAATCTTTTTTTTTTTTTTAAAGATTTTATTTATTTATTTGACAGAGAGAGAGATAGCGAGAGCAGGAATACAAGCGGGGGGAATGGGAGAGGAAGAAGCAGGCTTCTTGCCGAGCAGGGAGCCCGATGTGGGGCTCGATCCCAGGACCCTGGGACCAGGACCTGAGCCGAAGGCAGACGCTTAACGACTGAGCGCCACCCAGGCGCCCTCCAAAAATAAATCTTAAACTCTGCCCAAACTCCCCATTTTCCTTCATGCCCCCCAGCCCTAGGCAACCAAGAATCTACTTTCTATGTCCATATATTTGCTAAACACTTATTTTTTAATTAGAAAAGAAGATGACCTGTAGCATTATAACAATACAACAGATGAAATACACAATTTTAGAAAGATACGTACTAACAAAAATTACCCCAAACAACATAAATAACACAATGAGCCCATAAAAAAATTTAAAAGCAGCCAGATCAACTCCCCAAAATGTAACAGACTGGAGTAATTCCTAGGCTATTTCAACTGTTTCAGAAAACAGATGGAACCACATGCTTCTAAGTTCATCCCAGGCTGGCAGCATAATTCAAGTACAAAAACTGGACAAGGCTGCGAGTAAAGGTAAACTGTGGATCAATCTCATGTATGAATTTAGGCATACAACTCTTAAATAAAATATTAGCAATTTGAATGCAGAGTAATATGTATGCCTCAAAAGTACCTGGACCGAGGGAGGGCCTATTTCCATAATGCAAAGCTGGTTCAGCATTAGGAAATCTATTAATGCAAATCACTACATTAATAAACTAAAAGGGGAAAGTTGTATGATCAGCTTCACAGATGTTGAAAGACGATGATAAAATTTACATGCATTCTTGATTAAAATAAAAATCTTCGAGAGCCAGGCCAGATGGAAGCGCCGTGAGTTATTAAGGGCACCGTTCTCATAAGCTGACCGCAAACATTAGGCTAAATGGTAACTCCTCGGGTCAATCCCCTTTCACTTTCAACCCCTTGAAAGTCAGCCATAAAACACGGTATTAAAAAGGTCTCTTATGAGTCAAACTTTTTCCCTCGTAAATCCTCATTGGGAATAACAGGTGACACAGGGTTTGGGCTGATCCAGATTGACTTGAGAAAGTGGCCTATAAAATCTGACTTCTTGGGTCCCTGCTTCCTTGGACACTACAGATCAGCGTGGAAATGCTCTGTCTGCCTCAGTCGCTCGGCAGGAGTCCACCTGATTGGGAAAGCTCTGCGTTGGCAGGCAGGCCTTGTGCCTCTGACTACGAACATGCTATACAAACTGTTGGAAAACAGGCTGTGGCTTCTCAGAGTCAGTACGTAGCCTGTGTGTCCTTGAACTTCTTCTGTGAGAGCAGTACACAGCCTGGGAGATGATGCGCAAGGGAAGCTGCTGGGCTTCCTGATGATGGGAAGATGCTCTCCCTCCCTTCTGCCCTGTCTCCTCCCCTGTGTCTTTCTACGAAGCTCAGTGGTTAGATTACAAGCCTATTTCATTGCGGGCTACTGAATGCCAACTTAAAACTGTATCACTGTAAAAAGCCAAGAAAAAATATACAAGCTATAAATATGCACATATAGGGACAACACCCTTACTTTCACAGCTATAGGGCAGTCCACCTGGACACGAAAAGGTATCTCGTAAAAATTTTAGAGTGAATAAAAAAGTTCTAGAAAACAAAAATCAATGGCATTTCTGCTTCTGGAAAGATAGAGATGAACCTTTTCCTATTCCTCTAAGTACAACTAGAAAAACCCTGGACATTATGTATCAAATGTGTATTAACAGACTGGAAAGTATAAAGACAGACTGGTTAGGGACCTCAGGACCCAGGGAAGGGAACAGCAATGAGTTTCCTGGGCTTTCTTTTTGCCTCATAGATCCTATAGCTGGAGATGAAGACAGAGGACCCCCCCCCATCCCATCCCCCCAACTCCCACAGTGTTGAGGGAGACCACATGGAGAGCGTGGGCTTCTACCTCATCCAGCAATAGGAGGTGCCATCCCTCCTCCCCCAGGTTAAATGGACACCACACAGCAATCATGAGGCCACCTTCCCACCCCATCTCAATATAATCCACCTGGGGAGCAGTGACGAGGCATTCCACCCTTCCTTCCCAGCCAGGCAGGTATCAGTGGAGGCCTACTGGGGAAATGACAACTCTTGTCCCCACCTAGGAGAGAATCATTAGTAGGATCTAGGGATAGGTAGTTCTTACACTTAACACCCAAAGCATGATCCAAAAAAGCAAAAATGGATAAATTAGATTTCATCAAAATTTAAAGCTTTTGCTCTGTCAAAGACCCCATTAAGAAGATGAAAAGGTAAACTATAGACTGGGATTAAACATTTGCAAAGCTCATCTTCAACAAAGGACTAGTATCTAGAACATAAAGAACTCTCAAAACTCAACAGTATTAAAAAATGGGCAAAAGATGAGATATGACCAGACACTACACCAAAGAGGATATGCAGATGGCAGTGAAGCACAGTAAAGGCTGCTTGTCATCATTATTCATCAGGGAAACACAAATTAAAACCACGAGATATCACTCCAGGGCATGAGAATGGCTCAAGTAAAAAAAAGTGCCAACCCCCCAATGCTGACGAAGATGCAGAGAAACTGGGGCTCTTGTACACTGTTGGTGGGAATGTAAAATGATATTGACATTCTGGAAAACAGCGTGGCAGTGTCTCGAGAAAACTAAACACAAGCCTGTCATACAACCCTGCAATTGTACTCCTGGACATTCATGGTGGTAGGAATGTTCTGCATCTTGACTGTTCATCAGTGTAAAGTAAACCCCATAAAGCGCTATCAATGTGGGGAAACTGGGAAAAGCTACATAGATTTCTCTGTATAATTTCTTGCAACTGTTTGCAAAGCCACCATTATCTCAAAATGAAAAGTTTAATTTAAAAAATCAATAGCTTTCCTATATTATAGCAATAAGCAATTATAAAAAATAATAAAGAAAAATACCCTTGACATTAGCATCAAAAACTGCAGACAAACTGGAAATAAAGTTAATACAAAATGTTTAAGCACTTTATGAAGAAAGTTTTAACTTCTTTCAAGGCATGAAAGACCTGAAAATAGGAGAGAAAGAATCCATTTCTGGATAAAAAGACTTGACCTTCATAGATCTCAATTCTTTCCCAAGGTACCTACGTTCAATTCTGCTTCTATGAAAAAAAGCTCAACCTCCCTGATGACCAGCGTATGCAAATTAAAATAATGAGATTTCATTCTTCATCCTTCAGACTGGCAAACATTTTCAACATTGGTAATATCTAACGCTGGCCTGGGAGTGGGACATGCTCATTTCCACAGACTGCAGGTGGAAGTGTGTATGAATATAGCCCTTTCTGGAAGGCGGTATCTACCAAAAATTTTAATGCATTTACCCTTTGGGCCATCAATCCAAATTTGAGGAAATGTCCTACATAAATACACACAGACTTGTCCACAGATTTATTTATAAGACAATGAGCTCTAGCATTATTTATGACATTAGAAGTTAGAGACCATGTAAGTGCCCTGAAGTTGGGGGCCTGTTAAATAATGTATACAGCTTGCATCCATAGAATCTAATGCAGACAGACTAGATCTGAGGCTATTTCTCAATATTACATACAGAAATTTCCATAAGGGTACATGCCAACCTGAGGTATTAAAGAGGACTTTTTTTTTTTTTTTTTAATTTTTTTTATTGTTATGTTAATCCCCATACATTACATCATTAGTTTTAGATATAGTGTTCCATGATTCATTGTTTGTGCATAACACCCAGTGCTCCATGCAGAACGTGCCCTCCTCAATACCCATCACCAGGCTAACCCATCCTCCCTCCCCCTCCCCTCTAGAACCCTCAGTTTGTTTTTCAGAGTCCATCGTCTCTCATGGTTCTTCTCCCCCTCCGATTTCCCCCCCTTCATTCTTCCCCTCCTGCTACATTCTTCTTCTTCTTTTTTTTAAAGAGGACTTTTTATACTTCTGTAGTTTTGAAATTTTTCAATGGATATATTTCTTTGGTAGTTTGAATCATCAAATAAATAAAATAGATACATTTCTGGAAAAATATAATAAGAAAGGAAGAGAAATAGAAAATATAAAGCACTATGAATACAAATAAAAGAAATAAGAACATAATGTTACCATAGGTATTTTTAAGACAATTCAAGGCATTACTTCATATTAATAAATATGGAAAGGCCAATACAATGAAAAAAATGTTAATAATACAGACATTGTCAAAAGTTTAGAAAGAAATAGAAAAAAACTGGAATAGAAAATTATGTCAAATAATTATTTCATAAAATAGTGCTGGACCCAGAGAATTATACATTTAAGTGTCATTATCCATCAAGGAAAAGAAAATTCTTTAGATTTCATTTATTCAATTAAACGAAATTGGTTGAATTTCATAAATGAAATTATTAAAATTTGAAATTGAGAAATGAAATTATGAAATTACTATACTCATGAAACAAAGTATGGAAGGGTAGGAGAAAAATGAAAACTATAAAATTAATTGCATTTATGAATATGAAAAATCATAAATAAAATATCAGCAGATAGAATCCAGTAATATTTTCAAAGACTAAGGGGATTTCATGCTAATTATGTTCCATGTTGCTTAATCTTGAGAATCTATTAATATAATCTATCATACCAATGGATCAAAATAAAAAATATATAATCTTAACAGATGTCCAAAAAAACTTGATAAAATTTAACTTCCATTTTATTTTTAAAAGACTCTTAGTTAAATATGAATATCACCTTAACGTTACAAAATGGCTATTTGAAACCATCGCTCACCATATGTTTGAAGTAAATCATGATATTCAGGAACAAAAAGTAGACAATGAAACACCATCAATATCTAATGTTATTTTGATAATCTAAGACAAAATAACTAGATGGGATAACAAGTACAAACACTGGAAAGCAGAGACAATATTTCTTCTGACAGACTATGGATCAAAGACTCAACTGTACATTCAATGGCATATTTTATTAAATATAAATAATAAAAAATCACTGAAAGTCGTATATATATCACTAGGGGCCTCTTGCAATATAAAATAATAATTTTTGAAAATGCACCCACCAGAGCAACAAGTTATTTAAAATATCTAGCACTAAACTTAAAAGAAATATGTACGGTCCACAAGTGTATTTTTTAAAACTGTAAAAACATAATGATATTTATAGCAAAATAAACACAAGATCTATGAAATATATAAATATTAAAAAAATGAAACCCTAAAATTCTGGGAGGAAAATGGGAAAACTTTTTATAATTTTGGAGGGGGAAATGCTTTTCTAGGCAAAACATATAAGCCAGAAATCATAAGGGTAAAAATATATAAATGAATAAAAGCAATTTGAGTATATGAAATTTTCACACAAGAAAGAATACCAAAAAAGTCAAAAAATGAATGACAAACTATGAAAAAAATATGTATCTGCCACACATATGACAATGGGCAGTTTCCTTAATATAGGAAGTATGTTTATAAATCAATTATGAATAGCAACAACCTCACAGAAAAATGGGCAGCAAAAATGAACTGGCAGTCAGCAAATAAAGAAATCACTTCTAAACAAATGTACAAGATGCTCAACTTCACTTTTAATTAAAGAAATGCAAGTTACAAATTAAGATCTAACACTTTCGTCAGATTGGCAAAGACCAAAAAAAATTCTGATGACGCACAGAAGTTTGCGTGCGTCTGGGTAACCGGGCACTGGTCTGGATAATCATGTACTGTTGGCAAGAGTCTCGTGTCCCATCTTTGGAGGTTAATTTAGGAATAACATTCTAAATGTAAAGTGCACTCTGATGCTTTGACTGAAAAGACACTCTTAGCAATTTCTTCTCACGATCTACTTGTACATTCCTCTCTGGTTGGCCCCTGTACCCTTTACAACAGGCCGGTTCCCACTGCTGCAGCCACAGCTACTCTATTTGTCGAGTAATGAACGTGCACAAAGGGTAATCTTCTCTGCCATGTTTGTTTTAGCAGAGCACTAGAAACATCCCTAACCTGTCCTTCATTAAGTGGTGGTTAAATAAATTATCCTGCATCCATCTATCCAGTGGAATTCTCTGCTGCTCTCTATTTAACAGCTGGGCAGATCTCCAAGTGCTGTTATATAAATGTCGCCAAGTTACATGGCTGGCTGACAAGAGCGATGTGAATAATGGTGTGTAGAATAGACTCCCCATGTGTGTAAAAATAATAATACACAAAATAAGCATACAAAATGTCTGGCTACCAAAAACTTTCTGGAAGGGGGTGGGAGTTTGGAATAGAAAAAAATATATATATGCAGAGAATATGAGTTCATTTTTAATTATGTGTAGGAAAAAGAGAAACACACATACAGATACGGAAATGCACTAGATACCCTAAAGGAAAACAAAAATTGCACTGAAGGATTTATAAAAACAATTTGGAGAAACCAAAACAGACAATGCTCCTGAATGGGAAAACATGGTATTGTTAACACATCAATTCTCTCCCAAGGCAATCTATAATTTTAATGTGATTTCACTTCAATTCTCAAATCTATTCCTTTTGAGTCCTGACTCCCAAAATTTTAAACTATTCTGGAAGACTAAACTTCTAAGAATATTTTTAAAAAGTAGATGAAAGTCTGGAATAGGGGGGAGCGCCTGGTGGCTCAGTCGGTGAAGCTTCTGACTCTTGGTTTCAGCTCAGGTCATGATCTCGTGGTTGTGGGATTAAGCCTGGTGTGGGGCTCTGTGCTCAATGTGGAGTCTGCTTCAGATTCGCTCTCCCTCTCCTTCCCACTCACTCTCTCTCTCTCTCAAATAAATAAACTCTTCAAAAAACAAGTCTGGAATGGGGTGGGGGATAGGGCTTGCCCTTCCATTGTAAAATATATATATTATATGTATCTATGTCTATGTATATATAAATATACATACATATAGACTCTCTCTATATAAACATATATATATAAAGTTTCTCTCTCTCTCTCTCTCTCTATATATATATAAAGTTAAAGTAATTAAAGTAATACTGCTCTGGAATATAAATAAATAAACCTAGGAGGAGGGAGAATGAAAAGTTCAGTCATAGGCAAATAGACATAAGTATCCGTGTGTATGTGTACATACATATGATAATGTGTTGGAGTAGATATTGGTTGTTTTTTGATCATACATTTTTGCCTCCTCCTACTTCAACCCGTCCTAATAATACCTAACTTCGTTTTTGAGAATTACCTCTTGAATCGCCTTGGATTCAGTGTGGCGCGACAGTTGAGATTTCTGTCTTGCCCTGACCAATCAAATATTCTCTCTCTGCGTTCTGACTCTAGAGCAAATGGACGGAGATTAAAAACCACCGGAATTGTTCACTTCTGCAGAACAATACCCTGGGGAGTTCAGGGTTCCTGCAGCAGGCCCCCGCTCTGGGACAGGCTTCTGCATCTATAGGAGCCTCTCTGGCACCAAGCCAAATCTTCAGACTTCTTGCTTACTCTATAGACCCTACCGTCTTTGCAATAAATGGCCTATGGCTTTGTCAGTTTTTGTAGCTTGCCATCAAAGGACTCTTAGGATTCAGGTGGCATTTCAAATCATTGGTGAAATATAAGGTTACTCAGGGAATTGTTTTAGGTAAGCTAGCTACTCATTTTGGGGAACACTTAAATTCTTTAAATGAATTCCAGAATATGAAAGAGTTAACTATATAAAAAAAGGGGAGGTAACTTGATCTTGGAAAGAATGTCTTTTTACTGGTTTCAAGATAAGGCCACAAAGGAAAACATTCATAGATTTAAATGCACTAAAACTAAAAGGCAAATAATAATCCAGGAAGTATATTCGAACAATACAAGCTATAGGACTCAAAACCATAAAATGTAAAGATCTCTTAAAAGTCAGTAAGATAGTTAAACCCAAAAATGTGTAAAGGCCCCAATCAATTCATAGAGGAAATATAAATTTTATACATATATATATATAGCATATATGTATATGCACATATAAACTTATGTATGTGTAATTATAAATAAATTATATAATTGCATATATAAAGAGTTCTTACATGGGGCGCCTGGGTGGCTCAGTCGTTAAGCATCTGCCTTCGGCTCAGGTCATGATCCCAGGGTCCTGGGATGGAGCCCCGCATCGGGCTCCCTGCTCCGCGGGAAGCCTGCTTCTCCCTCTCCCACTCCCCTTGCTTGTGTTCCTGCTCTATCTCTCTGTGTCAAATAAATAAATAAAATCTTGAAAAAAAAAAAAGAGTTCTTACAAATCACTAAGATAAATACTTCTAAAAATGGGTAAAGGTTATAGTCAACTCACTGAAGAAGAACTATAAATGGTATATATACACACACACATATGATTGCATATATATGTATATATGCATGTACATATATAAACTTATGTACACACAGTTATAAATAAAGATCATTCTTGCTAATACTCAAAGAAGTTCAAATTAAAGCAATGATGTCATTTTATACCTTTCAAATTAGCATAAAATTTTAAAAGTAAGGATTTACAGTGCTGGCAAAGGGTGTAGGAAAAAAATCATTCTCATATATTGGGATTATAAATTGGTAAACTCTTTTGGAAGGCAGTATGTCAATATGTATCAAGTGCTTTAAAGATGTGGATTCCTTATGATCAAGCAAGTCTACTTTTAGGAGCTGTAAAAAGATTTTGTGTAGGGATGATGGCAACCTTCATACATGCAAAAAACAGAGACTGGTTAAATAAATAATGCTATATTCATTCATACAGAGCAGCCACTACAAATAAAGTTGTAGAAAAGAATTTAAAGCATGAAATAATGTTCACAACCAATAAAAAATTAAATCACAAACCTGCATGAAGAGTATAGCACATTTAAATGTATGTCAAATACACACATGTTTTGTATACACACATACATACATACACATCCATACCTATTATGCACAGAGAATACTGGAAGGACATAATAAGCATAATAATAAAGTGTATTTTGTTTTTTTTATTTTTCTATAGTAATTACATAACTTTTATAACAGGAAAGGAGTATACTTCTTGTGCATTTTATGAATCCTATCTTATTAAGTATCTTAGGAAAAGCTCAGGGCAGGTAATACCCACCCTTAATAGGAAAGAGAAGTAAAGCTGAGACAGGGAAGGTGATTTGTCCTAAGTCATTTAACTAGTCGGTTATAAAGTCATGACTTTGATCCTCGTTTCCTGATTCCAAATCCACAACTCTCTCTACTATTCATACTCCACCTCAACAAGTGAGCACACTGATCTCACTCGGAAATTACTGGCCAAGTATGAGCCAGGGCAGAGAGATGCTTAGGATTAAGCTCTAAAGTCAGATAAATATTGATGAGTCCACGGTCCTCTATAACCAAGACGTATATGAGTGTACATGTGTACATGATGTTTGTTTAATTTACTGGTGGGGGGGGGGGGGCTCCTGAAGGCAGAAAGAATAAAGGAAATCATATCTACCTGTTCTATCCTTTCACGATGCTATGATCTAGGAAAACAGAGTCTGAGATTAAGACCTGGAGGGGTCAGCCTTTCGATGTGGGGCACGAGGTGTGGGCCTTCTGCTTCATCTGGACCTCCACGCACTGTCACTTCTCATCACCCCAAACACTCTCTCCCACACACAAGGCCTTGCATTGAAAAAATGGGGGTCAGAGGAAAAAATGGCCAGTCCCCTGTTGGTTGCCAGATGTTATGATATTCACAGCACCTAGTATTTAGGAATAAAGAGGCTGACTCAGTTATGGATACAAGTTGGCAAGCCACCCTCTCTGATGGTGGTGGGGCTCCAGGGTGTAGCAATTCTTAGCAGTCAGGAGCAATACTGCACCATACCCCGGATACTATGTACATCATACAGGGATGAAGTCTGATCAATGTGGTCTAGGCCAGCAAGCTGAAGCTCTCACAGTTAGTTTCTGGAACTCAGTAGGTGTCTCTGCATTGAAACTGTGCCAACTGACACTAGTCCTTCTAGCCTGCTTAGAATCAAACTGTAGAAAGCCTCAGGCTTCCCAACAGCTGCTCTTCTGAACCCAAACGGCATGGCCACAAGAAAAGTAAGCATGGCTCTGCTACGGAGAAGCTTCAGGTAATTCAGGATAGCCCCTTGACCTCTCAGAAATAACAGCCCCAGGCCCAGCAAGTGCACAGGCAGCTCTGGAGGAGAATGGCTCTACAAGGGAGCCCTGCGGAGTCTCCAAGATAAACCAACAAATGCCAGGGTCTCACATCCAGCAGCCATGGTCCTATCGGAGGTCAAACTGTACGCCCCTTACCAAATGTGACTGCCCCACCCGGAAGCACGTATTACGGTCCCAGGAGCTAAGTCATGATAGGGAATGAAGCTTCTATCCAACAAACCACTTATTGATCCCCTACAATGTACACAGCACCCTGTCTACCATTCTCCTAGATCTAAAAGACAATCCACTTTTTGAATTGAAAAAAATGTGAACGAAATTGTTTTGATGCACCCATTATCAAGCTTGTATGTATCACGGCACTTACAATCGACTTACACAATTGATTTTTAAAAATTCAGTGGCGAGAAAAATCAATGCAACAAATGCCAAAATATAATCATTACCAAAGATATTTCCTCTAAAACAGCACTATACCGTGATCCTTAGAAATATACTTTTAGTAACTGACTTACAAGTAGGATGAGTTTTAATTTGAGATAATGCTTAGAAATGAACCAACTTAAATTCCTTATACAATTATAAAACACAAGACTAAATCCAAGGTTATAATAAAATTTATTTTTAAAATTACTTTCAGGCAAAATCAAAGCCTGTGACCTTTTTCAAAAGGTTTGCATTTCATTACTCACCAACTGACAGCCTTCTAGGGAGTTGACTAGCTGAGCATTCTGACAGGAGAGAATTGAACCAGCCAAATTCAGCATTACGCACACTGCAGAGAGCAGCATGAAAAAGGTTATCTGGAAACAAACCAAACAAAAAATGGATTATTCACTTGGAGAAGTTTGAAGGCAAAGTGATTTGGCTTTAAAAAAGCTTTCAGTTGATCAAATAATTATATGAGTAACAGTTGTATTTTTTTAAAAGATGGTATTATTTCTCAAAATTTGATTGTAAAATATTTTAGAGGCTAAACTTGAAAATACTATACATTATATACTCTCAAAATAGTTTTATATAGCCTCAAAAATAACATGTTAGAAATGACTAAAGAAAACCAACAGAAAGAAGCTTATTTATTAGAAGGCCTTTATATTTATTTTCTTATGGAAAATTTCATACCTATGCAAAACCAGAGAAGATAGTTTAATGAAGCCCCACGTACCTACCACCCAGACTCAACAACTAACTAACTCATGGGCTGTGGTGCTTCATTTATACCTTCTAGATTATTTTGCAGTATCAGACATGATATTTCATCCTTTCAGTGTATATTTCTAAAATAAGACTGTTTTTGAAAACACAACCAAAATAATGTCATCATCTCTAGAGTAATCATTCACTAATATCAAATGTTCAGAGTTCACGTTTCCTTAATAATCTCAAAATTTTTTTTGTTTTTTTTATTATGTTATGTTAATCCCCATACATCATTAGTTTTTGATGTAGTGTTCCATGATTCATTATTTGCATATAACACCCAGTGCTCCATGCAGAATGTGCCCTCTTTAATACCCATCACCAGGCTAACCCATCCTCCCACTCCCCTCCCCTCTAGAACCCTCAGTTTGTTTTTCAGAGTCCATAGTCTCTCATGGTTCGTCTTGCCCTCTGATTTCCCTCCCTTCACTCTTCCCCTCCTGCTATCTTCTTCTTCTTCTTCTTTTTTTTAAATATATAATGTATTATTTGCTTCAGAGGTACAGATCTGTGATTCAACAGTCTTGCACACTTCACAGCACTCAACATAGCACATAACCTCCCCAATGTCTATCACCCAGTCACCCCATCCCTCCCAACCCTCACCACTCCAGCAACCCTCCATTTGTTTCCTGAGATTAAGAATTCCTCATATCAGTGAGGTCATATGATACATGTCTTTCTCTGATTGACTTATTTCGCTCAGCATAACACCCTCTGGTTCCATCTACGTCGTTGCAAATGGCAAGATCTCATTCCTTTTGATGGCTGCATAATATTCCATTGTGTGTGTGTGTGTGTGTGTGTGTGTGTGTGTGTGTGTGTGTGTATATATATATATATATACCACTTCTTTATCCATTCATCTGTCGATGGACATCTTGGCTCTTTCCACAGTTTGGCTATTGTGAACATTGCTGCTATAAACATCGGGGTGCATGTACCCCTTTGGATCCCTACATTTGTATTTTTGGGGTAAATACCCAGTAGAGCAATTGCTGGATCATATGGCAGCTCTATTTTCAACTTTTTGAGGAACCTCCATACTGTTTTCCAGAGTGGCTGCACCAGCTTGCATTCCCACCAACAGTGTAGGAGGGTTCCCCTTTCTCCACATCCTCACCAACATCTGTCGTTTCCTGACTTGTTAATTTTAGCCATTCTGACTGGTGTGAGGTGATATCTCATTGAGGTTTTGACTTGGATTTCCCTGATGCCAAGCGATGTTGAGCATTTTTTCATGTGTCTGTTGGCCATTTGGATGTCTTCTTTGGAAAAATGTCTGTTCATGTCTTCTGCCCATTTCTTGATTGGATCATTTGTTCTTTGGGTGTTGAGTTTGATAAGTTCTTTATAGATTTTGGATACTAGCCCTTTATCTGATATGTCATTTGCAAATATCTTCTCCCATTCTGTCGGTTGTCTTTGGTTTTGTTGACTGTTTCTTTTGCTGTGCAAAAGCTTTTTATCTTGATGAGGTCCCAATAGTTCATTTTTGCCCTTGCTTCCCTTGCCTTTGGCGATGTTTCTAGGAAGAAGTTGCTGCGGCTGAGGTCGAAGAGGTTGCTGCCTGTGTTCTCCTTTAGGATTTGGATGGATATCTGTCTCACATTTAGGTCCTTCAACCATTTTGAGTCTATTTTTGTGTATGGTGTAAGGAAATGGTCCAGTTTCATTCTTGTGCATGTGGCTGTCCAGTTTTCCCAACACCATTTGGTGAAGAGACTGTCTTTTCTCCACTGGATATTCTTTCCTGCTTTCTTGAAGATTAGTTGACCATAGAGTTGAGGGTCCATTTCTGGGCTCTCTATTCGGTTCCATTGTCTGTTTTTGTGCCAGTACCATACTGTCTTGATGATGACAGCTTTGTAATAGAGCTTGAAGTCCGGAATTGTGATGCCGCCAGCTTTGCTTTTCTTTTTCAACATTCCTCTGGCTATGCGGGGTCTTTTCTGGTTCCATACAAATTTTAGGATTATTTGTTCCATTTCTTTGAAAAAAGTGGATGGCATTTTGATGGGGATTGCATTGAATGTGTAGATTGCTCTACATAGCATTGACATATTCACAATATTTATTCTTCCAATCCATGAGCATGGAACGTTTTGCCATTTCTTTGTGTCTTCCTCAATTTCTTCCATGAGTATTTTATAGTTTTCTGAGTACAGATCCTTGCCTCTTTGGTTAGATTTATTCCTAGGTATCTTATGGTTGTGGATGCAATTGTAAATGGGATCGACTCCTTCATTTCTCTTTCTTCTGTCTTCTTGTTGGTGTATAGGAGTGCCAATGATTTCTGTGCATTGATTTTATATCCTGCCACTTTACTGAATTCCTGTATGAGTTCTAGGAGTTTTGGGGTGGAGTCTTTAGGGTTTTCCACATAAAGTATCATATCATCTGCAAAGAGTGTGAGTTTGACTTCTTCTTTGCCGATTTGGATGCCTTTTATTTCTTTTTGTTGTCTGATTGCTGTGGCTAGGACTTCTCATACTATGTTGAATAGCAGTGCTGATAGTGGACATCCCTGCCATGTTCCTCACCTTAGGGGGAAAGCGCTCAGTTTTTCCCCATTGAGAATAATATTCGCTGTGGGTTTTTCATAGATGGCTTTTATGATATTGAGGTATGTACCCTCTATCCCTATACTCTGAAGAGTTTTGATCAAGAAAGGATGCTGTACTTTGTCAAATGCTTCTTCTGCATCTATTTTGAAGATCATATGTTTCTTGTGCTTTCTTTTATTAATGTATTGTATCACATTGATTGATTTGCGGATGTTGAACCAACCTTGCAGCCCAGGGATAAATCCCACTTGGTCGTGGTGAATAATCCATTTAATGTACTTTTGGATCCTATTGGCTAGTATTTTGGGGAGAATTTTTGCATCCATGTTCATCAAGGATATTGGTCTGTCATACTCCTTTTTAATGGGGTCTTTGTCTGGTTTGGGGATCAAGGTAATGGTGGCCTCATAAAAAGAGTTTGGAAGTTTTCCTTCCATTTCTATTTTTGGAACAGTTTCAGAAGAATAGGTATTAATTATTCCTTAAATGTTTGGTAGAATTCCCTTGGGAAGCCATCTGGCCTGGGCTTTTGTTTGTTGGGAGATTTTTTGATTACTGCTTCAATTTCCTTAGTGGTTATAGGTCTGTTCAGGTTTTCTATTTCTTCCTGGTTCAATTTTGGTAGTTGATACATCTCTAGGAATGCATCCCTTTCTTCCGGGTTATCTAATTTGCTGGCATAGAGTTGCTCATAATATGTTCTTATAATTGTTCGTATTTCTTTGGTGTTGGTTGTGATCTCTCCTCTTTCATTCATGATTTTGTTGATTTGGGTCATTTTTCTTTTTGATAAGTCTTGCCAGGGGTTTATCAATCTTGTTAATTCTTTCAAAGAACCAGCTCCTAGTTTCGTTCATCTGTTCTACTGTTCTTTTGGTTTCTATTTCATTGATTTCTGCTCTGATCTTTATTATTTCTCTTCTCCTGCTGGGTTTAGGCTTTATTTGTTGTTCTTTCTCCAGCTCCTTTAGGTGTAGGGTTAGGTTGTGTACTTGAGACCTTTCTTGTTTCTTGAGAAAGGCTTGTATTGCTATATACTTTCCTCTTAGGACTGCCTTTGCTGTATCCCAAAGATTTTGAACAGTTTTTTCGTTTTCATTTGTTTCCATGAATTTTTTTAATTCTTCTTTAATTTCCTGGTTGACCCATTCATTCTTTAGTAGGATGCTCTTTAGCCTCCATGTATTTGAGTTCTTTCCGACTTTCCTCTTGTGATTGAGTTCTAGTTTCAAAGCATTGTGGTCTGAAAATAGGCAGGGAATGATCCCAATCTTTTGGTACTGGTTGAGACCTGATTTGTGACCTAGGATGTGATCGATTCTGGAGAATGTTCCATGGGCACTAGAGAAGAATGTGTATTCTGCTGCTTTGAGATGGAATTTTCTGAATATATCTGTGAAGTCCATTTGGTCCAGTGTGTCATTTGAAGTCTTTATTTCCTTGTTGATCTTTCACTTAGATGATCTGTCCATTTCAGTGAGGGGGGTGTTAAAGTCCCCCACTATTACTGTATTGTTGTCGATGTGTTTCTTTGCTTTTGTTATTAATTGCCTTATATAATTGGCTGCTCCCATGTTAGGGGCATAGATATTTACAATTGTTAGATCTTCTTGTCGGATAGACCCTTTAAGTAGGATATACTGTCCTTCCTCATCTCTTACCACCGTCTTTGGTTTAAAATCTAATTTGTCTGATATAAGGATTGCCACCCAGCTTTCTTTTGGTGTCCATTAGCATGGTAAATGGTTTTCCACCCCCCTCACTCTCGATCTGAAGGTGTCTTTGGGTCTAAAATGAGCTCTTGCAGACAGCATATCAATGGGTCTTGTTTTTTTATCCAATCTGATAGCCTGTGCCTTTTGATTGGGGCATTTAGCCTATTTAGGTTCAGGGTAACTATTGAAAGATATGAATTTAGTGCCATTGTATTCCCTTAAGATGGCAGTTACTGTATATTGTCTGTGTTCCTTTCTGATCTATGTTTCTTTTAGGCTCTCTCTTTGCTTAGAGGACCCCTTTCAAGATTTCTTGTAGGGCTGGTTTCGTGTTTGCAAATTCCTTTAGTTTTTGTTTGTCCTGGAAGCTTTTTATCTCTCCTTCAATTTTCAATGACAGCCTAGCTGGATATAGTATTCTTGGCTGCATATTTTTCTCATTTAGTGCTCTGAATATGTCCTGCCAGTCCTTTCTGCCCTGCCAGGTCTCTGTGAATAGGTCTGTTGCCAATCTAATGTTTCTACCATTGTAGGTTACAGATCTCTTCTCCCGAGCTGCTTTCAGGATTTTCTCTTTGTCTCTGAGACTTGTCAGTTTTACTATTAGATGTCGGGGTGTTGACCTATTTTTACTGATTTTGAGAGGGGTTCTCTGTGCCTCCTGGATTTTGATGCCTGTTTCCTTCCCCAAATTAGGGAAATTCTCTGCTATAATTTGCTCCAATATACCTTCTGCCCTCCTCTCTCTTTCTTCTTCTTTTAGGATCCCAATTATTCTAATGTTGTTTCGTCTTATGGTATTGCTTATCTCTCGAATTCTGCCCTCGTGATTCAGTAGTTGTTTATCTCTCTTTTTCTCAGCTTCTTTATTTTCCATCATTTGGTCTTCTATATCGCTAATTCTCTCTTCTGCCTCATTTATCCTAGCAGTTAGCGCCCCCATTTTTATTGTACCTCATTAATAGCCTTTTTGATTTCCACTTGGTTAGGTTTTAGTTCTTTTATTTCTCCAGAAAGCGTTTCTCTAATAACTTCCATGCTTTTTTCAAGCCCAGCTAATATCTTTAAAATCATCATTCTGAACTCTAGTTCTGACATCGTACTAATGTCCGTATTGAGTAGGTCCCTGGCAGTCAGTACTGCCTCTTGTTCTTTTTGTTGAGGTGATATTTTCCGTCTTGTCATTTTGTCCAGAGGAGAAGAGATGAATGAGAGAACAAAATGCTAACAGGATAAAACATCCCCAGAAAATATACTCTAAACAAATCAGAAAAGACCTGAAACTGGGGGAAAAGAAAGGGAAAGAAAGAAAAAAGAAAAAGAGAAAAAAAGAAAAAGAAAAAGATAAAAACAAACAAAAACAGAACAAAACAAACAAGCAGAATATGATCAAATATGATCAGACTGGTGAATAGATCAGTGCCACACACTAGATTTTGGGTGTATTTTGGTCTGTTAGAAAAAAGTGCCTCCCAAAATTTTAAAGAAAGAAAAACTTATATATGTACAAAAATAAGGGTTATTATGATGAAGGGATGGAATATGACTGTAAAGAGGAAAATTATAAAAGATTTTATAAAAGGAATTGATAAGTTGTTTGAATAAAGAAAGAAGAGGATTAAAAAAAAAGAAAAAAGGGGGAGAGAATGTGATCAGGCAGGAGAGTAGAACAAAGCCATACACTAGAGATTTAGGGTATATTTTGATCTGTCAGAAGAAACTGTATCTCAAAATTTTAAAGAGAGAACAACTTCTATATATATGCCAAAAATACAGGTAACTACTATGAAGGGATAGAATATGACTCTAAAAATGCAAAATAAAAATATTTTTTAAAAAAGGGATTGATAAGATGTTGGTTGAAAAAGGGAAAAAGAAAAACTCAAAAAAAAAAAAAGACAGTTAAAAAAATTAACTTTGAAAGACTAAAGAATCATGGGAAAAAAGCCATGGATTCTATGTGCAGTATTCCCCTAGCACTG